>NC_137456.1:303338400-303687642 GCF_964235325.1 Thermobia domestica
AAATATATTAAAATCTAATTAATATAAACATTATTAACTATTTTTTGTTGTATCTAATATTTACATTTCTCGTAAAAATTTTGTGGAGAATCTTGAATTCCGTTTCACTTTATTGACCTCGTGCGCACTAGGTAGTTCAGCTTTTTGAAGCTTTCTCGATAAGACCCCGAGATCAGGAATCACGAGGCCGGTTCTCGCCAAAAGTAGAAAATATTATGCCCTGGTGCAACATACATCGTTATCTCTCCTTTGAGGGCATTGAGCTTAAACCCCGTAGTTTATTCTTACTTGGTTATAAACACACTTTTTAAAGGATGTTGCCTCTCACACAGCAATATATCTTCTTCGACATATACGGCACTCAATCTCTGTTCATTCAATATCACTTCAGCATAATAATACCCACTCAACCTGCCAGGTTAGTCACATTATTCACACGCATACATTTCAAACATGCTCGACTCTAGCCATAGGGAATAAATACTAGACGGTTTTGATTGGTTGGAGTTATCCGTGTCTTGCCACGTAGCATACATATAAACACCAGATGCTGTCGATCCTTGTAGCCGAGCGTGTTAACGAACAGAGTAGTAATGTAAATTACTTTCTGGCGTGGGATCAGATCCAGCTTAAAGAAAGTTATTTTTAATTTTAATAACAAGTTTTTCATTAATAGAATACTACAGCAGAAGCCAGCCGGAATACTAAGTATGTACTCCCGGAGCATTGTTTCTAAAAGAAAAAGCCTACTTTTACGTAATATATAATACATACACCTGAATTTTGCTTTTTCCACCATCTACCTAGATATTTCCGATAGCCCTTATAAACAATGACGTTACAAAATAACATGAGAGTGAGAAGTGTGGCCATCGCGAAGCGAGGGATTTTAGGGTTTAGTTAGGAGATAGAAAGAGGGAGGTGCCGGAGACACCGGCAGTGGGAAAAACTTTTTACACACGACTTCCTTGAGGAAAAAAGTTATTTACTTACGTTACGAAACACTTAGTTGATGGAGCGTCAGCAGGCGAAGGGGATTAGAAGCCCCGCAGGTCTCGTTTTGTTTCACCTTTACTCCCTATGATAATACGTCACACTCGAGTGGTGTAACTTCGATGTAAAGCTAATCTCATTTGCTTCCTTGTGACCAACTTAAAACAGTTGCCTCGCGAAGCGCTTGAAAAAAAAGTATCCTCTTCGCACAGATACAAAATAATCTGAACAGAGTAATCCTATATTCTTACCTACAACAAAGAACTTGCAATCGATATTTAAAAAATCCGACAGAAACACTTGAATAATTCAACAGTCTAGATAATACTCATATGCGGATTAGGTTTTCAGATCTCAAAAGTATTAGTTCTTTATTTTCTTGTTTTCAAACTTTTCCTACATATTTGCTAAGCGTTCTGTTTGCGCTTTTAAAGCATTCACCATTAAGAGAAGAAATTATCTTAATAATGTAAGATACTAGCAAAGATGGAAGTCATTGCTAAAGAATTTAATTTAGACTGGCATTCCGTAAATAGTAATAACCCGTATCCCCGAAAGTGATTAAATCGACCCGATAATATCTAACCTTTTCTCTGTAACTAGTAGTTGACACTGAATACTTCTTACATATATTCAGTCTTTACAATGTGGGCTACAAGTAGTGAATTGGCGATTTTTAAGTGCCCTGGCTACCAAACTTTCAAATTTGGCAACACGCTACTTTTAGTTATCTGCAGTCTGTAAATCACAAGAATGCACTACTTTCTGAAGTTACAGAAATATATGAAATTACAGATTATTAGTATTATGTACAATAAAAGTTTTGCTTGTCAAATGTTCTACCCATAGCGAACAATAGTTTTAGTGAATCGTGTTCGATAGTGGTTAGATTCTTTTATTAATACTTTATAATCTCCATATCTGACAACAATACTTTTCTTGATTTCGCGCTGTTGCAGTACCACTAACTGTTTTGCTGTCTCATTTAATTCCTAGTAGTTGTATGGAGCTGTGTAAACGTGAGAGTGCAAATTTAATTTTCTTCTTGTATTATCCATATTAAAATAATGAGTTTGCGGGGTAAGTAGAATAAAATCTTCCAAAATTCAAGGCTTTCAGATAAAAACTTTAGTAAATGAATTAAAGCACTGAAGAATAACAGTAGAAAAGGACACTGTACGTTGTGCAGTTTATTTCAGACCCTACAAAACTGGCAATGTCTCCTTGGAAATCAGAAGGCCATCCATTTCATGCTATAACCGTCTCTCCAGTTCATTCAACATTGCTGTTCTGCTACTGCTCCTGACGTACTATGGAGTATGCCGTAACACACCGTTGCCAACAGTTCTAAACTGTGGTCGTCGCTTGATCGTTGCAACTTAGACACGTGACGTATATCCTGCTGTAGGTATTTCTATTAATCGAAGTATGTGGTTAGTAAAACTGTATACCTGCAAAATAATTCATTCTTATATTTGCGCTACAAATAGTATAAATCCAGTACTTTTAAAGCACAACCTTGCTACTTTTTGATTTTCAGATCTGGCAACACTGCATGCATCACAACAGTACGACACGTAACAAAGAAACGCACGACATAACCGAACAATGCGACAAAAGTGCATTAGGTACTGTCAGATCCTCATTATTGCAACAATGAGACTCATTGCTAAGCAATATAAGTTAGGATTCTTTCCTAAAATTGCAGTAAGTGGCATTCTCAAGACGCTTGCTTTAGCCGCAACAACTTCCGATCTCAGTTCCCTGACTTCTAACATGTTGTATCTTAATATATGAATAATGTAAGGAGATTGCCTTTCACAATATTTTTTACACAAACTCACTATTGCGTTTCACAGACACGTATTATGATTTGGATCAAATGTATATAAGATGGGATTTCGATCCTACAATAATTGAACTGCTGATAAATACATTTAGTGAATTTAAAGTTACTATGATATTAGGATATATTTGGATTAAGTATTCAGTATTGACAATTAATATATTTAATGTATATTTAAGTAGAATACAAAATCTAATTCTTTATTATGTTGAAATACTTTTATGTTAAAGAAACCACATTGATTAAACACATTATACTAAACTGAACAGCGTTAGAAGAACTCAAAAATCCTTTATTTAAAAATAATAAATTTTGTAGGAAAACTTAAAAATATTGATAGAATTATATTATTAAATATCTTAAAATTATAAGTTGAACATGTTTTCAAACACTCAATTTTTTAAATAAAATCATGTCAAAATAATAATTTTTAACTTAACGCAAGTCATTATACAGACTACGTACTATTTCCCGAAGAACGAAATTATATGTACATTATACTTCGATCTTTATTTATTCAGTTTGACTCTTTGAAACATTAGGAAAGTAAGACATTAGTAAAGTATTTAATGAACAAGATGAATTGATCTTTGGAACTTCCACTGACAAAGGCATAGTATATACTAATTTACATTAATTTCATTTGAATAACAAATATTTATCTTAGCGAGAAGCTAATCCTCTTAATAAACTACTATCATTGACTTAGCTTGTTTTCCGAAGAATGGGATAAAAGTACAAATGGCATATTTAAAATAAATGAATATCTACCCTGAAGGGGGCCTTCTGTATGATCGTAATAAAGAAATTTAACTTTCTTATACGACATACAAATTCAGACTTGCTCTCTGGAGCATCAGCTGTCCCAGGTGTGCGTAAACTCATTTATGCTAATATCATTTGAATAAGCCATTCGTTCCACAACCCATTCGCTTAAAGCATGTTTTGTGTTTTTAAACAAACGTACGCTTCATTATATCGACTAGTTTCTGTTTTTTCAGTTATTGGAGTGGATTAATTATTTTGTAGTTCAAGACTGGTAATTTCTGTTTTGTGAAATATGTTATGATGACAGAAAACTACTTAGTAAATACAGAACATTATTAATGAAATTCTTCAGCTGTGAGAGTGTCCTTCTCTATGATCGGATAAGGAAATATAATCTTGTTAAACGATTTACGAACTAGAATGTCTCTCTGGTGTAGCCGCTGTCACAGGTCTGTAGAAACTCATTTATGCTCATTTTATTTTAATAAGCGATTCGTTACTTACATATTATAAAATGTGTTTCGTATTTTTAAACAATTAAAAAAATTAAACGAACGGCGTCATTATATATTAAACTTTATGTTTAATTAGTTATAAATATTAATTCGTTTGAAATATTTTAAACTTAATAAAATTCATTCACATTTATAATTTTCAAATGGTGCTGTAGCATCATAATTTACAATTTCGTTTCAAAAATCTAAAATTACAATTATAATTTTGAAAATTCGAAAAGTAATACTTACATTTATCTTAGCAAAAAGGAAGCCTTCTAGATAAACTATTATCACTGACTTAGCTTCTTCTCAAAAGAATTGGATCAAAGTAAATACGGCATATTTATAATAAACGAATGAGATATTTAACTGAGTGAGGGGGCCTTCTGTATGGTCGTGTAAAGAAATTAATCCTAGTTTTGCTCTTTGGAGCATCGGCTGTCCCAGGTTTGTAGAAACTCATTTATGAATTACATGTGCCATTCATTCCACAACCTATCGGGTAAAAGATGTTTGGTAATTAAAAAAAAAAACATACGCTTTCATTACATCGACTACTTTGTTTTGAGTTATTGGATTAGAATAAGTATTCGTAGTTCAAGATTGGATTTTTTTTTTTGTTGAACTGTGTTATGCATGACATAGAAAAGTATTTAGTAAATACAGTACATTTTTAATGAAAGAGATTCTTCTGCTGTAAGAGTTCGCCTTCTGCATGATCGCACAAAGGAAATATAATTTTGATAAACGATATACGAACTCGAATTGCTCTCTGGAGTGGCCGCTGTCACAAGTCTGTAGAAACTCCTTTATGCTAATTTTATTTGAATAAGCCATTAGTTACACAACACTATTTGTAACGTGTTTCGTATTTTCAAAGGAAAGAAATAATAAACGACTTCATTTCATATATACTTAATTTTATATTTAATTCGTTATAAATGTTAATTCATTCGGAGGATTTTAAACAATAAAATTCACTTATATTTATGATTTCTAAATAGTGCTGTAACAACAAAATTGACGAATTCCAAAAATCTGAAATTGGAATTAAAATGATCTTTTTTTCCTTATGTCGGCGTCTTCTGTATGTTCGTATGAAAAAATACAATTTTCTTTAACGATATAGGAAATCGTTTTGCTCTCGGGACCACCCGCTGTCTCGGGTCTGTAGAAATTAATTTACGCCAATTTCATTTGAATAAGCCATTCGTTACACAACACATTGGCTAAAACATGTTTTGTATTTTTAAACAAGCGTAGCTTTCATATCTATTATAGTGCTGTCAAAATGTCTTGAACCGTGGCAGAAGATGCGAACTAAAGATTTCAATAACTACCTCGTTATATAAAACAATACCTATAGTACGTTTTCTGCTTTCCAACAATTAGCACAACTAATTTCTTATAAGGAAGGGTCACGTAGTGGCTCCGCTGAGATCCGAACGAGACAATTGTGTTTGCATTTGATATGTTATAACTAGACGAATCCCAAAGTTATACGTGCCACCGAGCGGAATATCGTGAGTTACAACATATTTTGTAATGTAAGAACGACAAAAAAATTACCTGGCAGAATAGTTTGAACCGAGTCATTTGTTCGGAAACGATTGAGTAAGTGGAAAACTCGGCCATCACGTATCCCACCATTTTCAACGACAAACTTTTGGGGTAAAAAAAAACTTTGTCCCAGGGTTCCCCGCAGGGTCCCAGACGGGGTCCAACTCAAAATTTTCAAATGACAAGGGGGTTTAAGTGGCACACTATTTGAAAGCTGTTGTAAAATGAAAGAAAATGCTGCACGTCTCCACTCTCTACAATAACCCTGAGCAAAATGATGGGTCAAAATGTAAACAAAAGCTTAATTGAAAATCTATGGCCACTTTGAATCCAAGATGGCCGCTTAAAACCTATATCGAAAGGATAAGCATACCGAACTGCTGGAGCTAGGAAAACAAATTTGGCATTAATGTTGATTAGTAAGTGACTAAAATATGCAAAATGTTCAAAAACGCATCTTGAATTCAAAATGCCGCACTGTGTATCGAACGCATATCCAGCTTACACCACTGGTGTTGGAGAAGCGAACCTTTATGGTTAATACTAGATATCCATAAAATATCAAAGAGTATAATCTGTAATCCAATCTGGCTGCCAGCGTGAAAGATGAGTTTGTCTATAAATATATAATTTCTTGGAATACTGTGGTCATAGTTTTTCAATTAAGCTTTTCCTTACATTTTGACCCGCCGCAATTTTGGACAGGGTTGTAGTAGAAAGTCAAGATTTGCTCCATCTACTTTCATTTAACAAGATCTTGCAAACGATTAGCTACTTCACCTCTCTTGCCATTTGAAACTTTTTAGTTGGACCCCATCTGGGACCCTGTGGGCACCCTAAAACAAGACGCTTTAACTTAAATTGTTGTACTTTGAAAATAATGCCACACTCCCTTTCCTATTTTCATATTTGTATCACCGTTTCCGATTTATAGGAGTGACCATGGACTTTTCAACTAAGTTTTTGTTTACATTTTGACCCTCCGCCATTTTGCACAGGGTTGTCGTAGAGAGTCGAGACTTGCTGCATTTTCTTTCATTTTACAACAGCTTTCAAACGATGTGCTACTTAACCCCCCCTTACCATTTAAAAAAATTGAGTTGGATCCCGTCTGGGACCCTGCGAGAATCCTGGGGCAAACTTTTTTTTATTCGAAACAGTGTTTCCTTGAAAATGTTGGAATACGTATTGTCCGAGTTTTACATATACCCAACCGTTTCCGAACACATGACTCGGTTCAAACTATTTTGCCAGCTTTGTAGCTTTTATATTACAAGATATGTTGTAACTCACGACATTCCGCCCGGTGGCACGTATAACTTTCGGATTCGTCTAGTTATAACATTTCAAATGGAAACACAATTGTCTCATTCGGATCTCAGCGGAGCCAATGCGTGACCCTTCCTTGTCAGAATTTTATATAGTAGTTTGTTTTATTCGAAATTACATACGTCCTGCAACTGTTTTTTGATTGAAATTATTTGAAATGAAATCTTTGTCTTACGTCCCTCGTTCATACCGGCTAGGCTATACTATATAATCAAAATTCTCTTCAATACACTGTTTTCAGATATCCACTCCATCATTGCTTCATGACCCACTTAAATTTTGGTTTTCGTACATCTGTGACGGTCGATGTTTCTGAAATCTATGCACAGGACGTTAGTTGATTCAAGAAACTATTTCCCAATACGGATAGCTGAAGATGTATGAATTATCACTAAACTCCGGATTTTATGTAATATCAACCCCCCAAACAAGTAAATAAATATGAAATCGCTTGGTTGCTGTTATTGGTTTTGTATTCCGTTGCCCTACCAGTGAGTATTTTCCGTAGACCTGGACTTACCTGGGTAACACATTGAAGGACATCTCCAAAAAGGGATTACAGAATTGTTCGACGGTCTCAATGATGAGATGAGCATTAGGCACCGAGATGTTTGGATGTCTCGTCTCAAAAACCTCACGGACGATCAGATGGTCATCCAGAACATAACACACACAAACATCACTCACACACTCAACGAAAACACACTGGGTTAAATGACACTATTTATTAGAATACTCTTAAAAAGAAAAATAATCAAGAAAAACGATCACAACACTTAAAACTGCACATGTATAATTATTTCATTAATACAACCACACTATGCTTGTTCACTGTATTATAGCCTTTGGTCACTTTATATATCAGAATTGAAGATTATGATAATAATTTCACTAAATATGCTTTTCTCACACCATTAATGCACTTGGGAAATTAGCATTGGGGAAAGGTGTCGCCGTGATAATCCCACGAAGTAATGTAGTTGCTGCTCCAAACAATCCTGAATAGTCGACACGAGTCTTCAGCAAAAGTACAAAGTCTCAAAGTGGAATGATAATGTTGGAGGGGCGCGTTATAACTGGTACACACAAGGTGTGTGAACCTGGGATTTACTAATTTGGGCTAGCCGTAACAAAACGTCCTTCACCGGCTAATAACGTATGCCCCTTAACACAACATTATACTTGATGCAGGACGCGACGTGCTTGGTTGCTGCTTCGACACCTGGAGCAACACTTCTCGAACTTAGAGGTTCGAGATACGTGTTGCATTGGTCCACTGATCAATGATGGCAGTTCATTCTCAAAAGCACTCAGGTTAAATCACCTTTATGTACATGCAAATAGAACATAAAAAGAGCTTACGTTAATTTTAGTCCACTGACCATGACGCACGAGACATTGTGATGACTCTGAGAATGTTTAGATAATACACTGGAATTGTGATGTGGCTATAGACGATTTGACGTTTGGACATCTGGTCTACTCCGATCTGCTCTAATGTACTACAATATTTCCATAAACGTTAACGAAAGCACTTGATTCAGCTCCAAATAACTGTAGAATATATACTGTGCATATTAATAAGTCAGGGAGAAAGACTGAAAAGCTTCGTTGCTCACTGAAATGTTCTCACCAGAAAGCAATGTTTTAAATATATATACGAACAGACGATAGAGATTACTTTGTTCAATTGCGTGGGAAAGAAGCAATTCCCACCTAAGAAAGAACTTATTTGTGTCGCAGAATAAAGTATAAATCGAAAAGTAATTATTGTCTTTCCAAAACATACAGAACGTCCACAAAAAAATTCTTCCTTAACCTGGGCAATAATCTTCTTTAAATCATATTCATTAATGGATCTACGGAAAGAAGAAGCCATCCTTGCATACAGACTTGAGACTGCTGAAGAGAAAGGTAAAATCAAAATATGTAGCAAAAATCACTTAAAATGTAAGAAATATGTGATATTATATAAGAATATGTAATATAACATATGTTACATATTTAACGAAACCTAATATTAACACGCGTATGAGTATGCAATATTTAAACGAATTATGAAAATAAAAACAAAAATCTACTACACTTTATCCGGCTTAATGTAAGTCCTCCAATGAAGTGAAATGCTTAAACAGCTAAGACAGCCATACGTCCCTGACTTGACTGATTGCAGGATAATAAAAATCAGATGGGAATGAAGGAACATGTGAATCGGCTAGAGAGAAACAGGAAAGCCCCGAGAAAAGTAATGCATACGGCATTTGTACGTCAGAAATCTCATGTGGTGTTGTGTGGTCCTGTTTCAAATCTAGAACCTTTTACACGAAATGTGCTTCCGTCAAAACTGCCCAATCTTGAAATTAATTATACGCAATATACAAGTTTAAATACTAAAAGCAACTTAAGACGAAATCTATTATTTATATATATTTATTTCATGCAGGGAAAGGCAGTCCTATAACTTTTAAACAATACCAGCAGAACTAAGATGGAAGAATATTTTCACTAAGAATATTTTCAAGAGTACTTGTTTCTTTGCAGTTCGCAAATTTTTATTTCTTGCATGTGGTGCACTTCGTACATGCTGTTCTAACTGAGATTTCGTTGAACATCCATTTTTTATCACACACTTGGCACAAAATCACTTTACCGTCCGTAGTAAACACATCATCGATGGAAAAACACGACCGCAATTTTGCAGATAAATTTGAGGCTACCGGAGCCATTTCTAACTTATAAAGCTAATACAGAACACGTGCGTTTTGCAACTGCAATACTTGAGTACTGCCCTCCTGTCATTCAGTTGAACAAGAGGAGTTCTTTGAAAGCTGGGGTTACCTGCTATGCTATTGACATTGTCGCCAGCTTCTTGGAACAAACTCTTGCAGTAAATTCGTGAAAGCACACTAGCACACAGTTTTACCTTTTTCACGTCCGACCTCCGATAACATACTTCATTTTAGGAATTTCCTGGCCTGTCGCCTGTCAGGCACGTGATGTTTCTTCCTCCAGATTTGCGAATAAAGGGCGCTGCTAATATACCCCGAAGGGAGGATTTTTACTTGTTTCTTCTTATATTTCTTTTGTGTTATCGGCAAAAATTCTGCGAAACAAAAAAAAGGAGAGACAAAAAAGGAGAGATTTCTCTTTCGGTAAAGAAACGAAAAGAAAGAAATGACAAATGAAAGCCTTGCACAGATGGAGAGTTTATTATTTTTATTTTAAAATAAAATTTCAGTAAACGCATACTTTTAAGACAGTTTTATGTCATAAATATGTAGAAACCATAGACATATGTAATATAGGTCAAAATATATAAAAATATGTAATATGACACTTGAGTTGATGCACCCTACAGGTGTGAACCACAAACATTTAAGGATTTGACGAGCCTACATAAGAAGGAAAAAATATGTAATTACATACAAATCCGGACATTAATTATCACAATATGGAGTTGATGATTAATGTAATGAACAAAATGGACTGGTTTTTGAAGTTTTTCATTTAATAGTTTTCGAGCACCTTCTTTGTTTCTTCAATCACGCTACCACAGTCATAACACTGACTACTTATGTCTTCTTTCGAAATCCTGCTTTGGAAAGTATTTCAGATACTACGTATATCCTTAGGTGTTAAATCCCATAATTGGAAAGGACTCTATAGATGTTCATGCACCTCTCTTTTTCATAAATCATACAACCGCTGATCAATTTCCCGCAGCAGAAAAGTTTCGTGTTTCATCTGATTTGAAGTAGAGAAACTGCAATTCACTTTCATTATATTATTCTTATTTTATCCAATACCATCTCTGCCAACTCATCTATTATTTCGTTCTGAACTTCATGTGACGTACATTTTGCGTTCTGAAGACTACGCATAAAAAAGTACCGAATCTTCGATTCAGTTCCGAATCTTTTCCCCTTATATACCAACAGTTTTGTAAAAAAAATCCAGTAGAGATTAATTCATAAGGATTTGATTTTCATAGATCTTGAGTACACAAGCTCAATCCCCACGATGTGGTATGGTACTTCATTTATTTCTAGAAATTACAGTACCTAAACTACAAGCTTAACATTGTACCTGTTTGTTGTTATCGATTCCTCTCCTAGAATTATATTAATATATTTCCCCATGTAATGTCTTAATTTAAAATCTTAAATTTGACTTGCTTCTGCGTGGCTTTTATAAGAAGAATGCTTACCAGATCTTTTCCATCACTCCAATTGTGATCTTGGAAAATTCTGCTACAAGAAAATTCTTATCTCCTAGAGTGTTCCTTCAAGACCGTCAACAACGATAACGGAAAGCCTAATATATTTAAACGGAATATTCTCACCAAGATCTTGTGTGATAGCACTGACTTTGGAAACTACGTTTTTCCCACCTAGGTTTTTTTGAGGTAATCACGAACATTGGGCTGAGCAGGTCGTTTGTCCTTGTGCAAAGCAATTTGAAGTTGTACCTCTTTTTGCACTTCAGAACTTACCCTAAAAATTATCTACTGAATTCTTAAACACTAAGTTTCATCGCGTATTGATCACACTTTCTGTACCGATGATTTAATGCGAAAATCCAACTGCAACTCTAAAGCGAAGAAAGTTGCCATTCAATTCTCGGCACGAACAAAGCAGTTTCGAATTTTGACACATATAGCATTGTGTCAATATAAAAATAAAATTATAGCCTACATATAGTAACACATTAAAAAGTTGCAGACCAGCCAGGAAGTGATTTTGGGAATCATAACTAGACGTTTGAAACCCTCGAGGCAATATAATGTAATGCAAAAGCGGATTAGGTGGTTGTACAATTACCACACTGGGATGATTCATACTTGGAGGGGGCGCGCAGAATGGAAGGTAGAAGTAGGTTACCCGATATCGGTTGACTGTTGCGTCGAAATGTTACATGTCAGCAAACACGAAAAGTTCTTTTCCTCGGACACGCGCAAGATAAGCAATTTCGAAGAATGTCTTGTTCACAAAAACAAAAATTCCATCTTTTATGCTTGGATTTTCCTGGCGAATGTTTTTACTTGAAACCTAAGCGAGCTAACACGGTATTTCGCTGTAGTTATTCATGTTGGTCACTTACGGATAATTGGATTTCAACATTTGTTTTTCTCGACCTGCGGCGAGTGACAAACTTATTCATACTATCTTTAATGTCTTGAATAAATTCTAGCTCACAATATATCGTAACGACACTCAAACTTTAGATGAACAATAAAGACCCCGATATAAAATAATGCACCTTCAGAATTTAAAAGAATTATTCTCTAGGCAACTTAAATTTGTTCAAAATTAACAACTTTCTACACCGATTCACTAGAATGTTAGGAGTGATATTTTGTGATTCTAAAATCTGATTTTTTAAAAAGATTTGTAATCCCTATACATTTGAATCCAAATGTTAAATTGTTTGCGCGATCTGATATTCTCCACTAAAAATTTTAACAGCTATTTATAATATTACGGTAACCACATTACATTCATGCAATAACAAATTTGGCGTATCGATTTAAAAATGAAATAAAATAGTCAATTGACTACGTATATGTCTTAGTATGGTTTTAAGAGTGTTTGTAAAACACCGTATTTTGTTTTACATGCTGAGTGTAGCTTTATGAGATTAGAAAGAACAGCTGAACAAAATATGTAATGATTAAAATCATCACCGATCGACAAACGATATTTCTAAACTAATAAATCTGACGTAAATCATAACAGCAATTTCTTGGTGACTTTTCCCTTGGTGTGCACGGCTAAATTTCACGAGGCTGACTCCCGTGTGACCCTCGTAGCCACGGGTCTACACAAGATATATTGAATTGTAATGTACGTTAAGTAATATAAAAACCAATATTTTCGGCACACAGAAAGAATAAGTGCCCTTCCAAAAATGTTTTTTGCCTCCGGTTGCGCAACCTAAAGAAATTAAAGTTGGCGTCATCAATGATGCGAAAATTCAGAATACCGCTAAACGTGAAGTATTCTCCGTCAGCAAGCGAAAGTTAAGTGTCCAGCGGATATTCACAGAGCAACTGTTTCTGCTTACTCAAACATTTTACTGTACAGTACTTCCACGAGTAAAAACACAAAGAATTAAGTTCTGATGTGCTTTCAACAACATGCGATTGAATTCTTTTGTTGCAAGACACATAGATAAGCACCTGACTTAACGTTGGCGGCAGTTACGTCGACAAATAAAATCTTTGTGTATAAATGCATCGTAATAAACTTTTCCTGGAACGCGTACCTTTAGAATATGTACTGGCCGTTGTAACCTTACTTTCCGAACGCAACTCGTGATATTGGATGCACTTAACAACTTAGCATTTGAGCAAAGTTTGAGAAATACGTTAATATTTGAATTACTGATAAGACATAACTTTCTTCTAAAAGGATTGGTAAAATAGTATGCTACAATAGCAAGGGAGTTATAAGCGGGTTTCTGAACAAGAGCTTCCAATCTGCAACATGGAAAAAGGAAAAGAGATATAACTTTTGTCAATATTTAAGTTTTACCACTACAATGGTGTAATGGCACAAGGGAAATGAAACAGTGTTAGCTTAACCCGCAACGAAATGCTTTCGCTGTTACAATTTTAAACATATTACCGAAAGTTGCAAAACCAGAATGTGGTAATGGAAATATTAATAGTTTATATTATCGAGGAAAGAAAAGTTGATAGGATGTAAGGATGAACGGACACTAACAAAGGAACTTCTGTAGGTGTCGCTTTCTCTACATAACATTATCTGCATTATCATATTAAAAGAACATACAGACATGTGCACAGTAAACACATATAATAAGTAAACTGTTGTATGTGATCTGGCCACTTATATCGGGTTCTATTTATCTCTGAAAAGGGTCTAATGTGTTCCCAGGAGATTGCGTTTTTGAAGGTTGTACAAAGACATAATGATGAACATTTTCGACAGTAATATTTATATGCGTAATTATCAGAAAGTTTAAAGGAAGAGAATTGATAGGTCTTTGGCCTCCAATATCTACCTAAATAACTTCTCATATAACGTACCAGGGAAATTTCTTTGCTAAAAACATTATTTCTTTGTCATCTAATATGAATGACACCATATTAAGAATTTAAGGTAAATAAAATATATATAACTAAAACAAATTATAAAAATGAAACTAATTATGAGAATTAACAACAATATGTTAATTTAAGGAGAAACATTCTAAACTCAGTTCTTGGAAAGCTTGTGTAAATATCTTGGACTTTTTCCCATCAGGTGATAATACTGAACAGTCGTTCTCAGGCTATTTCACTTCCGGATATGATTTATTCTTAATATCTTCCTATTAGCTCCACTATATTTCTTTGGATATCTGAAGCTCTTACTGAAAAGAGCGAACATGTCCAACATTTACACATTTCCTTTTTTGTGGCGATAATGGTTTGTAATAGGTCAATGGATCGTTTAGCACCAAAATGACTTTTGTCCGCTCTAACAATGGTCATTCCGATGCCTTCAACTTTTCCGTTTACTCAAGAAAGGAAACTTGTATCGGACGAGTTCCCTCTGCAGTAAATGAGACTTTGTTCTTTTCCCGTTGGAGATCACTCCTTCGCGCCCAATTATAGGAATTTCGGGATAATACGGAAGAAGCTGAGGAAGGAGGAAATACACTACACAATAGATGGCGTTGTTGAACGAATAAAAACTTCCTTGACTATCTCCAACAGGTTTCCTATTGTTCAAATGAAAGTGACTGATCATTGCTTGCAGTTCCTAAGATGACTAAGAACTTAGAATAACCGAGAACGACTTTCAGCATTTTCAAAATACTATGAGATGTACTTCTCGTCTCTAACTCCACATAGTCTCAGTGCAACATGAATATTGGTGGCTTGAAAGTGTATACATTTAGACTGCGGTACTCTTCTAAACACTTTGACCTGCCTTCCAGACAAGCCTACATCTCTGTCCTGCCCAAAAATAACAACAAAATGGATGACATAAAAAAACTTGGTCCACATACCTCAAGAAAAGATGCTATTTTCGAGTTCAATAGCATCCTGCCTTATCATAACGAAAATACGTTCTGATGGCAAAGATGACTGACTGATTAATTTGTAATTTCATAACTCACATATTATTCAGAAATGTTGAACAGCTAAGTTTTCTTCCAATAAAGGTTGGTTATGCATTTCATTGTCGTTTCCTTTAATCATTTCAATTTACAATTCGTTTGAGCAATGTATTTACTGCAGAAAGGAAACGTTCACAACACAAAACAATGACGCCTTCTATCCCCTTAGGGCATACACTTCACTCAACTAGTGGCATACGGTAACAACGGAATAAACGTTTACTGCTGGTTAAAGCATTTCTAAAATGAAAACCTTTAAAATACCTTCTTTGACTTCTGTTCCTTTTATTACATTTATATGACAAAGTTCGCAAAAGAATGCGGGTGAACGAAAGTTCAAGAACATAAAACACACATTTAATGTAAATATACTTATATTCATTGCTATATGTATATGCAAAATAATGTGTACCCAGTAATAGATTTCAATTGTTCAATTTCAATTATAATTCATTCTCCACTATTAACCTTATCTTCCACAATAACATATCTGTGAATGTCACATTTATTCTTAAGTGCAGTTGTTACTCCGGTTTTTAATTCTTTAATGATCTTCCCTAAAAGCTCAATTTTACTTTGTAATTAATTTTAGTGAAGTAGTGAATAAGATAGTCAAGAATATAGAAATGAAGCAAATGAGAGGATAAAATGATAAGAAATAAACTAACAAAAGTTTTCCAAACATTTTTGTTTTGTCCAAAAATATGGGTGTACAGCTCACTACATTTAAGTCGTCTAGTTCAAAAACTGCTCTTGTCCATTTACAGAGTTCCCAGAAAACTTAGAAAAATGTAGGATCTACATGTTTTCTAGAACTGGGAATACTTCAGTGTGTTCATGTGAAAACCGTGAACATCCTCAAATATTTCCAGTTCTACCGAACGCATTGATCCTACAGTTTTTTCGGTTTTCTTTATTTTTTTTTGTAAATTGACAAGAGCCGTTTTGGAACTGGAAGACTCAATTATTGGGTCTACCTTAGGTACTATACGAAATGTCTTAGGTACTATACATAACATAATTTGTTATCTCTAAAAAATTATGTTATCTTATCTATGATTTCAGCTGGAGTAATAGTCTGAAGAAGGAAGTGATATACTTCCGAAACTGTAACATTTCTCGTTAATTTATAATAAAGATTATAGACAGCCTTGTAAGAAAGTTATGTTTAATTTGTTTTTAAGATGGACACAAGGCCTTTTTATAAAAATAGCTACCTTTTTGTATCCAAATGGATAGCCAGTCCCAGCAGTTTGGATACCCAGTGCACTCCATAAATCTTTAAATTACTGGAAGAGTATTTGAACAATAAAAGGCCTGTCCGGTGTATGATGTAAACAGACCTTGAGGGAGATGGCAGAGATTCAGCTTAAATGTGGAAGAGACTATGGAGATTCTAATTCGAAAAGCAAATTGTCCTAAAATTGATGGAACATACTCAAAAACAGCACGAAACGCTAACATTAATCTCACTACGAAAAACAAATAATTTCTGCACTATTCTTAAAAACTTAAAGAGGAAATGGCTGAAAAGTAGATTAAATATTGAACAATCTATGCAGATTCTACATTCAAAAAAATGTCCTAAAATGGATGGAACATAGTCAAAAACAGATTACGAAACATGGAAAAGTCAATTGGATGGAAAATCTGTGGAAAAAATTAAGTTGCTACATATCTCAAAAACTGTAATAAGGAGATTGCAAATAGAAAGCTTATTACAAAGACATAGGAAAGAGCTTATAAATGACGTATAGCATATTATATAGGGTAAATATGGATAAAATGTTGATAAAAAGTCAAGTTGTTTGAGTAAAATCAATAATAATGATAAAGTATATGTATCTTCTTCGAATTACCCAGGTCATTCCACGCGCAGGTTACGTGCTTCAAATAACTCACATCTTGATTTGGAATCTCGAGTCTCGATTTAGCACGCAACGTGACTTTTGACTTGATCAAGTGACACAATCTGGTGCTTATGGCAAACCGGATAGGCTCTTAGTTGATTTACTTGGTTCGCTATCCAGAGAATCCCAATTCTCATTATCGCCCAATTCCAGTCTTCTCAAAGATTGTTCTCTTTAACGTATCCTGGCCTAACATTTTCTCGCAACCAAACATTTCATATCTGTTATGTTCAATATCGATAATTGAAAGTTGTTCAGACAGTTTTTCTGACATAATTATTAGATGTCACAAACTTGTAAGAAAGTAAGAGATTGTCCATTAAGTACAAAGCGCTATTTTTAACAATTTTTACCCTCTTTGTTGCACAGGTACCTTCAGTGGCGGGGAGGCTGAGCTCCAAAATTTTAGGATTTCTATAGGAAACGAATCAAATATTACTCATAATCTTCAAGCCCCTTCTCCCAAAATTTTGAGATTCCTATACAAGAAATATTCCTAGGAGAAGCCCTTACCAAAATATCTTTAAAAATCTGTCGCTGTTACGTTTGTACCCATCCCTCTTTCCCCGTATACTCACATACTAGAATCTCTAATACTGAGTCACTGTATACTTTTCCGTTTTTTTCAGCTCCAGTTTTCTTAAATATTGCCAGAAAAAATCATTTCCTTTAGTAATGTCAGTGCCATTTATTCGGTGATAGTAAATCATGTTTAAATTCCATGACAGTAATATAGCTATTAAGACTGCTAGTGATATTAACGGCTTTGTGAAACCTATGGTAACTAGACGAGAAACTTACTCAATTATATTCTAAACATGAAAGAAACCAAACAATGCAATTGAAGTGTGAAAATAATACTAGAAATTAACCAGCTGCAATTGGAATAACATACTTTAAAACAGGAGAGATTTAAACCATAAAGATAAATTTTTGATTACATTGTTTCTTCAAAAAAATACATTGGTATTAATATTTAGTATTGAATCAACTATTAACGTTCAGCTACTGAAAGGTGTGACCCCAGATACCAACATAAAGTGTTGCAAGTTTGAGACAAAATCACTGGGGCACACATGTCACCCACGCGCCTAATTTAAGGTTGATTCATGCACACAAAATACTTTTACATCTTTTAAATTGAGGGTACTGATTGGGAATTGAACCCAGGATCAAAGGCGAGAGCACTAGTCTTGCAGGTCTGTCCAGGAGAATTGCAAAATATATATTGATTTCCAGAAAATATTTCAAGACTTTCACTCTCAAAAGAGTGATTTGAAACAAAAGTATCAAATGTTCAGAAGGTTTCCAGAACTTAGACTCTACTTACTCCCCTCCACAGAAGCAAGCATTGTTATTTTTCGTTAAGTCTTACTCCCTGCTGAGAGAATGAAATGGAACATTTTTCTCACAGAGAAATTTGAATTAGAGTATATCAGGACATGAAAGCCGTTATAGTAATTGGTCAGCTTCGTGGAAATGGGAGGATCTAACACGTGTGAATTAATCGATGACAGTCTTGAAAGACAAATAAAATTGTGATCTTAGGCAAAATACACACAAACGTTTTGGAACGTCTCATCTCACTGATTGTAAAACAAAACATTCCAAAACGTATGTAACAGAAAATCCGAATCGAAAAAATTTTAGCTCAAATGCAATTTCTGTCGAAATTTAATCCGATCATGACAGTTCATATCGATTGAATCACGATGAAGGTAGGGCAAATTCCATTGTGTTAAGAGTTAATCTGACGAAGAGAGTTAAAATATTCGAAAAATCTTCAGGAACAATGGGGTTAGACACACATTTATGTTCCAATTATATAACTAACAATATAAAATGTGACGGTTGAAAGTTGTATTCAGCAAAACTAATGATTAGCTTAGAAATCAATTGATGGCAGTGTTATATGGTAGTTTATAACATTTAGCGTAAGAGCATCTATTTCAACCACATTTAATGATTTTATATCTGAGATTCTAGTTGAAATAGTTGTGAATACCATTGACGTTGGTTATGTGTTTTGTCTTCCCAGATCATACGTTTCCAAACTATGGCCCGTAGATAAATACGGCTCACCACAGTTTATTTTCATTAAATTTTAAAATTACTTAGTAAATCATACAAAATGCGAGGCACATATTTATTACACGACTCCTTAAGATAACACAATTATTCACAAACATAAAGAAATTAAACTTTTAAACTGTAGTTACAGATGGGATTTATCCTTAAAACTTGCAAAAAATACCATCATTAATTCCCACAATTAAATTAAACTTAATTGTGATAAATGAGATTTGTGTAGCTGCAACTTTCAACTATCAATTGTTTCCAGTTTGGGATCAAATTTATTAGTGGACATTACAGCAGCTACTACAAATGCACATCAGTTATCTTTGATCTGTAAATAAATTTTCATATATTCCATTTTGAAAAATTCTATTTCCCCTTGATAAATAGTTCCAAAAGTGGAAACAATGCCAGGAACAAGTTTATGTATCAATTCAAATTGTGAGAGTGGGAGAATCTCATAAAATTCCAGCAACGAAAACTTTATCAATTTTTTCTTTAAAAATATTGCTACATACAAAAATCAATCATTTTGACTTAAAGTTCTGGTGCAAGGAGCTTCTATGTCGACGTTGAAATGATATTGACAAGTCTTGATATCGATTTCAATTGCAACCAAATCTGAAAAACAAGACTCGAAAATTACTTTTAAAGCACCGAAGGCTTCAATTGCAAAATTTACCGCAAATGTAGTCTCAGTTTACTGGCTAAATGTTTGATGTGTATTAAAATGCATGAAACTTTTTTTTTTCAATTTGGATGAAATTTTTTTTGCCGAAATATCTTCACCTTAAAATATCAGGCAGAATCTAGATTTCTCCTTGTAATTTTAAATTGCCACACATATGGTAAGTTAAATCTGTAAAAAGATTTCCATAACTACTCATTGCTGAGTAACTAACCCAGAGGACGATTTTATCTTTCAAAGAAATTAGATTATTGTTCGGAGCTGACAAGGTTACGTTCGAACGTTTCCATACCTAAGCCAGCGTACCTCTTAATATCCTGTTTACAACAATCTCCAACAGTAGTAGAAAATGGATCGATCTGGCTCACCTTCGCACAACATAGAACAACTCACGAGCCCCTGGGAAATTGAGCACCGTACACCGTGAACCCACGGCCTTTTACGACCTCCATTTTAGGGGTGAATTTGTCCCCGTTTATGAGCACTTTTTAGGGAGTGTATTCGTTCTCTTTTATGACCACATTTTAAGGGGTGAACTCGTTCCCTTTTATGAGTATATTTTCCAACCCCTATGTTAATTACGAACACATAGAAGAGCAGATAACACATAAGACTACGTAACACACAGCAGAACAGATAACACATAAGAATACGTAACATAACAAGGGTGTACTCGTTCTCTTGTATGAGCATATTTTTCAACCCCTACGAACACATAGAAGAGCAGATAACACATAAGAGTACGTAACATAATAAGGGTGTATTCATTCTCTTATATGAGCATATTTTCCAACCCCTACGAACACATAGCAAAGCAAGGGTGAACTCGTTCTCTATCATGAGCATATTTTAACATAGCAGAGCTAGTAAAAGAGTTTAGGGGTGAATATGAACACTTTTTAGGGGTGTATTCATTCTCTTTCATGAGCATATTTTTTAACCCCTATTATAATGTAACATAGCAGTTGGCCTATTTTTCAACCCCTATTTGAACTTAGCAGAGAATACATAAAACTAAGACAATAATGAGGGTGTATTCGTTCCACCCCTATTTTAACATAGCACGGATTTCGTTCCCAATCCTTAATTGAACATAGCGCAGTATGGTTCTTTAATCAGACCGAGACTACGAAACATAGTGAAGATTAAAGGGTGAACTCATTTCATCCCCTATTTTAACATAACGAACATAGCAGAGAATATGAAACATAACAGGGGTGGACTCGATTACGAACACACAGCAGATACATAAGACTCGTTCCACCCTTATTTGAACATAGCACAGCTAATAAAAGAGTATGGCTTACGTGAACCCACGGTCTTTTACGACCTCCATTTTAGGGGTGAATTTATTCCCTTTTATGAGCACTTTTTAAGGGGTGAACTCGTTCCCTTTTATGAGCATATTTTTCAACCCCTACTGTGACATAGCAGAACTAGTAAAAGAGTATGGCTCATTTTTCAACCTCTATCGGGGTGTACTCGTTCTCATTTTTCAACCCCTATTTCAACATGGCAGAGATTATTTTCTTTTACGGGGGTAGCAACACCCCCAACCCTCCTTCTTTCTCATCCAGGGCTTGGGACCGGCAATGGCGGAGTTTAAAAAAATAACACCATCATACTCTCATAAATGAATAAAGCATAATATCATTAACATCAATAATGGTAAGTGAGAATTTGTTAAAAAATCGTGCAGTGAATAACCAGATGCACGACATGCTAGATATAGAAAACAGTAATGTCCACAAAATTGAGATAAATCACCTTGAATACGTCTATTATTCTATGTATAATACAGACAGTTTCGTTTTAAAAACCTTATATGATGTTGTATATAGGGAGGTATACCATAGCTATCGAAATATTCTCCCACACACATATTAGATATATAAACAGCAACCCAATGTTCACCAGGCTTATCACTAGAATCAGTATTTATAATTATGGCGGCTGGAAATGTATGAATAAACAGAGGTAACTCATCAGCAGCATATACACCAATAAAATTATCTTTAGGCAAATTTTGTTGTAATGCTTCATAAAGTTCAATTGTATTTAATATTTTTTTCTTTAATTAATATATATTTTTCTCTGGAAATCAATTTCTAATTCTGAAGAGAATTCACCATAAATAATTGTTGTTACAGGAGATGGCAGTGCTTCTTTAAAATGAACCTCTAAACGTACACTTCCTTGCCGTTGTGGACTAGTATGAAATGCAGCACTTGCGCTTGAATCAGGAGTTAAATCAAACACCAGTAGAGTATAACCATTAGGATATTCAGCACGTGAAATATCATTACCTTGATTAGAATAATAAATACCTGAACCTGTAAATAACGTAGAATATGCTTGTACATATAGATTATTATCAAAATCCGTTTGTAATGGTTTGAAGGGGACTGGAGTTCCATCAACATACAGTGTAAAAAACGTCATACTAAAATGTTGAAAATTGAATGGATTTGTTTGATAAGTACTATTGAAAGCAGTATTAGTAACAAAACCAATAATAATACGTTTAGGCACTATGCCTCAAAACAGATCTGGAAGTGTACTATCCATAATTCCTTGTGGCAGAGTTTCTGTCTTCACCTGCACTTTTGTTATAGGATATTTTATTCTAAATTTAGGATTTTGTAATACTTTATTTTGTGCTATTTTAACTGCTGGTGATACATCAACCTTTTTCACAAGTAATGTTGCATCTGTAATTACAACTTTTTCCATCAGCATCTGCGTCACCCATTAGACAAAATGTAGGTTTAGCTGGAATTAGTTTAATACGCAATTGTACACCATTCAGTAAAAATTTCTCCTGATTGAAAATATCAGCATGAATATAACCCAATAATTCAAACGACTGACTTAAAGCAGTGAGATGAAAACGTTGTTTAAATCCTACATTAGCATCGGCCACACTGTCTATATGCCCTGCAGTATCTTTAAACCACATTGAAGTTTGAAGATGCGTTGTTTTAGCTTCAGCATTATAATTTAGTAGTTTTCAATATACGATCAATATGGATATGTATGTGAAGAGTAGGAAATAAGTTCATTATTTAAATATAATTGCACTTCACTGAACATTGCATTGAGAAAATCATTTACAGGGCCGATTTTCTTATCGGCAGAAGTTAAATTAGAACCATCTGATTTAGTAATTTTACCTTTAACATATAACATTGTGTGCGGTAAGTCAATATAGTCATCCCCATGACCGGGGACTACAAATTCTATTGGTGCATTATCAGCTATTGA
This sequence comes from Thermobia domestica, assembly GCF_964235325.1. Lineage (NCBI taxonomy): Eukaryota > Metazoa > Arthropoda > Insecta > Zygentoma > Lepismatidae > Thermobia > Thermobia domestica. The sequence continues at coordinate 303,361,462 of NC_137456.1, forward strand.
AGCCACAGACTTATATGGAACTATTTTATTACCTATAATACTGGATTGAGTGGGTAAACCAGCAAATAAATCTAATTCTGATTTCATACACTCACACTGCATTTTTGTCTTTTTCTTACTATCAATATTCACACATGGTAAAATTTACAATACTGTATTACGTCTACGAAAATGTAATTTTACACATACACTGCCATATTGGAAAGGAAGTGGATTACCTGTACTATCTCTTAAATCAATAATAATTTGATCAAATTGTTCACGTTGCACTGGCACATAATGAGGATTATCAAAAATATGTACATTATTAATACCATGCTCTGTAATATTTGTATTTATAATACGTAACAATGGAGCTATGGTGTCACCTACCATTTGTGGTTCTACAATATCACTGTAAATATACATAAGTGTAGGTAGCGCTTTTTGTAAATCAGGTGGATAACGAGCATGATGAACAACTGCAATATCTTCTTGTTGTATGTGATTAAAGCCTAGTATTCTGGCTAGTTCAGGAGATAGGCGTTCTTCTATATGCTTCTCTTGATCTTTTATTACTCTATTAACCTCAATTCGTTTTACAGATGCTTTGGCTTTTAATTGTAGATTTAATATATCACTTTTATGATTCATTTGAGATAGAATATCGTCAACATGATAATAGTAGCTGGTAAGATTTGAGTTATGTTCCAGTTTTTTGTATTCATGATACGGTAATAAATATTATTTGTATATTTGGAAACATTCTGAAATGAACTTGTATAATGTACTTCAACAACAGCTGTTTCCCACACTCCCTTCTCCAGTACAATAGGTTGATATAATTTAGTAGTATAACAAGCAAGAGTATTTTGAGGAAAATATTTCATAGAACTATTGTTAGGAAGTGTGAGATAAAAACTATCACTTTGCTCCATAATTAATCAATCAAATATATCTTTGGATCTTTTTATTTGTTTCACACCACCACCACTAAAATGAACTTTCTTTCTTTTTCTTCCAGATCCTTCCAACACCTGATTTAATTTATTTTGAGCTTTATTTTTTAAATTTGTTTTAGCTTCTTGCCACCGATCATGCAAAGACTCATCAATAGGTCTATTATTATCTAGTAATCTACTGCTACATTAATTCCTGTACGTATCAATTCTTTACCAACAGTTTTTGCACCTTGTTTTAATAAAGGAAATACAGTACGAAATAAACCTCCTAGTAAACTACCAATGCCATAACCTTCTTGATATGCTGTACCTTTATATACGTTATAATCACCTTCTGCTTGATGTGTGTAATAATTAAGGTATGGCTCATTCATCTTTCTTTCTTTGTATATACTTAAAAATATCAATAGATTACAATAGAATATTAGTATTATTGCTTATAAGTACACCATTTGCGTTTACGGGGTGGAGGACCATCCTCTTCGTCCTCTTCGTCTTCTGTTAGTTTTCTAATATAATCTATTCGTTGAGGATTACGAATGTACTCTAAGGGTATATTGGCTTTTGCTAATAATGTAGCAAAAGGTTTCCAGCCTGCAACTGAAATATGTTTCTTACGACATCTAACAAAATCGGATATCAAATCCACTATATTTGCACCTGGAATTAATTTATTATTAATATTCACATTTCCATTATCGTCCCATTGAATATTTGGATTTTGTTTCAATTTACGTAATAAAGGTCTTGCTTTACGTTTACAAATTTCAGGGAGAGTAGATATTATTTCATCATCATCATCCTCCTCCTCATCCTCTTCTTCTTCCTCCTCCGTAGTAGTAGTACTTGCTGTTGTTGTAACTGCTGCCGGTTTTTGAATTATATTTAAATATTTTTGTAAGACTTCTCTATATCTTATCCATTTTTCTTCTGCATTTAAACTTTTATTATTTAAAATTTCTTTCATTTCATCATCAAGATTAGATATCGTTTGATAATGATGTAATTTTTCTGGTGAGATTAAAATAAGTTTTTGTGCGTTTTGCATAATTATTTAATTAAACTAGATAGTATACCTCCTAAAATAGGTGCAAGCAATGCAGTAAGAAAACCACCTTTTTGTATAATTATTCGTTTTTTCTTTTGTTTTAATGATCGACCTTTTCTCACCAAATATCTCAGTTCCTTTTTATATTTTTTTAGCTTATTTATCTCTGTTTTATTTAATGGAACATTTCCCTGTAATACGTTATAGGAACATTCACAAATAGAGCGAATTAAATCAGGATCTGCATTTTGTAAAATTGCCTTACGTGCTTTCGGTTTTGACTTTGCTAAAAGTTTTAACCCGTAAGTACTATGGACCGTCTCTCAGACCGCTGCTACTTTTCCTATCATTATATTTTCCACAGTCTCACTACTATAAGTTTATCTTTTCGTCTACCTTTCTGTCTAGCAAAAGATTACGTATTGTGAAGTTCGTGTTATAATTGATCCCCTGTGCGCGGCGCTGGAGAGGTCGAGCGGTCTCACAGACGTACTATAGTAGTTACGTGAGTATTTTGCTGTTCAGTTGTCTTTCGTTAGCTACTGATTATTAGCTGTTTTGTGTCTTACCGTGTGTCATATCTTGCACCACACATCAAATCATGACCCAGAGACTGGAAAACCTGAAATAATCATATTTTATAACACGAGTAAAGGCGGAGTGGATACTCTAGACAAAAAATGTACAGATTACACATCAAGTCGTTGAACAAGACGATAGCCATTGACAATTTTCTTTTTGTTGGTGGATGTTGCTTTTGGTGTCAATGCGTATGTCTTGCATCAAGTCTACGCTAAGTCGGCAGTGATGGCAAGACTTGATTTCATGAAAATGTTGGAAAAAGGACTTCTTAGTTCTCACATACAACGTAGATTGTTCATCGGACGTCTGCCATGAGAGCTGAGTTTTTCAATCAAGAGCATGCTACAGCTTGAAAATGAGTTTCCCACCATCGCGCACAAGGAGTTGAAGAGGAAAACATAGTCCACTCTCCACTGAGTTGTAAGCGGAAAGCAAAGATATTCGTGTCAGCGGTGTGGGGTACCGATTTCCTTGCAGTTCAAAATAAGAAAGATATAAGTGCCTACCTGAAGAAAGTGCATGCTGTCAGAAAAGTTAGAGCGGTAATATCCTTACCGGCAAAACGCATTTTGTTTACTCTCGTGATCATATAAGAACTAACTATGTTTTATTCATTACTTTTTTACTACAAAAAATGTAACAGTACAACTATAACAGTACTTTCTTGTAAGTTTAAAAAAGCTAAAATTCCATGTTTTTTCTCCGTTTTTACTGTATTTTTTATTCTCAGTGAATCTATAAAAATAGTGTATTTCAAATTAGTATTATTTTGATTACATAGAAACGGAGAAAAAAATACATTAATATTTCAACAATTACAATTTTAGAATAACAATGAAAACATTGTTCCAATTTTGACTATGTTCTTTTTCTCGTTGCTTTAAAAATATAAAGCTTTTTTATATCGTGAATTTACTATGTTTTATTTTTCTATAAGCAACTAAGATATGAAGGATAGCATTTTTAAAAATATGCAATAAAACTACTATTCAGAAACTGTGAAACAACAATGCGGTCTGACAGACCGTTCCATAGTAGTTACGTGATTATTTTCGTCCATAGTACTGAAGGGTTAACAAATGTGCATTTTCCTTACTAATAATTTTTTACGGCTATTAAAGCACAAATAGTTGTTAGAATATAAACCATATTGCAATTATTTTTTACAGGCACATAAACATAATTAAAAGAATCTGTTGGAAAGATATTTGTTCGAACTCGTTGCTCATCAGGAGTATTTTGTTTTAAATCGAAAAGTAAATAACCATGTGCAATTCGAGTTGCATCTTGATATGCTTCTTGAATAAATTTTGTATTACCTGGATACAATTGTCGTGCCAGATAATTAATTTGAGCTTTTTCTCTAGGATTTTTAAAACAAACAATATAATGAAAATTTAACGAAATATCCCGCATTCCTTTTTGTTGATGAAAAATATTCTGTGTTATAAATATTACACTTATATTTCTATGATGGCTACCCTTAGTAAAAATATCTACAATCCGATGGTCACATTCACGCATTAAATCATCAATAATGACAAGATGTGGACCTTCGTGTGCTTGAAATTCATTATTTTGAGGTAAACCTTCTTTAAACGTACAGTCTGAATAAGTATCATACAATGGTTGCCATTCACCATAACACCATACAATATTTTTAAATAACTTACTATAATGGTCAAGAAATATTTTAACAAAATATGACTTTGCACAGCCTGTAGGACCTGCTAACATACATGTAAAAGGAATTTTCCATTCCATCTCTATTACAGATATATTGCTTTCTTTTCTCCTTTACATAAAAACACAGCGTTTGTTGAAGAACGAAAATTTACAGTGTTGCTAGAATTTAAAATACTTGTGACGACATGCTTCACGTATAAATTCTTGACTTTTCTTTTTTTACAATTAAGTATGCTTTAAATCGATCCAAGAATTTTCACTTTTTGGCAGACCTAACCCTTTCACATAAGCCTTATTATTTTTCTTTCGCAAAACTTTTTCAATTAAATATGTTTTTGGAAATTTCGTTAATTGTAATTCGTGTCCGTAAAATCTTCCTTCAATAGGTTTATTATTTGAGTCTACTAAGTGATATGTTGGAGGATTAGTGAAGAAAACTTTAGCAATTCGAAAAATTTCTGTACTCAAATTGCGTGTAAAACCTCTATCAAAACCAGGACGTTTAAGTTTACTAATTCTTACATATTCACCTATCTTAAATTTACTTTTTCTTTTTATCACAGAAAACATTTTGCAATAGATGTTTGTCAATAGATGTTTTTCATTTTCTTTTTAATAGCGTCGATAGGTTTCATTTTAATAGTGGAATGAATAGTATTATTATATTTATGTAGTAATTCCGGCAGAATGCCAATCCACTTATAATTTCCCTGCAATGTAAATTGTCTCCACATTAAATTACGTAATGATCTATTAAATCTTTCAATAATACTTGCTTTCACATCACTGTACGTGGAATAATGTTTAATGTTATTTTGCTCCATTGCCTTCTGAAACTCTGAATTATAAAATTCTCGACCCCTGTCAGTTTGTAAAAATTTGGGGCTTTTGTTTGCTTTTCTCAGTACTGTTATAAATGCTTGTGTAATTTCTTTCCCAGTTTTATTTTTCACAGGAATAGCCCAAGCATATTTAGAGAATGTATCTATCACAGTTAATAAATATTTGTAATTTCGATTAATTTTTGCTAGACCTTTCAATTTTCCACTATTCATTTCAACTAAATCAGCTTGCCATAAATCATGAATACCTTTCGTTATAACGGGTATTCGAGGATAGTTTCGTCTTGCACTTTTATGTAATTCTGCAAGTATTTGTTCTCGAACTGATTGTGACATATTTTTAATACTAATATATCCAAAAAAGTTTTATCATATTTACAATATACAAATCTTTCATGTTAAATCTTTATTATGATACCCCCAAGGAACAGTATGTATATTACAATTTAAAATTTTTCTCTTCTCATCATACGGATCTAGCGCTAATTTTGTTACCTGATTTGTTGTTAACTTGTGATATTTGCTTTTAATTTCAAATTGTGTTTTATGAATCGTTTCGTTTTGAAATAGACATGATTTATAATCGTCAAACGTAATTTGTTCTTTAACTACATTTTCTTGATTCCTTTACATTTTTTCAATTCCTTATTTTCATTGCATAATTTTTTGCTCGTAAACCAACATATTCAATTATAGGAACTCCACTTAACTCATCTTTCATTTTACCCGAAACGTGTTTATTTTTGTGTTATGTAAAGCATGATTTTCTGCTTAATTAGAAGTATCAAAATACTCGTTCATGTCTTTTATATCTTTATAAATATTATCGGTTTTAATGTAGTAAATGAAAGAGTCAGTATCCATATAAGTAATGCTAATCTTATCTCCATATCGAGGTTTCATTATATTGTAATGGAATTCATACATTGCTAGTTTTGATAGTTCCAAAACTGTAGCTCCTACATAGATTGATTTATTTAGAGTTACAGATTTTTTTAACATATGGAATAATGCAAGATTATCTCCTAATTTTACCCAATTTTGAAACTGATCTTGCGCTACTAATTTTTTACACTTTTTTCATTGTTAATTAATTTTATATCAATTCGTTTTCGTACATTCTCCATTGTCTTTCCGTATACAGAATTATTTAATAACTTATAGAAATCTTTTTCAAATCCAATTGTAGCATTTGCACGGCGTTGAGTATTTTCTTGTATATAAGATGCAAGCCATTTAGATTGACGAAACCATAATATTTTATGTACTTTTACCAATATTAAACCTTGTTTTAGATAAAATTGTAATACTCTATAATGCAAGATATAATTCGATTTCGATTTAAGTGTCAATAGTAATTTTGAGTATTTACCATTTGGAGGAACTTCATTAGTGGGAGCACACGGAAAATCAGAATGGTATTCGTGTAAATAATTTGGATACTCTAAGTCCACTTCTAGAAAAAAACTATTCACTATCCGTGGGCCAATTGATAATTTTATTTTTGTCTTGCCAATTGTCAATTTTATCCTCCCACGGAAAACCACCATATGGTAAATAGTCAATCATTGATAGTCCGTACAGATTGTTCATGTCAATATAGAGTAAATACGATTTTTCTTTTTCCGCATCAAAATCATGTACGTAGGGATTGGCATACTTTGGCATACCTTAACACAGCTTGAGTAATACCTCCGCGAATCGATTTTTGTAGAAACATATACATATTTATATCTGATAAAAGTTGAAGTTCAATTTTTGTTTTATATAACATGGCTTGCTATGCCAACCCAGGTGCAGTAAAACAATTAATCGGATCAATGCAAAAAGCATTTAAACATGTCTTTCGAAAATTCTTCAACACATCTGCTGTGAGAAGTACATCACATTTTAAATATAGATCGTGGAAGTCCCCTAAATTTTCACATTTAAACACACCCCAAATCAGTTTTGCATATTGATAATCGGTCTCGGAAATTTGTGTTCCATTCAATTTGCTATTAAATGCCTCTCCTTCAGGAAATTCAATTTCATTAAATGTATCTAAATTTGTTATGTAATCATAATAATAAATTCCATTACGAAGAATTAAAGGGAACTTATCATCAGAAAAATATTGCTTTGTATAGACAAATTGCTCAGGTTGTAATTTTGACACCAAATTTTCGAGACTGTACGGCAGGAATTTAAATAAGTCTACAAAACGTAACTCGATAGGTCTACCATTAAAATTAAAGTGCTTAGAGAATGTGATGTATATCTCAGTGCTTTCAGCAATTACAGAAATATTGCCAGGGGTGCAACCTAATTCTTTCACAAATAAATGTGCATCATACCCAGACAAATTATGGAAAAATACAGGGATAAAATTACTTCGACGTTTAATTTGTAAATTGCAATTGTTGCACACCGTGGCAATATATTGACCAGTTAAATGGTTATGATGTTTAACTTTTCTATTGTTACTCATATATTTACTATCGCAAACAGAGCATTTAGTGAATAGATTAAACTCCTGTAACTGAGAACTATTTAATGGTATTAATGGTTTTTGTTGATCTAATATGTTTATGATTTTTCTTAATTCATTCTCCATAGCAGACATAAACTTCATCGATACATTTTCTCCTCGATAAATAACTAAATCTGATTTCATATATTTGTTACTCCAACATACAATATAACCAAAACTGCATGGTATATGTTGCTGAATTTGTATTGTATGAGATCCACTTTGTTTATTTATAGGTTTTAATAAACTTTCAAAATCTGCAACTATTATCACATCATTCTGTAATAACAATTTCATATTTCGAAATTTTAAAACTTCTCCTTGTTTCGGCATGTTAATTTTGGTTGGAGTGTGTTCTTTACATAATTTGTCATGTTCATCTAATTTTGATTTGTTATAAAAAGATACTAAACATCGTCTACAAATAAATGTTTAATAACTACCTAACTGATGTCTAACTAAACCATTTAAATTTGTAATTAAACAATAATGAGAGTTTAAATATAATAAATCTATATGTTTAAATACACCTGTGTTTTCGCTTATACGTAACGGAAAAATTGTTTCATTATCATAACTAATGCCATATATATTAATAGAAATTTGTTCCTTAGTAAATACAGAATTATACATATGTTCAAATTTGCTTATGTGTGCTACTTCGACGGGGAATTTTATATTCGTTTTTTCAAATAACGGTAATAAAGTATTAATATATTGTATGTAATTATTTACACGCAGTGGATTATCTTTTGCGGAATATAAAGCAGCTAGAATACTATACATAAAACATCTATTATCTTTATTTTGAATATTTAGAACACAATTCTTTTTAGATAAAATCCATTGAGGCTAATTTTATATATGATGAAGCTAACAGAGGATCATATTTACTGATTTTAATTTCTAAGTGATGGTTTGGTTCAGAACATAAAGACCACCCTGATTTCTTAATTGCTATATTTTCTTGTTCAACTAAAATTTTATTAAATAGTTTTTCAATTATAGAATTCATATCTGTACTCGGTAAAATAATTTCGTTACCACTAATTACAAAGAATCTACATGTTTCTAAATCTACTGGTTTTACAAAAGTTGTAGCCAAAGAAAAATTTACTTTAAAAGATGTATTAGTTTGTTCCTGTTTTAATACATCTACACAGTCTTTTCTTTTAATATTTAAAAAACATCCACTATCCTCATTTAAAACAGTATCACATTTTAAAATGATTTTTTTCAAATTATTATTAAATAGAGTATCAGTTGGTGAATTGATAGTATTTGGCTTAACCTTTTTTGTTGCCAGTTTTTTAAAACTAACTCAATGTTACTATAAAAATTCTGAAGTGAGTTTTTATAATATGATATTATTGTTATAAGATGTCTTTCTTACCTAAAAACAAAACCACACTAATAATATAAACACACACACAAAAAATCTGAACTTTACACTTGAAACACCCAGAAGGAACTGATTACAAAAAAACATCTCAGTCAGTCTTTTATACCTGTGTGAATGCATTGCGCAATATTGCGTAATAGGAATGAGTCACGGTCGGGGATTCCCCTCTTTTTTTTAATCCTATTGTTGAATGACAAGTTATACCGCGAGCGATCAACATATTACGCAATAGAGATGATATAATCAAATCACGTTCAGGGATTCCTTTTTTTCAATCCTATCGTTGAATGACCGTATTGTCTGTTAAAGAGAAAACTAGCTCAATGTTTTTAAAATCCGGATGAATGACGTAATGAGAATTATCCACATATGGCGGAAGTTATGTAACTGATAACAAAACACGGAAGTTCGCATTCCTCTGCAATCTTTACATAATCTCTGCTATGTTCAAATATAGGTTAGAACAAGTTCACTCCTTAAAAGAATCTTTGCTATAGGGTTCGAATGTATTATCTGTTATGTTCAAATAGGGGTTGGAACGAGTACACCCCCCGTAGTCTTATGTCTGCTTTGTGTTATGTGCTATGTTCAAATAGAGGTTGAAAAATGATCCATAGTCTTTTACTTGTTCTGTTATGTTATGTAGTCTGATGCTAAGGGGTTGAAAACGAATACACCCTTGCTGTGTGTTCACCACCCCTATTCTCTGCTATGTTCGTTATGTTCAAATAGGGGTTGGAAACGAGTTCACTATGTTTCGTAGTCATACTCTTTTACTAGTTCTGTTATGTTCGAATAGGGATTGAAAAACGAGTTCACCCCTTAAAAAGTGCTCATAAAAGACAACGAATACACCATCATTATTGTCTTAGCTTTATGTATTCTCTGCTAAGTTCAAATAGGGGTTGAAAAATAGGCCAACTGCTATGCTACATTAAAATAGGGGTTGAAAAATATGCTCATAAAAGGGAATAAATTCACCCCTAAAATGGAGGTCGTAAAAGACCGTGGGTTCACGGTGTACGGTGCTCAATTTCCCAGGGGCTCGTGAGTTGTTCTATGTTGTGCGAAGGTGAGCCAGATCGATCCATTTTCTACTACTTCCAACAAACTTGCGGAAAAGCCGTGGATTCAAGGTAGCTGATATCTTAGCAGATGACATGACTGACTTTGAAACTTCTAACATACACAAACATTTTCTGCACAGACTATTGACGAATCATGGAATGTACAATTGATTGAGTTGAACTATTATCAGTTTACACTGCTTTTCATTCGAGAGAAACGACACCTTTGTTTTATCCACACACGTTTTTACTTCCATCAGTGGTGATACACTATTTTTCTAAGATTGAGATTTTTTCCCTAAAACTATATTCTCTAGTTCACATATCCTGAATGCTGTGAATGTCAAGGATCTCTTCGTACATTTCAGATTTTTTTATGACACACACACGAACAAAGAGTACCACTTTACATGTCTATTTTTGTCATCAACCCTCAGTGGTCTTTGACGAACTGATGTTTCTAAACATACCTTTTCTGCATACATTTATTCTGCTGCTGCAATCATGTGATCTTGTTAGGCCGCCGTCAGTAAATGGTTTCAAATGTTTTGCTTTTGAGTAAGCCACGCGGAAAACTAACAGGAGTTCCTGCTTCTTGTTCAGCATTTTCTTTCTTAAATACCAATTACTGAAATTTCAAAAAGCTTCCCGAAAATGAATATTCTTCCAATCATCTGCTTCCTGTCTTCTTCATGCTGTCTGAGAATCTGGAATGAATTGCTTGAAAGATATTAATGGTGCACAACTGTACTTGCAAAACAAAATGGTTGAGTGTTCACGATTGTGCGACAGAAATACATACACTAGAATCGCTCTTACTGAAGATCAAATATTATCTTATGGATGTAGCATCCAAGTATGCAAAGAATCTTTGTGGGGAGCTAATAAAGAGGCTAATTCAAGATTGTGGACTTCAAGATACTGTTCTTTCCATACGAACACAAATTGAAAAGACATGTGGTTGTATCTCGGGATAAGATCCTTCAAGAGATCTCCAGATAATCCCTGCAAGTTAATGATGTGGGTAACCACTTATGCTTGTTGGTATCATCGATGTTTATCGATCTGGATAGCGATTGCAAATTGGATAAAGTATCTTATTACATTAAATAGGATGAGTTTGAACTGGAAAAGAAACGTTTACAAAACTACATTATTACGAGATGAGGACAAGGATATATTATGGACAGGGGCCCTCTTCAACTTTTACATTGTATCCAACAGTTTAACTCCAGTACTTGCGTTTCGAATCACTACGTTCTCGATTTTGGTGCGAGCAATCTTGGTTTCTATTCCTGGAGGAGCAATAGGTTGAAAAAGTGTAAAAAGCTATTTCAGTCCAGTCATCCTGAATGCTGTTTTTCTTGGTTTTCTTATTCATACCAGGCAAATGCAGGGATGATACCTAACATAAAATTGAACGTATTCAGAAGAAATTTTTGAGATATTTGTATTATGAAATTTATAAGCTAAATTCCATTAGAGAAAACATATCTTATAAGGAATTATTAAATACATTAAACTATTCTATGTTATCTGTAAGACGGGAGATTTCCTTGTTACTTTTTTGTTCAAGCTAGTAAATGGCACTGTAGATAATCAGAAATTACTGAGTAAATTACATTTTAATGTAAATAATACCTATTTTCATAACAGGGTGCCATTCCATCTTACAAGAGCTAAAACCGAAGCATACTTGAATTCACCACTAATGAGAATGTGTAAAACTTACAATAATTTATCGGCAACCAATACTGACTTAGATTTTTCATCATCTTTTTCATCTTATATAAAAACAATTAAATCTATTGCAATATAAGCAGCGTGTGAGTAAATACTAAGCCTTGTTGTGAAAATATTTAAGTTGAATATTATATTTTCAAATTAGCTTGTACGCTATGGAGTTACATTATTAGCGTCTTTTTAACTCTTATTTATCTGTTCTCTTTTTCTTTTTTTCTTTTCCTTTTTATATTATACTCACTGATGTTTTACTAATATGTAAGCCTATTGTAATTGGGATTTATTTCCTGTAATAGGTACAAATAAATAAATAAATAAATAAATAAACATATTGGTCTCCCAGCCCACATCCTTCATTTCCCAATCGTTTCTTAATTCTCTTCCCCCGATAGTGTGCTCGCCGAAGGACATCATCCCTCAGGAACGTGAGGGGCTAACATGGTCATAGATCCCCGTCAATATTGAAGATCAAGATTTTCTATGAACCAGGTATGGCCGATTTAATTTGTCGACTGAAAGAGACTTTATTTCAGTATGAGATTTCACAGTTTGATTTCATTATGGGAAAGTGATGTAATTGATGCATCTCAGAAGGAAATTGCCCGGCTGTCTGATGAAACATGAAGCGTCGCCTGGAGTCTGTTGCAGATGTCTTTGGAAAGTGCTGATGATATTTTAGGAAAGTTTGGGAGGATAAAGTTTGTAGTAAAGCCTGGTAAAGTTACGATATGAAATGAAAGTCCAAACGTTTAATGAAATCCAAATTGACTTAGGGTATCTGAGACAAAAGTACTGCACTAAGTAAGCTCACCTGAGGCCAGGGAATAATGCCTTTTTCAAAATAATTACTTCGCTTCACTCATAGACGTTGAGGTGCTTAAACCTGGAAAGAATAATGCTTCAATAATGTTTCAAGCACCTAACTTTCATCAATGAATCATGTAAGCAAAACTAAAGCTAATGACGTGATGAAGTTGATTTAGCGAAAGATTCAGAGGAAATGAATTATATCCGAAAGTATTACAAGGGAATGCTAGTGATACTGACGACAAAATTCTGTACTATGAAGAACCATTAGAGAACCATTAGAGAACAGTTACTTACTGCTTTCACACAACATTAAATATCTCAACATTGTATTATGCACTATCGCTTTGGTTGACACTTCAACGTATGACTGAGGTTCATAATAGGTTTAGGTTGTGAGAAACAGACAAAAATATAAATTTACTAATACCTGGTTAACTTCTTATTCCGATATTATCCAAAAATGTAATAATCTTAAGAGCCTATTGACTGAATTCTTAGAATTTATATAAATTTTGGCTTCAAAAAATAAACAAGAAACATGTATGTAAAATGGAATGTTGACTTTTGTAAAAAATTTGTAATTCCTAAGTTTTTTCTTAATAGTGATTCACAATTATTCCCCCATCAATCCGTATCATCATCGATGACGAGTGTTAATTTTTTGAAATCTTTCGAATCAAACATATTCGGTACAACTAAAAAAACGATCGTGTAAAATTTTGTAAATTTCGTTAGTTGAGGTTTGTTAAAACGGTCCTCAATTCAAGTTCGTATATTGTTTAAGAAAATTATATACAATCATACGAAAGATGCCTTCACACCATAAAAATCTCACTCAATAAAATTAAGCTATATTCACTGAATCTGGTTTTAAGTTGTTCATAACATGTTCAAATTAAACCGCTTATACAGAATGCAACCACACACAGCTAAAATGTCTCATTTATTAAATATTTACTGTGTTTACTGAACATCGTATTAATTTATTTATAACATGTTTCAAAACAAGGCTCAATTGTTGAAAGTGCTTAGTTGCATAGATGCTCTGACCAGCTGGCAGCAGTTCCCGATGCACAATGAAGCATGCAGTTCACCAAACACACAGGAGGACCTTCTTGTGCAGTTGTGGTTTCGGCTGTTTTGGAACCGGTTCGTGGGATATTAACCAATGATGACGGCGTCGTGGAGCTTCGCACAGGACCCACTTCTCATCACATGCCAACAACTTTGTCTAGAAATGGTTTAAATCTTGAAATAAAAAATACATATTTGGCCTACACAGATGACTTGAATTGCACTAAGATATGAATTAGCATAGTTTTAAGCATTCAACACACTATTTCTTATTTTTAATTCCTTAAAAATATATCAACTCTGTTTCTTCCACACTAATTTAATATTGTAATTCTAAATTAATGCCATTTTTTACATATAATTCAGATGTATTAATGTTTCTAAGGAATTGTATTTAATGTGCAGTAAATATGGTTTGTCTTCCACTTGAAGTTCAAAGTTCAATTTGTGTCATTTCTTGTGTAATGAATTATTATTGAAATTAGAATAGGAAAAATTGTTTCTAATAGTCTGTGGCGACGTATGCTCCAAGCAACTATTCAAGTTCATATATTGCTTAAGGAAATCTACTACTTCATGCGATCATATAGAAAACACCCTCAAAGCTCAAAAATCTCACTCAATAAAACTATGCTATATTTATTGAATGTTGTTTTAAGTTGTTCATAATATGTTTCAAAGTAAAAAAAAAATACACATGGAAACTTACGATTTCGAACATTATATAATTCTATTCTTTGATAAAATGAAACTAGTCAATATATTAATAACTAATGTAAAAGATATGCGATATACCAATCTAAGAAATTAGTTGTGTTGCTAGAAAGCAGAAAACGTACCTTAGGTATTGCTTTATATAACGTGGTAGTTATTGAAATCTTTAGTTCGCATCTTCTGCCACGGTTCAAGATATTTTGACAGCACTATAATCGATATAATGAAAGATACGCTTGTTTAAAAATACAAAACATGTTTTAGCCAATGGATGGTGTAACGAATGGCTTATTCAAAAGAAATTAGCGTAAATGAATTTCTACACAGCTGGGACGGTGTATGGTCCCGAGAGCAAACCTAGGTTCCTATATTATTAAAGATAATTGTATTTTTTCATACGATGATACAGGAGACGCACTCATATTGGAAAGAAATATTTTATTTCAAATTTCAGATTTTTGAAATTAATTCGTCAATCTTGTTGTTACAGCACTTTTTTGAAATTATAAATATAAGGGAATTTTTTAAAGTTTAAAATCCTGCAAATGAATTAACATTTTTAACTAATTAAATGTAAAATTTAGTATATATGAAATAAAGTCGTTTATTTCTTTCATTTGAAAATACGAAACACGTTACAAATAGTGTTGTGTAACTAATGGCTTATTCAAATACAATTAGCATAAAGGATTTTCTACAGACTTGTGACAGCGGCCACTCCAGAGAGCAATTCAAGTTCGTATATCCTTTAACAAAATTATATTCCCTTCGTACGATCATACAGAATTCGCACTCTCACAGCAGAAAAATCTCTTTCATTAAAAGTGTACCGTATTTACTGAATAGTTTTCTATGTCATGTATAACACAGTTCAATAAAAAAATTCCAATCTTGAACTACGAATACTTATTCTAATCCAATAACTCAAAAGAAAGTAGTCGATGTAATGAAAGCGTATGTTTGTTTAAAAATACCAAAACATCTTTTAGCCAATAGGTTGTGGAATGAATGGCACATGTAATTCATAAATGAGTTTCTACAAACCTGGGATAGCCGATGCTCCAAAGAGCAAAACTAGGTTCGTATATCGTTTAAGAATATTACATTTCTTTACACGATCATACAGAAGGCCCCCTCACTCAGTTAAATGTTTCATTCGTTTATTATAAATATGCCGTATTTACTTTAATCCAATTGTTTTGAGAAGAATCTAAGTCAGTGATAATAGTTTATCTAGAAGGCTTCCTTTTTGCTAAGATAAATGTAAGTATTACTTTTCGAATTTTCAAAATTATAATTGTAATTTTAGATTTTTGAAACGAAATTGTAAATTATGATGCTACAGCACCATTTGAAAATTATAAATCTGAATGAATTTTATTAAGTTTAAAATATTTCAAACGAATTAATATTTATAACTAATTAAACATAGTTTAGTATATAATGACGCCGTTCATTAATTCTTTTAATTGTTTAAAAATATTAAACACATTATATAATATGTGTAAGTAACGAATTGCTTATTAAAATAAAATGAGCATAAATGAGTTTCTACATACCTGTGACAGCGGCTACACCAGAGAGATATTCTAGTTCGTAAATCGTTTAACAAGATTATATTTCCTTATCCGATCATAGAGAAGGACACTCTCACAGCTGAAGAATCTCTTTCATTAATAATGTTCTGTATTTACTAAGTAGTTTTCTATGTCATGCATAACATATTTCAACAAAACAGAAATTACCAATCTTGAACTACAAAATAATTATTGTACTCCAATAACTCAAAAAACAGAAACTAGTCGATATAATGAAGCGTACGTTTGTTTAAAAACACAAAACTAATTTTAAGCGAATAGGTTGTGGAACGAATGGCTTATTCAAATGATATTAGCATAAATGAGTTTACGCACACCTGGGACAGCTGATGCTCCAGATAGCAAGGCTGAGTTTGTATGTCGTATAAGAAAGTTAAATTTCTTTATTACGATCATACACAAGGCCCCCTTCAGGGTAGATATTCATTTATTTTAAATATGCCATTTGTACTTTTATCCCATTCTTCGGGAAACAATCTAAATCAATGATAGTAGTTTATTTAGAAGGTTAGCTTCTCGCTAAGATAAACATTTGTTATTCAAATGAAATTAATGTAAATGAGTATATGCTATGCCTTTATCAGTGGAAGCTCCAAAGATCAATTCCTCTTCTTCATTAAATATGGTCTTACATTCCTAATGTTTCAAAAAGTCAAACTCAATAAATTAAAGATCTAAGTAGAACATACATATAATTTCGTTGTTCGGGAAGCAGAAAATAGTCTGTATAATGGTTTGTGTTAAGTTAAAAATTATTATTTTAATATGATTTAAAAAAAAAAGATTGAATGTTTGAAAAAAATGTTCAACTAATTATAACATTAAGATATTTCTGCGTTTTCGACTTCTAGCGCTGTTCAGTTTAGTATTATATGTTTAATCAATCTGGTTTCTTTAACATAAAGGTATTTCAATATAATAAAGAATTAGATTTTGTATTCTACGTAAATATACATTAAATATATTAATTCGCAATACTGAATAGTTAATGAAAGTATATCCTAATATCATAGTAAATTTAAATTCACTAAATGTATTTATCAGCAGTTCAATTATTGCAAGATCGAAATCCCATCTTATGCTATATACATTTGAGCCAAGTGACTTTGAAACGCAATTATGAGTTTGTGTATAAATATTGTGAAAAGCAATCTCGTAACATTATTCATATATTAAGATACAACGTGTTAGAAGTCAGGGAACGGAGATCGGAAGTTTTTGCGGCGAGGGCAAGCGTCTTGAGAATGCCACTTACTGCAATTTTAGGAAAGAATCCTAACTTATATTGCTTAGCAATGAGTCTCATTGTTGTAACAATGAGGATCTTACAATACTCAATGCACTTTCGTCGCAATGTTCGGTTATGTCGTGCGTTTCTTTGTTACGTGTCGTATTGTTGTGATGCATGCAATGTTGCCATATTTGAAAATCAAAAAGTAGCGAGGTTTGCATTAAAAGTACTGGATTTGTACTATTTGTAGCCAAAATATAAAAATGAATTATTTTGCATCTATACAGTTTTACAAACCACGTACCTTGATTAGTAGAAATTCCTACAGCTGGAAATACGTCAGATGTCTACGTTGCAACGATCAAGCGACGACCACAGTTTAGAACTGTTGGTAATTGTTTGTTGCGGCATACTCCTTAGTACGTCAGGAACAGTAGAACAGCAATATTCAATGAACTGGAGAGACGGTTATAGCATGAAATGGATGCCCTTTAGCATGAAATAGATTGTACAATTTTCAGTGTGCTTTTCCACTGTCATTCCTCAGTTATTTAATGCATTTACTAGTCTTTAGCTAAGACACATGAATTTTGGAAGTTCATATTTTACTTACTCCACACACTCATTATTTTAAAAGGGATAATACAGTAACAAAATTAAATTAGCACTTCCACGTTTACACAGTTCCAACTACTCGGCATTAACTGAGACAACAACAGGGTCAGTGGTACTGCAACAGCGTGAATTCAAGAAAACTCTTTTATCAGATATGGAGATTAAAAAGTATTAACACAGGAATCAAACTAGTATCGAACATTTTTTACTAACACTATTGTTCGTTATGAATATAACATACAACAAGGAAAATTTTTATTGTACATAATACTAATAATCTGTAATTTCATATATGAAAATAAGGTAGTAGTGCATTCTTATTATTTATAAAATGCAGATAACTAAAAGTAGCATGTCGCCGAATTTGAAATTTTGGTAGCCAGCGCACTTAAAAATCGCCCAATTCACTACTTGTAGCCCACTTTGGAATCACTAAATGTATGTAAGAAGTCTTTAGTGTCAACTAGTTACAGAGAAAAGGTCAGAAATTGCTGGGCTAATGAAATCACTTTCGAAGATATGGGTTATTACTATTTACGGAATGCCAGTCTAAATTAAATTCTTTAGCAATTATTTCCATCATTGCTAGAATCTTACATTATTAAGGTAATTTCTTCTCTTAATGGTAAATGATTTGAAAGAGCAAAGAAAACATTTAGCAAATATGTAGGAAAAGTTTGAAAACAAGAAAACGAAGAACTAATACTTTTGAGATCTGAAAACCTAATCCGGATATGAGAATTATTATCCAGACTGTTTTGTTGTATTATTCAAGTGTTTCTGTCGGATTCTTTTAATATAGATTGCAAGTTCTTTGTTGCAGATATGAATATAGTATGTACTCTGTTCAGATTATTTTGTATGTGTGTGAAAAGGATACTTTTTTCACGCGCTTTGCTAGGCAACTGTTTTAAGTTGGTCACAAGGAACCAAGGAAGATTAGGTTTACATCGAAGTTACGCCACTCGACTGTGACGTATTATCTTAGGCAGTCAAGGTGGAACAAAACGAGACCTGCTTGGCTTCTAATCTTCTTCGCCTGCTGACGCTCCCTCAACTAAGTGTTTCGTAAGGTATGTAAATAACTTTTTCCTGAATGAAGTTGTGTGTAAAAACCTTTTCCCACTACCGGTGCCTCCGGCACCTCCCACTTTCTACCTCCTAATTAAACCTTACAATCCCTCGCTTCGCGAGGGCCACAATTCTCACTCTCCTGTTGGTTTGTAACGTCATTGTTTATAAGAGCTATCAGAAATCTCTAGGTAGATGGTGGGAAAATCCCAATTTAGGTGTATGAATTATATATTACGACCAAGCAGTTCAGAAATAATGCTCCGGGGTAGACACTTAGTATTCCGGGTGGGCACTGCTGTAGTTTTCGTTTTATTATTATACTATAAGCGTATTATTTTCGTATCCTCCAGGAGGGCACTCTCAGAGCTCCGGAATGGCAGTGTCACCCCAAAAATGTCTCGAAGAAACACTACGTACAAGGAAAAACGATTGATATTTTCATCTTATTTTAATGAAAGATGTGTTATGAAAATTAAAAATAACTTTCCTTTGGCTGGATCTTATTCCACGCCAAAAAGCAATTTACATTAATACTCCGTTCTTAAACACGCTCGACTACGTGGGTCGACAGCATCTGGTGTTTGCTGTATGCTATATGTATTCTGCGTGACAAGAATCGGATAACTCCAACTAATCAAAACCGTGTTGCATTTATTTGGTATGGCTAGAGTCGGGCATGATTAAAATGTATGTGTGTGAATAATGTGACTAACGTAGCAGGGTGAGTTGGTACTATTATGCTGAAATAACGTTGAAGAAATTGAGACATTGAGTGCCGTAGATATCGAAGAAGATATTTTGCTGTGTGAGAAGCAATACCCTTAACAACGTGTATTTATAACAAGCCAATTAGGCCAAAACTACGTAATTTGAGCTCAATGCCTTCAAAGAAGAGGTAAGGGTGTATGTTATACCAAAGCATAAGATTTTCTAATTTTGATGAGAACTAGCCTCATTTGATTAGACGAAAAGCCATTTGGTGATTAGATGAAAAGCAAAACAAGTATCGAATTTTATAATGCATGTTAAGCACATTACGCGTCATTTTTCATTTTATTTATGCAGTTCTTCCAAGAAAATATTCAAAATATATTATTCTCAATTACTATTCCTAACATTTTATATTTTGTTGTTGCCTCCAGTAGCAACGCGACTGCTGTTTTCTCATTTTGAACTTTCGACCAACTCACCTTTGTTGACCTCTTTGTTCGTTCAAATAGATACGTATTTATTCTAAAGACTAATACACATAACACGCACACACATACATATATAAAGTGTTTCCATGATGACATCTATTAACCCTTCTACTTTCAGAAATATATTATAATCTTTAACGACATGGTTTTCGCTGCCGCTCAGCAAGCATTAGAAAGAACAGCCACATCAGGATTTATCACTTGTTTTCTATTTTAAGATATATAATGAATAAATAAAAGATAATATTTAGAAAATAAAAATACATGTAATGAACAAGTTGTTTCCTTTATGTGATGAGGCCTTGTGTGTGATATTAAATATATATATGTATATTGTCAAAAGATCTTAACAATTCATTTTATTGTTTTAAAATATTTTCATTTTAATTTTGAATTGTAAGTATTCTCAAAGATTATTTGTTTTGGTTACGGTATGTGTAATGTCTGAAAACAGTTTGCAAATGTAAATGATGTAAATTGTCTATGTGATTGCAAGCATTTTTGTAATTGAATGTTTAATGGCCACCATGTGCATAATTCTGATGCACAAATAGTGGGGTGCTAGTTACCCCAAAATATGGCTTGGCGGCTAACGTGTTAACATCAACACATTCCATCGGACTGCGTTTTGTAAGTTATATAACTGTAGAGTGCTTACATGACGCTCCATATTAAGGGGAATTGGTTAACGCAGATTTCTTCAGAGAAATCTCATACGCATGTGTATGATGTTGACCCGAATTTTGAAAGCCACGTGCTCTAAACCAAGCATCTTTGTTTGTATAAATAATCGATTCCTTTTGGTCAAAAGTCAGTGAGGAGTTCAGTTAGAAGAGACAGCAGAGATAACAGTAATAGTCAAACAAGTAACATTACGTAGTGAGATTCCTGGAACTCCAAGAATAACTGGAAGATTCTCCAAGATTCCTGGAACTTCTAGAATACTCCAAAGATTGCAGCATTAAGCAGAGTGGATCTTTTGTGAATTGGAGATCGAAGTCATTAAGTGTTGTAGGTATGAACCAGTTAACCTTTTTCCTAGTTATACATTGAGAATACTCATACACTCAAAATTTACATAACTTAGATGACACTACACAAACACACATTCTATACAATGAATTTTAAAAAAATACATGACATCTATTGTGATAACAAGTCTCTTTTAGTTTCCTCTACGATTCTGTTTTCCCGTCTCAAAACAGTGGTGGAGAAACCCGAAACTCCATTTGCATTTACAAACTAGGATAAAAACAAATTACAAAACTTACATCAGCAGTATCTTGTGTAGGCTTCTATGATGTAAGAATTGAGGCTCCCTCTTCCTACGCTGCTCTCAAAAATATCAATACTTTGCGCATTTCTGCATATAGGCTGCCTACGTTTTTCGTGGACTGATTGCATGGCAATATGTAATATGCAGCTGCAGACTGCAGTCTTTGACAAAGGAAAGCTGGACATATAAACCATATTACCTTCAATAGCTTACAGGCTCATCAAATTGAAATCCAGCTCTGTATGTATCAATAATTAGATTTCATGTATAATTATATCTATATGTTGTGGTAGAAACTTAGTTTATTCTAGAAATTTGAAATCTGATTTTGTCCTTGATACCGGAAAATAATTAAGGGATTTTAGAATCCAATACTACACTGACAATGCATTTACACTACTCCATTTATAAACATGATTACGAAAAAGTTATTTTTATGTGGTTATTTCTAATTACTTGATTGTATTTGATTTACCATTGACGTGAGAGGTATATTTTGTTAGGCCATTTATTTTAAATATGAAAAGAAAATTGGACCTTTTTTGCATGGTTTCAGACAATTATGAAAAAGTTACATTATCATGCTGTAAATATATTTTCTAAACTAGAAGAAATGGATGAAACATAATGATCATGTAATTAGTGGATTGAGTATTTGAAAGAAAACAGGAGAGAGTTAAATTTAGACATATGACTGAGATCGTATTTAATATATAAACTAACAGGAGTAGAGTGGGGACACTTGGGCTTGTGAAAAGTTATTATTCCCCGATAAAAGTTGTTCCGATATTATTCCGATAACAGTTGTTATCGGAGTGGTGAAAAGTTATTATTCCCCTTATGCCGATCATGCGCGGACACTCTGAATGAAGAAGAAGAATGCACGCATTCGGAAGAGGAGAGAGCTTTGACTGGAGTATGGGTTGTAGACGAAGTGCGGGTAGCTGTCGAGAAAGGATATAGTGTGCTAGAAAAACACGAGGTATGGAGCTATTAGGCTGTAATGTATGACGCTGAAAAGAAAGAGGGCGGTCTTTTCACGGAATACATGAACCTGTTTATGAAGATCAAGACTGAGTGTAACGGTTGGCCTGCAGGATGCGTCACTGAACAACAAAAAGATCAGTTCATACAGGAGTATTATGAGAAAGAGGGTATTCAATTAGACCGGGAAAAGATTATGCGCAACAAACCTAAGAAACGAATTTCAAAGCTAGGAGTAAACAGCCTGTGGGGTAAGTTCGCACAAAGAGAAAACATGGAGCAAATCGCTATCATTAAAACTCCCGAGGAGTATTTCGATAAATTACCAAATCCGAATATTGAGGTTAAATCGTGTATTCCAATCGGCGACAAATTCCGTGTGCTCAACTGGAGTGTTAATGAGAGCGTTATTGCTCCTGCTAAAAATATTAACGTGATAATCGCAGCATACAGCACGAAACACGCTAGCCTCGAGTTATTTCGTTATTTGGATTTACTTGGCGAGCGTGTGTTATATTATGATACCGATAGTATTATTTACATTCAATCGCCTGGTGAGCCACAGTTAAAAATAGGAGTGCATTTAGGGGAATGGAAGAATGAGTTGGCGGAATATGGTCCGGATGCATATATCGAAGAATTTTGTGCTGGTGGTCTCAAATGTTACGGCTATTCCGTTGTTAACACTCTTAATGGTAAAACAAAGACAATATGTAAAATCAAGGGAAAACACTGAATAATAAAACATTAAAATATGTTAACTTTGAACAAATGAAAGATATGATTTTAAATAAATCACCTTCTATTAGCGTTCCTCTCTGTTGACAAATTGTACGTACTAAAGATTATAAATTGATTACTAAGCCGGAGGCGCATAAAATCAATCAGGTTGCTGCTAGTAAAAGGAAACGAATAGAAAATTTTGATACACTTCCCTACGGGTATAAAAGAAAACGAATAGGGTAAATACAGTATTACTTTTTTAATTAAGTAGAGAGAGAGTGTGTGTAAAAAAATGGATAGTCAAATTTTAAATCATTATTATTATTATTTCAATGAAATCGAGGTATGTGTTGGTCAAGCATACGATGATGAGAGAGAATTTTCTGTTATTATCACTTTACATAATTACTATGATTGTATTCGTCTTTCACCTGATGAGTGGTATACTTTTCTATCATATTATTCATATATTGAAAACTACTTTAATGCTGTTACAAATTCTTCATTGCCTACACAATTTTTCATTAGTGAAAATTATAAAATGTCATTGTCAGATACTCTTAAAGGTATTCGTCAGTGTTTTATTCACTCGTCAGATGACGATAGTAATGGTCAGGTAAATATCTGTGTTTGTACATGGCGAAAACTCCAGCTTCATTTGCCGTGCATTCAGCGGACCATAATTACTTGTTCTCAATTATGTAAAGCTATAAACATGTCTGAATTTACTACTACTACTACTACCAATCTACCGTCTGAAAGTATTCACATTTTGAATCGTAATAATAATAATAATATGTTATTATATTCATAATTATTTTGTGGTGTATCAGAATATGGAGTTTCAACACCCATTTACTTGTATTATAGCTGGCCCCACTGGATGTGGTAAATCATATTTTGTAAAAGAGTTTTTAAAACATTATGCCAAAAATGGAAAAATATAGTATGGTGTTATGGTGAGTGGCAACCTCTGTATGAAACTCTATCCTCAGTTTGTACATTTAAAGAAGGGTTCCCCAGAATAGATGATTTTTCAGCACAAGCGGGCCAACATCTTGTAATTATTGATGAATTAATGCGAGAATGTGATACACGAAATGTTGACTTTTTTACTAAAGGCAGCCACCACCGAAATTTAAGTGTTATTTTTATAACGCAAAATATTTTTCACCAAGCTAAAGGTAGCGAGACATATCATTAAATTGCCATTATATAATATGTTTTAAAAACCCCAGAGACCAGGCTCAAATTAATTATCTAGCACGCCAATTATATCCAGCTAACACAAAATTTGTACAGGAGGCCTATCAGGACGCAACACGAGATCCTCATAGTTATTTGGTTTTTGATTTAACAAGGCACTCCCGACGAACATCGTGTTCGAACAAAAATTTTCCCCTCAGATTCTTACAATTATGTTTATGTACCAGTAAAAAAATAATCTCAATAACTGTTATATTTTAATACTCAATTTTAGTATAAAAGCTACAAAAATGATTAGCAAAGGGAGTGTACATTTACTAAAATTTTTACAAAGGCAAAACCCAAAGTACGCCAAGCAATTTTACAAAATGCTGATCCCGAATTAATTCGCTCTATTTGTGAATGTTCCCATAACGTATTACAAGGAAATGTCCCGTTAAATAAAAAAGAGAAAAATATATTAAAAATATATAGAAAGGAATTGTGGTATTTAGCGAAAAAAAGTCCATCATTAAAACAAAAGAAAAAACGAATAATTGTACAAAAAAAGCTGGGTTTCTTACTGCTTTGCTTGCACCTATTATTGGAGGTATACTATCTAGTTTCATTAAATAACTATGCAGCATGCACAAAAGCTTGTTTTAATTGAACCAGAAAAACTGCACCAATATCAAACTATATCTAATTTAGATGATGAGATGAAAATTATTTTAAATAATAAAAATATGAGTGTTGAAGAAAAATGGATACGCTATAAAGAGGTGTTACAAAAATATTTACACATTGTGCAAAAACCTACTGCAACAACATCAACTAGTGTTGGTACTAAGAAGGAGGAGGAGGACGAGGACGAGGAGGATGAAATACTATCTGCTCTCCCCGAAAATTGTCTGCGTAAAGCAAGACATTTATTACGTAAATTAAAACAAAATTCCAACATTAATTGTGATGACAATGGTAATGTTAATATTTATAATAAATTAATTCCTGGAGCTAATATAGTAGATCTAATAGCAGATTTTGTCAGGTGTCGCAAGAAAAATATTCCCCCTACAGGTTGGGAACCCTTTGCTGTACTGTTAGCAAAATCCAATATACCTTTAGAGAATATAGGTAACCCACAGCGTATAGAATATATTCGTAAGCTGACATCATCATCATCTTCAGCTGCTGCTGATCCAAAACTGGAAGAAGAAGAGGAGGAAGAAGAGGAGCCACCACATGAACGTAAAGCTGTCAACAGATGGCGTGATTATAAAATATGAAGAAGCTGGTCGATATTTATTATAACCATTCACACCCTGCCTCGTTTTCAACTGCTACGTCATTATGGAGAGCTGTGAAGAAATCAATTCCTTTACACAAGGTGCAACAGTGGGTAAAAGAACAGCCGACTTATACTCTGCATAAGCCAGTACGTAAAAGGTTTCCACGTAATCCCTATTTAGTGTTCAATATTGACGATCATGGCCAAGCTGATTTAAACGATATGCACAGTCTGCAAAAGTATAATGATGGCAATAGGTATATTTTAACAGTGATTGATTTGTTTAGTCGTTATGCATGGGCTGTGCCTGCACGTACAAAAACTGGTGAAAACATTATAAAAGCATTTAAGCAAATATTTGCATCTACCCGTCGTAGACCCTTACGTCTACAAACAGATAAAGGTACAGAGTTTGTTAATAAACCATTTCAGTTATACTTAAAATAGCAAAATATTAAATTCTTCACAACACAAAACTCCGATATTAAGGCAAATGTAGTGGAACGTTTTAATCGAACTCTTAAATAACGAATGTGGAAATATTTTACAGCAAAGAAGACTTACCGATACATAGATGTGCTATCGAAACTTGTTCAAGCATATAATTCTAGACCACATAGAGCTCATCAATTACCACCCGCCAGTGTGAACCAGGACACTTTTCAATAAGTTTGGAATTAATTAATAAAACCGATGCCACATACTAACATTGTAAAATATAAAAAAGGTGATACTGTGCGCATTACTAAAGCAAAACGGCATTTTGAAAAAGGGTACAAAGAAAAGTGGACTGTCGAAATATTTAAAATAGAACAGGTGACACATAAGGAAAAGAAAGTGGTTTATGTGTAGGAGGACTTAAATGGTGAAGTAATTGATGGTACATTTTACGAAGAGGAATTACAAGGAGTGCCTCTGCCGAAACTTTATGAAATAGACGAAATTTTAGAAGCTAAAGCTAAACGTGTACTTGTTCGTTGGCGGGGATACCCCCTTCCTCTAATTCATGGATTCCTGTGTCACATTTAAAAAAACATTTAGCTACAATACAATATTATAAACGACTGTTATATTTGTGTATATAGGAAAAAATAATAATGAATGATCCATACTTTAAATACTATACACATCAAGCAGGAGGTGGTTATAACGTGTATAGGGGTGCACCATATCAAGAAGGTTATGGTATTGGAAGTTTTTTAGGTGGTTTATTTCGAAGTGTATTTCCGTTAATAAACAAGGAGCAAAAACTGTTGGTAAAGAATTGTTACGTACAGGAATTAATGTAGCTGGAGATGTATTAGGTGATAATAGAGCTATTGACGAAGCTTTAACATCACGTTGGCAAGAAGCTAAAAATAATTTAAAAACTAAAGCTCAAAATAAAATAAATCAAGTGTTGGAAGGATCTGGAAGAAAAAGAAAAAAAGTTCATTTTGCAAAGACTGGTGGTAAAAAGAAAAGGAAGAGGGAGAGTGATATTTTTTATCAATATGGAACAGAGTACTACTAGCTTTTATCTTACATTACCGAGTAACAGTTCTATGGAGTATTTCCCACAAAATACTTTGTCATGTTATACTACCAAATTATATCATCCATTGGTGCTAGAGAAAGGTGAGTGGGAGACGGCAGTTGTTGAAGTACATTATACAAATTCATTTCAGAATGTTCCCAAATACACTAATAATTTTATTACCGTCTCATGAATACAAAAAGCTGGAACATAACTAAAATCTTACCAGGACACTATTATAATGTTGATGATATTCTCAAATTAATCATAAAAGTGATATATTTAATTTACAATTAAAAGTTAAAGCATCAGTAAAACGAATTGAAGTCAGTAGAGTAATAAAAGATCAAGAGAAGCATATAGAAGTACGTCTATCTCCTGAACTAGCCAGAATACTAGGCTTTGATCACATACAACAAGAAGATATTGCAGTTGTGCATCATGCTCGTTATCCACCTGATTTACAAAAATCGCTACCTACACTTATGTATATTTACAGTGATATTGTAGAACCACAAATGGTGAGTGACACCATAGCTCCATTGTTACGTATTATAAATACAAATATTACAGAGTATGGTATTAATAATGTACATATTTTTGACAATCCTCACTATGTCCCCGTGCAACGTAAACAATTTGATCACATTATTATTGATTTAAGAGATAGTACAGGTAATCCACTTGTTTTCCAACATGGCAGTGTATGTGTAAAATTACATTTTCGCAAACGTAATGCGGTATTATAAATTTTACCATGTGTGAATATTAATAGTAAGAAACGAAAATGTAGTGTGAGTGTATGAAATCAGAATTAGATTTATTTGCTGGTTTACCCACTCAAACCTGTATTTTAGGTAATAAAATAGTTCCATATAAGCATGTGGCTTCGATAGCTGATTATGCACCAATAGAATTTGTTGTCCCCGGCCATGGGGATGACAATATTGACTTACCGCACACAATGTTTTATATTAAAGGTAAAATTACTAAATCAGATGGTTCTAATTTAACTTCTGCCGATAAGAAAATCGGCCCTGTAAATGATTTTCTCAACGTAATGTTTAGTGAATTGCAATTATATTTAAATAATCAACTTATTTCCTACTCTTCACATACATATCCATATCGATCGTATATTGAAAAACTATAAAATTATAATGCTGAAGCTAAATCAACGCATCTCCAAACATCAATGTGGTTTAAAGATACTGCAGGGCATATGGACAGTGTGGCCAATAGTAATGTAGGATTTAAACGTTTTCTTCTCACTACTTTAAGTCAGTCATTTGAATTATTGGGTTATATTCATGCTGATATATTTAATCAGGAGAAATTTTTACTGAATGGTGTACAACTGCGTATTAAGCTAATTCCAGCTAAACCTAATTTTGTCTAATGGGTGACGCAGATTCTGATCGAAGAGTTGTAAATACAGATGCAACATTGCTTGTGAAAAAGGTTGATGTTTCACCAGCCGTTAAAATAGCACAAAATAATGTATTACAAAATCCTAAATTTAGAGTAAAATATCCTATAACAAAAGTGCAGGTGAAGACTGAAACTCTGCCACAAGGAATTATGGATAGTACACTTCCAGATCTGTTTTCAGGCATAGTGCCTAAACGTATTATTATTGGTTTTGTTAGTAATACTGCTTTTAATGGCACTTATCAGACAAATCCATTCAATTTTCAGCATTTTAATATGTCATTTTTTACATTGTATGTTGATGGAACGCTGTGCCATCCAAACCACTACAACCTGATTTTGATAATAAGCTATATATACAAGCATATTCCACGTTATTTACAGGTTCAGGTGTTTATTATTCTAATCAAGGTAATAATATTTCACTCGCCGAATATCCTAATGGTTATACTCAACTGGTGTTTGATTTAACTCCCGATTCTAGTGCTAGTGCTGCATTTCATACTAGTCCACAACGGCAAGGAAGTGTACACCTAGAAGTTCATTTTAAAGAAGCACTGCCATCTCCTATAACAACAATTATTTATGGTGAATTCTCTTTAGAATTAGAAATTGATTTCCAGAGAAAAATATATATTAATTAACTTAAAAAAATGTTAAATACAATTGAACTTTATGAGGCACTACAACAAAATTTACCTAAAAATCATTTTATTGGTGTGTATGCTGCAGATGAGTTACCTCTGTTTATTCATACATTTCCAGCCGCCATAATTATAAACACTGATTCTAGTGATAAGCCTGGTGTACATTGGGTTGCTGTTTATATATCTAATATGTGTGTGGGAGAGTATTTCGATAACTATGGTATACCTCCCTATATACATCATCATATAAGTTTTTTAAAACGAAACTGTCTGTATTATTCATGGAATAATAGAAGTATTCAGTGTGATTTATCTCAATTTTGTGGACATTACTGTTTTCTATATCTAGCATGTCGTGCATCTGGTTATTCACTGCAACGATTTCTTAAACAAATTCTCACTCACTACTATTGATGCTAATGATATTATGCTTTATTCATTTATGAGAGTATGATGGTGTTATTTTTTAAACTCCGCCATTGCCGGTCCCAAGCCCTGTATGAGAAAGGAGGAGGGTTGGGTTTGCTACCCCCGTAAAAGAAAATAATCTCTGTTATGTTCAAATAAGCCATACTCTTTTATTAGCTCTGCTATGCGCTATGTTAAATAGGTGGATGGAGAATGTGTTATCGGCTCTGCTATGTGTTCGTAAAGTGCTCATAAAAGGGAACGAGTACACCCCTGCTATGTTAGATAGTCTTATGTTATATGTGCTATGTTATGTGTTTGTAAAGTGCTCATAAAAGGGAACGAATCTTATGTGGCATGTGCGCTGGTGGGGTCCGGCACCGACCAATCAGCGCGGCACTCCTAAAAGACCGTGCGCGTTTCCAGCCAATCAGCATAAAGGGGGAGGGTCCTGCGCCAGTCAATCGGCGGGGGGTCCGCTGCCAGCCAGTCAGCGCAGTAGATACTACTAAAATGGAGGTCATAAAAGAGTGTGGCTGTTGCCAACCAACCAGCGTCAAGGGGCGTGGCCGGCGCCGACCAATCAGCGTCAAGGGGCGTGGCCAAAGCGACGGGGTCACGTGACCTGCGCCAGCCAATCAGCGTCAAGAGTTTGCGCATGCGCAGTAGGAAAAAAAACAAGCCCAAGTGTCCCCACTCTACTCCTGTTAGTTTATATATTAAATACGATCTCAGTCATATCTCTAAATTTAAACTCTCTCCTGTTTTCTTACTTTATCAAGTTGGACATGGTATTGGAAGTTTCCTTAGAGGATTATTAAGTTGTGTCATGCCATTAGTAAAACAAGGGCTAAAACAATAGGAAGGCAATTGCTAAAATCTGGAGTAAATGTTATTAGTTATGCCATCGTTGATAAACAAGCTATTAACGATTCCTTTCATCAACGAATGAGAGAAGCGAAATGCATCTTACAAGAAAAAGCTAAAAATAAACTGAAATCTTTGCAAGGATCTGGATATCAACGAAGGAAAGAAAGAATTAAACGTCATTCCATAGAGAAGCCCGATTGCATTCCTAGACAAGCCTGAAGCCTGAACAAAATTTTTGAACGACCCTTAAATCGAGTTTCTGTATTTTTTACGGAATACACACATCAAAATGAGTTGAGTGATAGTTTGTGTTTGGCTACACTATACAGTATGTATTTTTGAGATATAATCCGTACAAGAAAATTTCCTACTGAAATATATTGGAGTTTTTGAATCAGTACCACATTTTTTTACCGCCCTTAAATAACATTTTCATATTTTTTACGGAATAAGCACATCATACTGAGTTAGGTGATAGTTTAGATTTAGCTACACTATAGGCCTATTCTACATATATATATATATATATATATATATATATATATAAGGCCTACAAGAAAAATTTTGCCTGAAATATATTGGAAATTCCAACTGAAGAACAATGCTTGGGATGAAATTGAAAAGGAATACAATGTCATTCCGTATCTTCGCAAGGTGAATGCTAAGTTAAATGTTTCTTTGATTATTTTACGGATACTTGTGTGATGATTTCCCATATAATTAATCTTTTAATGGTAATTGTTTAGAATAGTAGCGTACTAGACAAACACATTACATTGAGATTAAACTTGTACTGAATGTCAAAAGCAATAACTTACGAAAATATCTATTGTAAAAAGTACTAATATTCACAATCACTTGCATGCTCTTTTGCGATTTTACAATATATCGTCATAAAAATGGAAGTTTACAATTTAAATGAGTAAGTAGATATGAAATCGGGTTGTATTAAATAATTTCTACCGGCGGACTATTTCTCCATATCGTAGGGAAGCTGCAATTTACAAGGGTATTGTTACTATAAAAGTAACCAAGAAATTTCTGTCGCTTTTTCACCCATTAACTTTGAACATCGACATATCACCTAACACGTATATGGAAGGTCCAAAATAGTCTCCATGAACATAGAACACCTTCCGCCAACCATCTGCAAGGCCATGGATTTCATCGCGGTAGAACTTTGTGGGACGTAAAGCAAAGAAGGTATCAAGTGCATTTGACCGTAACCTCGACTACGGATTTGAACTAACGTACTATAAGGTGATTGCCCAAGGAATGGAACAGATGGTAACCGGACGGTGCAATGTCCGAGAAGCATGGCGGATGCAATAGTATTGCCCACCCAAGGCATAGAATGATGTCCCTGGTCATCCTAGCCATGTGGGACTTAGCGCTGTCCTGTAACAGGAGGACCCCTTTGCGATTCAGAAGTGATACCTCCAGAGTTTTGAATTTTCTTGTAAAGGCTCAACTGCTGAAAGTGCTTAGTTGCATTGATGCTCTGACCAGCTGGTAGCAGTTCCCGATGCACGATGCCGCATGCAGTTCACCAAACACACAGGAGAACCTTCTTGTGCAGTGGTGGTTTCGGCTGATTTGGAACCTATTCGTGGGATATTAATCAGTGATGACGGAGTCGCACAGGACTCACTTCTCATCACATGCCAACACCCTGTCTAGAAATGGATTCCTTTCTCAGACATGACAACAAAGAAACACAGATGTCTGCTCGCGTTGCCTTCTGCTCCGCAGTCAAATCATGTGGTACCAAACTTGTAATGCTTCCCAAGCTAATGAAGGTGCTGTCGAGTGGTTTCTCCACTCAGAATGAACTGTAGTGCCAGTTGCCCACATGTCTGGCCAGTGTTCGCACCAATTACTGCCTGTAGATCTTCATTTTGTACATGTGTTGGTCTTATGGCACGTGGTGCGTCTTCGAGTGTTTCTTCATGTTCTTAAACTTATTAAATCGCAGCACGGTCCGCATAGTCACGACACACTCAACAAAGGCCTGGCATATCTTCCGCCCGCTACAGCGGCGTTTGATCCCAGTTTGAACTGGTACAGAATAAACGTCCTTATGACGCGCTGTGGAGGTGCCTTGTTCATTCTGTCCTTACGGATGTTTATGGTGTAACTGAACTGCCACAATCAGGTAGTATGTTGGATATACCCACACCATCAACTGACCTTCGCCTATTCCCCTTTCGTATTTAACTCTCGGTGTGAGGGCCAATTGAACACAGATCTCCACAAAAAGTGACAGAACTTTCTTCGTTATCTTTGTAGTGTAAAATCAATAAAGATGCTGTAGAAAGTCGTTGAGTACTTACAATAATGTTTCAAGACATTATTTAACTGTGTTTCGTGTCATTTGAGTTGGTGAAATCTTTGTAAAAAATGCAAGATTTTCTGGAGAAATTAATTCATATTAAACACGCGAATATTGTGAATTGTGTTATTTAAAAATATAATGCAAGTATTTGATCTAGCATAACGTAACCTAAGCTAACCTTACGTGCTATAATATAACCAAACGTACTCAACCTACTAACGTAATAAGAAGAAAAATGAGTGAAATTGTAAAATTTTCTAATAACCTAAACTAACCTAGCCTAATTTACTGACTCCATCATGCTAACCTACCGTAACGTATAATGCCTAATATGAAGACAAATTAGCAAAATTGTACCATTTTCTCATAAAAAAGACTGGCCCCTTACATAAAGACAATATAAAATTTTGATATTAGTACACCTAACTTTTTTCGGATTAAGTTCCAAAATTGACCGTCCGTTTTTAGCACAATTATGAACATTTTCAGGAAAAAATAGATATTTTACTCATTTGTGCACTTGATATGTCATTTGATCAAACATTGTGTTTATTTATATACGTACATAAGTCACTACAACCGTAGAACTATTTTTGAAGAAGAGGGTTTACTTGCCGCAAGGCAGAAAGGTGAAAAGTCGTCTAATTCTCGTGGTTGTAATAATCGACTATATAACGCTAATAAAATAATATGGAAGGGGTGTCGACTGGTCGAACGATGTTGTAGACAGCGATTCCTCTAAAATCACCACTCTCGAAGAGTGCTGAGCCGGATGACATCATGAAGCATCACTGGGACCATGCAAGAGCTGAGAGTCGACGTGTTGCCGTTAGCTGTCGGAACAACGTCATGAGTTAGACTGGATGAAGAAACTGCCGTAGTTCATCTAGGTGGTAGGTGGTGTTGTTGTAGTTGATGTTGTAAACGAGAGACGAACATAGGAAGTTCGCAGTATCTGAAAAGTGATGTAATTGGTTCATCTCAGACGGAAATTGCCGGGTTGGATGGTGAAACATGAAGCGTCGTCTGGAGTCTGTTGCAGATGTCTTTGGAAGGTGCTGGTGATATTTTAGGAACGTTTTGGAGGATAAAGTTTGGTAAAGTTACGATATGAAATCAGTGTGCAAACGTTTAATGAAATCCAAATTGACTTAAGATATCTGGGGCAAGAGTACTGTACTAAGTAACCACACCTGAGACCAGGGAATAATGGCTTTTCAAAATAATTACTTCGTTTCACCGATAGACGTTGAGGTGTTTAAACTCGAACGAATAGTGCTTCAATAATGTTTCAAGCACCTAAACTTTCATCAGTGAATCATGTAAGCAGAACTAAAGCTAATGACGTGAAGAAATTGATGTCTTATTTAGTCAAAGATTCAGAGGAAATGAGTTATATCCAAAAGTTGTACAAGGGAATGCTAGTGATACTGAAGACAAAATTCTGAATTATGAATAACCACTAAAGCTACCTTAAAGAGAAAAGTTACTTATTGTTTTCACACAGCATTAAATATCTCGACATTGTATTATGCACTATTGCTTTGGTTGTCACTTCAAGGTATGTCTGAGGTTCATGGTAGGTTTAAGTTGTGAGAAACGGATCTTTTCACTGTGGAAACTTCTGTCCATGTGTTAACGTAAAACAAAAATATAAATTTACTAATACATGGTTAACTTTTTATTGTGATATTACATTTTTTAGCATTTTTGGCTAAATGCTTAGAATTTATATAAATTATGGCTTCATAAAATAAACAAGAAACATGTATGAAAAAAAGAAATTTTGACTTTTGTAAAAATTTGTAATTTCTAAGTTTTTTCTTAATAGTGATCAACAATTATTCCCTCATCAATCGGTATCATCATGGATGACAAATGTTAATTTTTTGAAATCTTCCGAATCAACCATGTTCAGTACAGCTAAAAAAAACTATCGTGTAAAATTTTGTAAATGGCATTAGCTGAGTTCTGTTAAAACAGTCCTCAATTCAAGCTCGTATATTGTTTAAGAAAATTATTATTTTATACATGTATACGGAAGATGCCTTCACACCATAAAAATCCCACTCAATAAAAATACGCTATATTTACTTTTTAAGTTGTTCATAAGATGTTTCAAATTAAACCGATCATACAGAATGCAACCCCGCAAAGCTAAAACGTATCATTTATTAAATAAGTACTGTGTTTACTGAACATCGTATTAATTTATTTATAACATGTTCCAAAATAAGTACATAACAAATAAGAATCTTGAAAATAAAATACATATTTGGCATACACAAATTACTTGAATTGCACTAAGATATAAATTAGCATAGTTTTAAGCATTCAACACACTATTACTTATTTTTAAATCCTTTACAAACTTATCAACTCTGTCTCTTCCACACTAATTTCATATAATTCTAATTTATATCCATTTTTACTTATAATTCAGATGTATTAATGTTTCTAATGAATTGTATGTATTTAATATGCAGTAAATATATTCTGTCGTTCACTCAAAGTTTAAAGTAAAATGTGTGTTATGTCTTGTGTAATGAATTATTGTTCAAATTAGAATAGGAAAAATAGTTCCTAACAGTCTGTGGCGACGTATGCTCCAAGGAGCTATTCAAATTCGTATATTGTTTAAAGAAATCTATTACTTCATACGATCATACAGAAGACACCTTCACAGCACAAAAATCTCTCAACAAAACTATGGAAACTCACTAGAAAATACACATGGAAACTCACTATTTTGAACCCTATATAATTCTATTCTTTGATAAAATGAAGCTAGTCAATATGTTAATAACTAATGTAAAAGATATGTGACATACCAATCTAAGAAATTAGTTGTGTTAATTGTTGGAAAGCAGAAAACGTACTATAGGTATTGTTTTATATAACGAGGTTGTTATTGAAATCTTTAGTTCGCATCTTCTGCCACGGTTCAAGACATTTTGACAGCACTATATTTGATATGAAAGCTACCCTTGTTTAAAAACACAAAACAGGTTTTAGCCAATGGGTTGTGTAATCAATGCCTTATTCAAATGAAATTGGCGTAAATAAATTTCTACAGACCTGGGACAACGGATGGTCCCGGGAGCAAAACTAGGTTCCTATATCGGAGAGCAAAACTAGGTTTAAGAAAATTGTATTTCTTCATACGATCATACAGAAGACACCGTCATACAGGAAAAACAAACTCATTTTAATTCCAATTTCAGATTTCTAAAATTAATTCGTCAATTGGCTCTTACAGCACAATTTTGAAATTATAAATATAAGTGAATTTTATTGTTTAAAATCATCCAAATGAATTAACATTGATAACTAATTAAATATAAAATTTAGTATATATGGAATAATGTCGTTTATTATTTGTCGTAATGTCGTTTGACAATACGAAACACGTTACAAATAGCGTTGTGTAACTAATGGCTTATTCAAATAAAATTAGCATAAAGGAGTTTCTACAGACTTTTGACAGCGGCCATTTCAGAGAGCAATTCGAGTTGGTATATTGTTTAACAAAATTATATTCCCTTCGTACGATCATACAGAAGGCGCACTCTCACAGCAGAAGAATCACTTTCATTAAAAATGTACTGTATTTACTGAATAGTTTTCTATGTCATGCATAACACAGTTCAACATAAAAAAAATTGCCAATTTTGAACTACGAATATTTATTCCTACCCAATAACTCAAAAGGAAACAGTCGATATAATGAAAGCGTATGTTTGTTTAAAAATACCAAACATCTTTTAGCCAATAGGTTGTGGAATGAATGGCACATGTAATTCATAAATGAGTTTCTACAAACCTGGGACAGCCGATGCTCCAAAGAGCAAAACTAGGTTTGTATATCGTTTAAGAATATTACATTTCTTTACACGATCATAGAGAAGGCCCCCTCACTCAGTTAAATGTTTCATTCGTTTATTATAAATATGCCGGATTTACTTTAATCCAATTGTTTTCAGAAGAAGCTAAGTCTATGATCTAGTTTATCTAGAAGCTAGTTTATCTAGAAGGCTTCCTTTTTGCTAAGATAAATATAAGTATTACTTTTCGAATTTTCAAAATTATAATTGTAATTTTAGATTTTTGAAACGAAATTGTAAATTATGATGCTACAGCACCATTTGAAAATTATAAATCTGAATGAATTTTATTAAGTTTAAAATATTTCAAACGAATTAATATTTATAAATAATTAAACATAAAGTTTAGTATATAATGACGCCGTTCATTAATTCTTTTAATTGTTTAAAAATATTAAACACATTATATAATATGTGTTAAGTAACGAATTGCTTATTCAAATAAAATGGGCATAAATGAGTTTCTACAGACCTGTGACAGCGGCTACACCAGAGAGCAATTCGAGTTCGTAAATTGTTTAATAAGATTATATTTCCTTATCCGATCATAGAGAAGAACACTCTCACAGCTGAAGAATCTCTTTCATTAATAATGTTCTGTATTTACTAAGTAGTTTTCTATGTCATGCATAACATATTTCAACAAAACAGAAATTACCAGTTTTAAAACTACAAAATAATTATTCTACTCCAATAACTCAAAAAACAGAAACTAGTCGATATAATGAAGCGTACGTTTGTTTAAAAACACAAAACTTGTTTTAAGCGAATGGGTTGTGGAACGAATGGCTTATTCAAATGATATCAGCATAAATGAGTTTACGCACACCTGGGACAGCTGATGCTCCAGATAGCAAGGCTGAGTTTGTATGTCGTATAAGAAAGTTAAATTTCTTTATTACGATCATACAGAAGGCCCCCTTCAGGGTAGATATTCATTTATTTTAAATATGCCATTTGTACTTTTATCCCATTCTTCGGAAAACAAGCTAAGTCAACGATAGTAGTTTATTTAGAAGGTTAGCTTCTCGCTAAGATTTAGCATCTCGCTTTGTTATTTAAATGAAATTAATGTAAATTAGTGCATTAGTAATGTAATAGTGTAAATTAGTGTAATTAGTGTAAATTAGTATTGTAGTAACTACAAAATAATTATTCTACTCCAATAACTCAAAAAAGAGAAACTAGTCGATATAATGAAGCGTACGTTTGTTTAAAAACACAAAACTTGTTTTAAGCCAATGGGTTGTGGAACGAATGGCTTATTCAAATGATATCAGCATAAATGAGTTTACGCACACCTGGGACAGCTGATGCTCCAGATAGCAAGTCTGAGTTTGTATGTCGTATAAGAAAGTTAAATTTCTTTATTACGATCATACAGAAGGCCCCCTTCAGGGTAGATATTCATTTATTTTAAATATGCCATTTGTACTTTTATCCCATTCTTCGGAAAACAAGCTAAGTCAACGATAGTAGTTTATTTAGAAGGTTAGCTTCTCGCTAAGATTTAGCTTCTCGCTTTGTTATTTAAATGAAATTAATGTAAATTAGTGCATTAGTAATGTAATAGTGTAAATTAGTGTAATTAGTGTAAATTAGTAATGTAGTAACTACAAAATAATTATTCTACTCCAATAACTCAAAAAACAGAAACTAGTCGATATAATGAAGCGTACGTTTGTTTAAAAACACAAAACTTGTTTTAAGCGAATGGGTTGTAGAACGAATGGCTTATTCAAATTATATCAGCATAAATGAGTTTACGCACACCTGGGACAGCTGATGCTCCAGATAGCAAGTCTGAGTTTGTATGTCGTATAAGAAAGTTAAATTTCTTTATTACGATCATACAGAAGGCCCCCTTCAGGGTAGATATTCATTTATTTTAAATATGCCATTTGTACTTTTATCCCATTCTTCGGAAAACAAGCTAAGTCAACGATAGTAGTTTATTTAGAAGGTTAGCTTCTCGCTAAGATTTAGCTTCTCGCTTTGTTATTTAAATGAAATTAATGTAAATTAGTGCATTAGTAATGTAATAGTGTAAATTAGTGTAATTAGTGTAAATTAGTAATGTAGTAACTACAAAATAATTATTCTACTCCAATAACTCAAAAAAGAGAAACTAGTCGATATAATGAAGCGTACGTTTGTTTAAAAACACAAAACTTGTTTTAAGCCAATGGGTTGTGGAACGAATGGCTTATTCAAATGATATCAGCATAAATGAGTTTACGCACACCTGGGACAGCTGATGCTCCAGATAGCAAGTCTGAGTTTGTATGTCGTATAAGAAAGTTAAATTTCTTTATTACGATCATACAGAAGGCCCCCTTCAGGGTAGATATTCATTTATTTTAAATATGCCATTTGTACTTTTATCCCATTCTTCGGAAAACAAGCTAAGTCAACGATAGTAGTTTATTTAGAAGGTTAGCTTCTCGCTAAGATTTAGCTTCTCGCTTTGTTATTTAAATGAAATTAATGTAAATTAGTATATGCTATGCCTTTATCAGTGGAAGCTCCAAAGATCAATTCCTCTTCTTCATGAAATATGGTCTTACATTCCTAATGTTTCAAAAAGTCAAACTCAATAAATTAAAGATCGAAGTAGAACATACATGTTATAATTTCGTTGTTCGGGAAGCAGAATGTAGTCTGTATAATGGTTTGTGTTAAGTTAAAAGTTATTAATTTGATATGATTTTTTAAAAAAAGATTGGGTGTTTGAAAAAATGTTCAACTACTTATAACATTAAGATATTTATGCGTTTTCGACTTCTAGCGCTGTTCAGTTTAGTATTATATGTTTAATCAATGTGGTTTCTTTAACATAAAGGTATTTCAATATAATAAAGAATTAGATTTTGTATTCTACGTAAATATACATTAAATATATTAATTGTCAATACTGAATAGTTAATGAAAATATATCCTAATATAGTACTAAATTTAAATTCACTAAATGTATTTATCAGCAGTTCAATTATTGTAGGATCGAAATCCCATCTTATGCTATATACATTTGAGCTAAGTGACTGTGAAACGCAATTATGAGTTTGTGTATAAATTTTGTGAAAGGCAATCTCGTAACATTATTCATATATTAAGATGCAACGTGTTAGAAGTCAGGGAACGGAGATCGGAAGTTGTTGCGGCGAGGGCAAGCGTCTTGAGAATGCCACTTACTGCAATTTTAGGAAAGAATCCAAACATATATTGCTTAGCAATGAGTCTCATTGTTGCAACAATGAGGATCTTACAATACTCAATGCACTTTTCTCGCATTGTTCGGTTATGTCGTGCGTTTCTTTGTTACGTGCCGTACTGTTGTGATGCATGCAGTGTTGTCAGATCTGAAGATCAAAAGTAGTGAGGCTGTGCTTTAAAAGTATTGAATTTGTATTATTTGTAGCCCAAACATAAAAATGTATTATTTTGCAGCTATAGTTTTACTAACCACGTACTTCGATTAGTAGACACACTTGCAGCTGGAAATACCTCAGATGTCTAAGTTGCAAAGATCAAGCGACAACCACAGTTTAGAACTGTTGGCAATGGTGTGTTACGGCATACTCCATAGTACGTCAGAAGCAGTAGAACAGTAATGTTCAATGATCTTGAGAGACGGTGATAGCATAAAATTGGTGGTTTTCTGATTTCCAATCAGACATTGACAGTTTTGTAGGCTCTGAAATAGACTGTACAACTCTCACTGTGCTTTTTCACTGTTATTCCTCAGTTCTTTAATTCGTTTACTAAAGTCTTTAAATGGGAACCACGAATTTTGAAAGTTTTTATTATACTTACTCCACACACGCATTATTTTAATATGAATAATACAGTAACAAAATTAAATTTGCACTTCCACGTTTACACAGTTCCATTGAACTACTAGGCATTAAATGAGACAGCAACAGGGTCTGTGGTACTGCAACAGCGCGGATTCAAGAAAAGTCTAATGTTGTCAGATATGGAGATTAAAAAGTATTAACACAGGAATCAAACTAGTATCGAACATGTTTTACTAACACTATTGTTCGTTATGAATAGAATATTTAACAAACAAAACTTTATTGTACATAATACTAATTATCTGTAATTTCATATATGAAAATAACAAAGTAGTGCAATCTTATGATTTATAGAATGCAGGTAACTAGAAGTAGCGTGTCGCCAAATTTGAAATTTTCGTAGCCAGGGCACTTAAAATTCGCCCACTTCACTACTTGTAGCCCACTTTGGAAACACTGTATTTATGTAAGAAGTCTTTAGTGTCAACTAGTTACAAAAGAAAAGTCAGAAATTGCCGGGTCGATTTCATCACTTTCGGGGATACGGGTTAATAATATTTACGGAATGCCAGTCTAAATTAAATGCTTTAGCAATTACTTCCATCATTGCTAGAATCTTACATTATTAAGGTAATTTCTTCTCTTAATGGTAAATGATTTGAAAGAGCAAAGAAAACGTTTAGCAAATATGTAGGAAAAGTTTGAAA
This sequence comes from Thermobia domestica, assembly GCF_964235325.1. Lineage (NCBI taxonomy): Eukaryota > Metazoa > Arthropoda > Insecta > Zygentoma > Lepismatidae > Thermobia > Thermobia domestica. Next base: position 303,402,651 of record NC_137456.1, read on the forward strand.
ACAAGAAAACGAAGAACTAATACTTTTGAGATCTGAAAACCTAATCCGGATATGAGAATTATTATCCAGATTGTTTTGTTGTATTATTCAAGTGTTTCTGTCGGATTCTTTTAATATAGATTGCAAGTTCTTTGTTGCAAATAAGAATATAGTATGTACTCTGTTCAGATTATTTTGTATGTGTGTGAAAAGGATACTTATTTCATGCGCTTTGCTAGGCAACTGTTTTAAGTTGGTCACAAGGAACCAAGAAAGGTTAGGTTTACATCGAAGTTACACCACTCGACTGTGACGTATTATCTTAGGCAGTCAAGGTGGAACAAAACGAGACCTGTTTGGCTTCTAATCCCCTTCGCCTGCTGACGCTCCCTCAACTAAGTGTTTCGTAAGGTTTGTAAATAACTTTTTCCTCAATGAAGTTGTGTGTAAAAAGTTTTTCCCACTACCGGTGCCTCCGGTACCTCCCACTTTCTACCTCCTAATTAAACCCTACAATCCCTCGCTTCGCGAGGGCCACACTTCTCACTCTCCTGTTGGTTTGTAACGTCATTGTTTATAAGGGCTATCAGAAATCTCTAGGTAGATGGTGGGAAAATCCCAATTTAGGTGTATGCATTATGTATTACGACCAAGCAGTGTGCTTTTTTTCTTTTCAGAAATAATGCTCCGGGGTACACACTTAGTATTCCGGGTAGGTACTGCTGTAGTTTTCGTTTTATTATTATATTATAAGCGTATTATTTTTGTATCCTCCAGGAGGGCACTCTCAGAGCTCCGGAGGGGCAGTGCCGCCCAAAAAATGTCTCGACGAAACACTACATACAAGGAAAAAAGAGTAATATTTTCATCTTATTTTAATGAAAGATGTGTTATGAAAATTAAAAATAACTTTCCTTTGGCTGGGTCTGATTCCACGCCAAAAAGCAATTTACATTAATACTCCGTTCGTTAACACGCTCGGCTACGTGGGTCGACAGCATCTGGTGTTTGCTGTATGCTATATGTATTCCACGTGACAAGAAACGGATAACTCCAACTAATCAAAACCGTGTTGTATTTATTTGGTATGGCTAGATTCGAGCATGATTAAAATGTATGTGTGTGAATAATGTGACTAACGTAGCAGGGTGAGTTGGTACTATTATTCTGAAATAACGTTGAAGAAATTGAGATATTGAGTGCCGTAGATATCGAAGAAGATATATTGCTGTGTGAGAAGCAATACCCTTAACAACGTTTGTTTATAACAAGCCAATTAGGCTAAAACTACGTAATTTGAGCTCAATGCCTTCAAAGGAGAGGTAAGGGTGTATGTTATACCAAAGCATAAGATTTTCTAGTTTTGGTGAGAACTAGCCTCATTTGATTAGACGAAAAGCAATTTGGTGATTAGATTAAAAGCAAAACAAGCATCGAATTTTATAATGCATGTTAAACACATTACGCGTCATTTTTCATTTTATTTATGCAGTTCTTCCAAGAAAATATTCAAAATATATTATTCTCAATTACTATTCCTAACATTTTATATCTTGTTTTTGCCTCCAGTAGCAACGCGACTGCTGTTTTCTCATTTTGAACTTTCGACCAACTCACCTTTGTTGACCTCTTTGTTCGTTCAAATAGATACGTAATTATTCTAAAGACTAATACACATAACACGCACACACATACATATATAAAGTGTTTCCATGATGACATCTATTATTACTACTAATTTCAGAAATATATTATAATCTTTAACGACATGGTTTTCGCTGCCGCTCAGCAAGCATTAGAAAGAACTATCACTTGTTCTCTATTTTAAAATATGTAATGAATAAATAAAAGATAATATTTAGAAAATAAAAATACATGTAATGAACAAGTTGTCTCCTTTATGTGATGAGGCCTTGTGTGTGATATTAAATATATATATATATATATATATATATATATATATATATATATATATATATATATATATATATATATATATATATATATATATATATATATATATATATATATATAGTCAAAAGATCTTAAAAATTCATTTTATTAATTTAAAATATTTTCATTTTAATTTTGAATTGTAAGTATTCTCAGAGATTATTTGTTTTGGTTACGGTATGTGTAATGTCTGAAAACAGTCTGCGAATGTAAATGATGTAAATTGTCTATGTGATTGTAAGCATTTTTGTAATTGAATGTTTAATGGCCGCCATGTGCATAATGCTGATGCACAAATAGCGGGGTGCTAATTACCCCAAAATATGGCTTGGCGGCTAACGTGTTAACATCAACACATTCTATCGGACTGCGTTTTGTAAGTTATATAACTGTAGAGTGCTTACATGACGCTCCATATTAAGGGGAATTGGTTAACGCAGATTTCTTCAGAGAAATCTCATACGCACGTGTATGATGTTGACCCGAATTTCGAAAGCCACGTGCTCTAATCCAAGCATCTTTGTTTGTATAAATAATCCATTCCTTTTGGTCAAAAGTCAGTGAGGAGTGAAGTTAGAAGAGACAGCAGAGATAACAGTAATAGTCAAACAAGTAACATTACGTAGTGAGATTCCTGGAACTCCAAGAATAACTGGAAGATTCTCCTAGATTCCTGGAACTTCTAGAATACTCCAAAGATTGCAGCATTAAGCAGAGTGGATCTTTTGTGAATTGGAGATCAAAGTCATCAAGTGTTGTAGGTATGAACCAGTTAACCTTTTTCCAAGTTATACATTGAGAATGCTCATACTCTTAAACTTTACATAACTTAGATGACACTACACAAACACACATTCTATACAATGAATTTAAAAAAATACATAACATCTATTGTGATAACAAGTCTCTTTTAGTTTCCTCTACGATTCTGTTTTGCCGTCTCAAAACAGTGGTGGAGAAACCCAAAACTCTACATCATAAGCACATTATAGGTATTTATTGTACACTATGTATCTAGTGCCAGATTTACGTATAAGCTAAACGAGCTATTGCTTAGGACCCCACTCTCTTGGAAGCCCCTACAAAAAAGTGAATGTAATTGCATTTACAAACTAGGATAAAAACAAGTTACAAAACTTACGTCAGCAGTATCTTGTGCAGGCTTCTATCATGTAAGAATTGAGGCTCCCTCTTCCTACGCTGCTCTCAAAAATATCAATACTTTGCGCATTTCTGCATATAGGCTGCCTACGTTATTCGTGGACTGATTGCATGGCAATATGTAATATGCAGCTGCAGACTGCAGTCTTTGACAAAGGAAAGCTGGACATATAAAGGGTCCATATTACCTTCAATAGCTTACGGGCTCATCAAATTGAAATCCAGCTCTGTATGTATCAATAAATAGATTTCATGTATAATTATATCTATATGTTGTGGTAGAAACTTAGTTTATTCTAGAAATTTGAAATCTGGTTTTGTCCTTGATACCGGAAAATAATTAAGGGATTTTAGAATCCAATACTACACTGACAATGCATTTACACTACTCCATTTATAAACATGATTATGAAAAAGTTATTTTTATGTGGTTATTTCTAATTACTTGATTGTATTTGATTTACCATTGACGTGAGAGGTATATTTTGTTAGGCCATTTATTTTAAATATGAAAAGAAAATTGGACCTTTTTTGCGTGGTTTCAGACAATTATGAAAAAGTTACATTATCATGCTATAAATATATTTTCTAAACTAGAAGAAATGGATGAAACAGAATGATCATGTAATTAGTGGATTGAGTATGTGAAAGAAAACAGGAGAGAGTTTAAATTTAGACATATGACTGAGATTTTATTTAATATATAAACTAGCAGGTATGGTGAAGGATTGCTTTCGTTATTTTTTGTAAGTTAACCCTTTATTAACTGGCTGGACTTTTATGTTGAAGTCTTTCAAGGTAGCGTTTTATATTATGTAAACACCCTTTTTGCATGTAACCTGACGGGACCGATACAGTCTTGCTCCTAATGGTTCAAAAATGTCACAGAGCTCCTCCGTGGCTAAGCGGTTAGCGTACGCGCCTTTGGCGTGGGAGACCCGGGTTGGATTCCCGGCGGGAGCTCATGTGGTTCGGATTCCACGTTAATCAGTAGGTCCACGTCTCACATAGCCTCGCTGCTGAAAGGGACGCTAAACTAAAATCAGCTCAGCTCAAAAATGTCACAAAATGTCTGAAGAAGCTTCTTAGCTTTCATGTGGGTGTGCGACTAATATAATTTCGGGCGTTTGGATTACCTTGTTTGTTGTTGACTAGTGATCATCTTGGCTGATATTTCAACATTATTTTCTGTGTTATTTGGAGATCAAAATATACATTGATGCTTTTCGTATCTCCTCAGGTAATGTATGATTAATACAAAATAGTCATTACAAATATTTATATATTATCGTGTGTGTTATGGAGTAAAATTGTATTGTATCACTACGTCTCGACAGGCTTTTACGTAGTGGCGGGCGGTGTTAAGATTTTCCCTTCAAACCTAGGCATTGTTTGTTATATTTTCAATATAGATTGTCAGTAGTTATATCTATGTAAAGAAACTGTACCGAACTCTTAGTTTATAGACCTCATTTAAAATATATGTTTAGGAAGGAGGCTAGGAGGCGTAGCCCCTAGGATAGTAATTCTACCATATGAGGACCTACATTATTACGGCTCTGTGGTAGAGCCTTAGCACCCTATATTTCATGCAAATGATGTATAGGTCTCTAATACTCTATTGCCAGATGTTCGTACAAGCTCTTCATATTTCCTGGTGTCGCCATCAAGAAATGGGGAACCGATCAAGAAAAAAAAAAACATCACTTTTCGTAAGCAATGAAATCAGACTCGAAAATGGAGCGGCACATTAGCCTTAATTCGTGGACAAAAGGGATAGATGTGAACTATGTTCTTCGAAGAAGATTGAATCCAGACCGCACTCGAAATGTACAATGTGCAATGTTTTCTATATGTAAATGAAAAGAAAAAATGTTGCTTTGAATTCCATCGTTAGTGACTGAAGCAGCTAGATTGCTTTCCAAATTTGGGTTCAAGCATACAAAATAATAGTTTTTTTATTTGTATACAGATATTGTTTAGAGAAACAAATAGTCAATAGTTTGAGTACAAAAATGTGAAGTATCAAAAAGAAATTCTTTTAATTTCATATGAGAAGATAGTAATGTACGCTGCCTTGAAATTCAAGTACTATCATTTTTTCAACTATCATTTTATGCTGATTCAAATAGTAATAGAAAGTATAATAATCACAAATGGTATGCAAAAGATAGAATAATAAATTCCGATACTATAAACAACCAAAACGATGTAAATGGTTACAATAATAACCGTAGTTTACCTCTGTAAGGTATACGAGTAGTATTATATGTAGTCAATTTCTGCCTAACGGAACTTCTAAATCGCAGACCTCCAAACTCTACATAAAAGAATAAAACACTGATTTTGCTCGGGTTTTTAACAAAAGTATGCTATTTTTGACTAGAAGACTATTTTTGACTAGAAAAATATTGGCCGAAAACAGAAAAATCAGGTCATTAAGTGTTAATCTGAGTTGAAAAATAAGAGAGTTAAAAAATTCGGAAAATCTTCAGGAGCAATGGGATTAGACACACATTAATGATCCCATTTTATAACTAACAATATAAAATGTGGCGGTTGAATGTTGTATTCACCAAACCTAATGATTAACTTACAAATCAACTGATGACAGCGTGTTATATGATAGTTTATACAATTTAGCATAGGAGCATCTTTTTCAACCACATTTAATGATTTTCTATCTAAGAATCTACTTGATATAGTTGTGAATATCATAGCTGTTAGTTATGTGTTTTCTCTTCCTAGATCATACGTTTCCAAACTATTGTCCGTAGATAAATACGGCCCACCGCAGCTTATTTTCATTAAATTTTAAAATTACGTAGTAAATCATACAAAATAATAGGCACATATTTTTTACACGACCACTTAAGAAAACACAATAATTGACAAACATAAAAATAAAATTTTTCAAACTCAAGTAGGAAGCAAAAAATGCACTCAGTTTCGACCTGAACTTTTGGTCCCGTTAGTTACAGGTATGATTTATCTTTAAAATTTACAATAAATGGCATCAGTAATTCCCACAATGAAATTAAACACAATTGTGACTCATGAGATTTGTGCAGCTGAAACTTTCAACTGTCAATTGTTTCCAGTTTGGGATCAAATTTATTAGTGGACATTAGCAGCAGCTACTACAAATTCACATCAGTTAACTTTGATCTGTAAATATATTTTCATATATTCCATTTTGAAAAATTCTCTTTCCCCTTGATAAATAGTTCCAAAAGTGGAAAGAATGCCAGGAGCAAGTTCATGTACCAATTCAAATTGTAAGAGTGGAAGAATCTTATAAAATTCCAGCAACGAAAACTTTATGAGTTTTTACTTTAAAAATATCGCTACATAAAAATATCAATCATTTTGAATTGAAGTTCTTGAGCAATGAGCTTCTATATCGATGTTGAAATGATATTGAGAAGTGTTGATGTCGATTTCAATTGCAACAAAATCTGAAAACAAGACTCGAAATTTACTTTTAAAGCACAGAAGGCTTCAATTGCAAAATTTACCGGAAATGTAGTCTCAGTTTACTAGGCTAAATGTTTGATGTGTATTAAAATGCATGAAACATATTTTCAATCGGGATGAAACATTTTTTGCCGAAATATCTTACCCTTAAAATATCAGGCAGAAGCTAATTCTCCTTGTAATTTTAAATTGCTATACATATGGTAAGTTAAATCTGTAAAAAGATTTCCATAACTACTCATTGCTGTGTAACTAAGAATCAAAGAAAGTAGGTTATTGTTCGAAGCTGACAAGGTTACGTTTGAACGTTTCTGTACCTAAGGCAGCCTATCTCTTAATATCCTGTTTACAACAATCTCCAACAAACTTGCGGAAAAGGCGTAGATTTAAAGTAGCTGATATCTCAACAGATGACATGACTGGCTTTGAAACTTCTAACATATACAAAATTTTCTGCACAGACTATTGACGAATCATGGAATGTATAATTGATGGAGTTGAACTACTGTCAGTTTACACTGCCTTTCATACGACAGAAACGACACTTTTGTTTTATCCACACACGTTTCTAGTTCCATCAGTGGCAATACACTAGTTTGTTTCAATTCTTCTCTAGTTGACACATCCGGAATGTCGTGAATATCAAGGAGCTCTTCGTACACTTCAGATTTTTTATCTATCCCTCGAACAAAAGATAATATTTGATCAGTATTTAAAACATCCGTAGACACATACACGAACAAAGAGTACCACTTTACATGTCTATTTTTGTCATCGACCCACAATGCTCTTTGACAAACTGATCTTTCTAAATATATTTTTTCTGGATACATTTATTCCGCTGCTGCAATCATGTAATCTTGATTAGGCCGCCGTCAGTAAATGGTTTCAAATGTTTTGCTATTGAGGAAGCCGCGAGAAAACTAGCAGGAGTTCCTGCTTCTTGTTCAGCATTCTTTTTCGTAAATACCAATTGCTCAAATTTCAACAAGCTTTCCGAAAATAAATATTCTTCCAACCATCTGCTTCCTGTCTTCTTCATGATGTCTGATGATCTGGAGTAAGTTGCTTGAAAGAAATTAATGATACACAGCTGTACTTGCAAAACAAAATGGTTGAGTATTCTTGATTGTGCGACAGAAATTCATACACTAGAATCGCTCTTACTGAAGATCAAAGATTATCTTATGGATGAAGTATCCAAGTATGCAAAGAATCTTTTGAGGAGCTAGACATAGAGCTTATCCTACGTCAAACAATAAAGAAGCTAATTCACGATTGTGGACTTGGAGATACTGTTCTATCCATACGAACACAAACTGAAAAGACAGATGGTTGCATCTCTGGATAAGATCACTCAAGAGATCTCCATATAATCCCTGCAAGTACATGAATTGGGTAACCATTTATGCTTGTAGGCATCATCGATGTTTATCGATCCGGATAACGAGTGCAAATTTGAGAATGTATCTTATTACATTAAATAGGACGAGTTTGAACTGGAAAAGAAATGTTTGCAAAACAACATTATTACGAGATGAGAACAAGAAGGAGATATTATGGACAGGGCCCTCTTGAACCTTTACAACGTACCCAACAGTGTAACCCCAGTACTTGCGTTTCGAATCGTTACGCTCTCGATTTCGGTGCGACCGATCTCGGGTTCGACTCCTGGTGGAGCACTCGGTCCAGAAAGTGTAAAAAGCTTTTATAAGTCCAGTCATCCTGAACGAGGTTTTCCTGGGGTTAACTCATTCATACCAGGCCAATGCAGGGATAATACCTAACATATAGGTCTCGCAAGGCGCTTTCTTCATTTCCCAATCCTTTCTTCATTCTATTTCCCCGATAGTGTACTCGCCGAGGGACGTCATCTCTCAGAAACGTGACGGGCTAACATGGTAATAGATGCCGAAAGCCTAGAAATCTAAATCCTAATTTAAATTCTGTGTTTCGAACGTAATAATGTTAAAAATAAATTTTCTATGAACCATGTGAGGTCGATTTAATTTGTGGACTGAAAGATACTTCATTTCATTATGAGATTTCACAGTTTGATTTCATTACGGGACTTCAGAGTTTGCTCCGAGGGTAAGTAAAATTAGTTTTTAACTGCTGTCAGATTTACATTTTTTATGTACTGTGTAAAAACATTTTGATACCAAAGAGTAAAAAATGCATTTAAAATGCTGCATACCCCAACTTTTACCTTAACTGGCAAGTAATATATGACGTATCATTAAAATTCTTAAAGGCAAGGGGCAACTCGCAATTTTTTAGATGGGAAAATTGCATGCCACCTTGACCGCAGATAAACCAGGCTACGAATAGTTCGGTTGCCTGTGTTATTTATTAATGAATATCATGTCGATTAAAATCCCTGCTTTCGATAATTTCTTCAGTTTGATTTCCCTTGAATGTGTTGAAGGAATAATTAGAAGGTTATGATCTCTTCTAAACAAACGGATTTATAGTTTGTAACATATAAATAATCAATTTCAGGTGGTAGATTTCTCTAAAGGAGCTCAGTATTGCACTAGGTGAAAGGACAGTGAGTAAAGGAGATAGGGTAAAGAAGTATGATGAGATAAGAGTTGGGGGTGCATTAGTATTCAAGGATTCACCAGTAGAGTATACAGATAAAACGAGGGTTGGTGTTCTATGAGTAGTCAAGGATTCATCAGTAGCGTAGTAAGAAAAAACCGAGTGTTTGCGGTGCATAAATAGTTAATGATTGACCAGTAATGTATTCAGATAATCCGAGTTAGTGGTGCACGAGTAGTCAAGAATTCACAAGGTAGCGTATTTAAGTAAACCGAGAGTTGACTGTACATAAGTAATCAAGGATTCAAAAGAGGTCCTAGGACGCTGCCGTGCCTGACTCCACATGGGACGAGTTTCGTATTGGAACATATGTGATTAGTGACAACTTTTTGTTTTCTATTTGATAAATAGGAGCTAAAGCAAGATAAAGTTGACTGGAAAAAGTTGTAGAAGGAAGACAGTTTGGCAATCAGTATGTCATTGTCTATAGTTTGGAAAGCTTTAGGAAAATCTAGTTGGGATAACAGTGTAACTTGGAGTTCATCCATAGTTGCACGAATATCATCAGTGATATTTACTAGAGAAGTGCAAGTGCTGAGCTGAGATCTGAAACCTGACGGAAACGGATTTAAGATGTTATTTTTTTCGAGGAACTTAGTTAATTGGTTATGTATTATATGCTCTAACGCTTTGGAGACTGCAGGGAGTATACTAATAGGGCGGAGATCTTGTGTTTTTGTTGGATTTGTAGTTTTAGGTAATAGGTGAACGTCAGAGAGTTTCCACATTGATGGAAATTCTCTGGTTGTGATGGAACTATTAAAAATATGCACAATGACATATACAATGAACGTTAATATTTTTTAATAAGAATGATTTACAAGTCGTCAGCTCCTGAAGCAGGTGATTTGATTTTGTTTATTGACTTCATAACTTCCGGAGCAGTGAAGAGGTGAAGGTTAAATACATTTTCTTACAGGGCTCGATTTTTTTATATTCTTCAAAGTATTGATTTTATCTGGTGTGATATTTGGTGTGCAAAATAGCTGTTCATTTATGGTGTCTATACGGAGTTCTGGAAATTTATCGATTTTGGCCTTGTCACCAATACCAAGGAACTTCAGTTCTTGTCATAGCTCTCGTTGTTGACTCGTACGGTTCAGGAGACTTCTAGCAAATTCGATTTTTGCCTTACGAACTTCTTGATTACAACGGTTTCGTAATTTTCTATATTCCTCCTGCATTAATGAGATGTTTGATTTTTGTTTTAAAGTCGCTCTCTAACGTCTGTGGGTAGTATCCAAGAGCCATGAGCGCGAGTATATCATCGTTAATCCAAGGATTGGGGGGTCTACGCACTCTTTTCCTCCTCAAAGCGGCATGCTTATTATACAGTTGCTGCACAAAACTACTAAAAAGTGTTACCTTTTGGTTAAGAGTGGGAGCACAGTAAACTAAGTACCACGGCACGAGATTTGTGTCTTCGTACAACGCGTTGCCATTTATTTGTTTAAGGTTCCTTTTATATCTTACTCCGGGAACGTATTTGGGACATTTTATATTACAAGTTAGATAAAGAATGCCATGTCGACTTATACCTGGCACTCATACTTGACCTACATCTGTTACTTTATAAGTATCAGCCACTTGTAAAGATATTTATGGTGATTTCAATGTGATTTTTCAAAAGAGGGCTGTAGCCCCATATCACTCACTGGCACATACAAGGAGCACCGGAGCATTAATTCTGTGACATTTGTGATCAAGCTAACGCTTATTGACGCTTCCAAACTACAATTTAGGATTTTGGTAACACTCCACCCACTCCTTGTATACCCAATTGCAGCCCAAAAGGAAAACCTTACCGAAAATAATGTTCGAGAGGACTATACGAAAATTACGGATGATAGTTTTTGTACTTTCTAACAACCTGGTTAACCTTTTGTCACTCGCGCCAAATTTAGTAACATAACTACTCGCGCGTTTGCTTTTTTCCAACATTGACAATTTGAGATACAAACAATATATTTAGTAGCATTTATATCAAGTAATGCATGCAATTGTTGAGTAAATTACTAGAACACTTCGAACTGTTGCTATAGTACTGTAAAAATGTCTTGATCCATGGCAAAAGTGCGAACTAAAGCTCAAACCATCGCACACCCAGGCGTTGAACTAATAAGGGTTCAGATGTTGCTAAACGAGAGAGCTTTGGTGAAAGGGACTGGATTCCTTAGCCCATAGCAGCACTTGGAACAGAAGACTAGGTGTCAAGTCAATGTTCTATATCTATAGCTTGTCAATATCTCTTCTCTGACTTCGGGCTTCGAAATCATCGAATCTAATGCCCTGAGTAGCAGTAAAAAGCTCGTGTAACTCATTGCTGCTCTTACGATTGGAATTCCTGTTCCGTCACATGCCCACTGTGATCTTACATCATCACATGCTCCCTTCTTCGTGGCAATCAAATAAAAACGTCAAAATAAAGCCATTAATTCCGCTCTTGAAGTTGCTGTACAGTTGAAGTGCGTTCTTCCTCGAAACTTGTTCGTAATTTGTCCAAATACTTGTTAGTACATTTTACAATTTCATCTATCACGGAATATATATATATATATATATATATATATATATATATATATATATATATATATATATATATATATATATATATTTAAAAAGCATCAATTTACTCAGTGATACCCTTAGCAGTAAGTTTCGGTCGTAGCATCTTTTTCACAATGTTTTTACACTTTATCATTGCCGATGTTGCCAGCTACTTCTTCCATTTTATTTTTCTGTCTTTCCCAATAAAACGATCTTCACTATTTTCACTGCAACTGTAACTCACATTCATATCGTTTCCATGTACACTGTTCTTATTTCCTTCACTATCATGATCAATATCATCTTCATTCACTTTTTCATTACTGAAATCCGCATCACTTTTAGCACCCACAAATTTTCGATAGTTAGCATCAGACTCATCTTTAATATTGTCAAGCCACTTCTGTATCTCACCTGTATTCAAGAAGGGAAACATTGCTTAGAAAAACAAAACTTCACGTATAAAGAGTAATTATTACATTAACGATCGCGCGTTGGAAAATTTCAAACTCCATAAAAATATATGGTTGCTACTTTTATCACGGAACTACTCGCGCGTTTGAAAAAAGCAAACACAGACGAAACTATTTCCTCCACCTGTACTGGAAGCTACTACAATTGCAGCAAGTCAGCGAGCTTTTAGGTGGAAGAAGGGGAGGAACCACATGAGGAATAGCAGTGAGGGTGAATCCGCTAATGCAACAGTTCGTAAAAATGATTAGTTTTTATTCACCTGTTTGCTTTTTTCCAACAGTGCGAGTGACCAAAGGTTAACTGGTTTTGGTTCGGATGAAAGTTGAAACAGACTGTATGAGTTTATTTCAGGAGAAAACATAATTTGGTTCAGATTTGTTTTAAAACAGACACTATATTGCCAATTTTCGTAATATCCATACATATTTTGGAAAAGTTCCGAAAGATATGTATTGGCTTCCTTTTAGGTTAAAGTATCTTGAATCTGCTGTTTCACTTTTGAATGCAGTTGTGACTCCTCATGCTTTTCACTATACATTTTAATGAGAATTCGTTAATGAGGAATGGAAAAAACAGCTGTTTCTCGTTTCAGTTTATTTGCTTTTAATCGATTGAAAATGAATTATTTGCACTAAATACCCCACAATTATGCCTGTTAGGTTAGGGGAGACCATGATTAAAGCAAGTAAATAATAGTATGACCGAAATCAGAGTGTTTCTTTGTTATCATAAACGTGTGCAATTTTTAACAAACATGAGTGTTTTTTACTCTTACTTAACAAAACAGTCTTGGCGTACTGGCATGAGGATTCGTTTCGTAATTTAGGGTTCCTGGATTCGATTCTCGCTGAAGTAATTAAAGAAATTTTAATCAACCAGAATATTAATACTTCTGGTGTGTAATACAATGAAAAATGGTTTATTTCTTTCGGTCTTACAAGTTGGGGTCGAAACGGCTTTATTCACAGGGGAAATACTAACAATAAGACGTCACATGTCTACAACCTTGATTTGTACAGTCTGAGAACGTAACATGTTTAGCAGACAATTCATGTATACGTAAGAGTCATCCTTAGAGCCTAGTATGAGTCATAAATGTGTCTGAAACGATATCGTTTCCTCACAATTATTTCGAACGTTTTCCACTATCACTTTTCCTGCTATAGATAATAATAATATTTCCATTCACCTTTTCAAACAACTTCCCTATATACGTTTAACCAAAATTTGTAAACATGAATTATTTTTTTATGTTTAGATGTATATTTCTTTAAAATATCAATATAACTCATGCATAATCCCGTCTTTTATGCAAAGAAATTGTGTTACTGTGTATTATGATGAAGAAAATCCTACTTAATTTCTGTTAAGCCATCCGAAAGTTCGATATCCATATTGTCCAGAAGCTGATACTCTTTGCGCCGACGTCTTGTATCATATTAGACTCCGTGGTGCAGGGTAAAGAACCCACACAAATTTATTAAAAAAGTAGTCATTATAATGGAATTTCGGTGAGTGCGTTAGAAATATGAAAAACGTAGTGACGATAGAGATATCAAAATTTTGATGTAATATGTACAAATTTCACTAATTCCACTAGTACACTAAAACTTATAATGGTATTGTTCAAAATTTCACTAGAGCGTACAATATTGTTGTGTCACATACAGCACATCTGATTATATAATCCATCGATGAATCATGATATATTGCGTTAAATGTTCCCTTGGATCATTCGTTGCAATATCTTTTTCCAAATAATTTCTTAATATTATTAAAAGTTCATTCAGATCACATTATTGGTACTTAGTAAAAATGTTCACAAACTAGGATTATTACACAGTCAGTGAAAATAGGAATTGACATAGCAAATTACACTCGTCATTTACATTTATATCACAGAAAATGCCTCGAAAGACTATTCAAATACAACTCCTATTCAAGTTCAAATTGGTTTCACTAGTCACTTTTAAGATAATACTGTATACACTTATCCATTTTAAGTCGAGTATATCAGAAATCACCAAATTATAATATAGATGTCAAGGACAAACTCCTGTAGTTTTCTCTATAAATAACACCATTTTCGACGATTAACCAGATCATGTACTCTCCGTCGTTTATTCAATTTTCCAATGACCACAAGGAGGTCAGTTAACTAGTCCAGAACAATACTAGCTCCTATTTTCACCACCCATTAGAAGTGGCGCTAGTTTTAAATGACTCTTTTTTTAAATCTTACAACATGCTACATCTTTTATCCCCTTGTTTCCTTTCGGACACTAATCCTTCCAAAATATCTCTTATAAAAGAATTCATCCTTAGACAGATCTAAAACAATTTCTTTTCTTTTTTCTATCGATTTCAGTATGCTTATTTACATTGAAATAGGACGTAATATTGAGGTAGCAATTCTTCAGTAATATAATAATAATAATAATAATAATAATAATAATAATAATAATAATAATAATAATAATAATAATAATAATAATAATAATGGTACAAAATCTTTATCGTTGCCCTAAAATTAGGCAAAATTTACGGATAAATCGGGATTTCGGAGAGGGTGTCCGAACATCCAGGGCATACCTCTGCAACTACCAAAATTTTAAACGAAAGCGTACGTCTATAGTTTCATGTATAAACTATTCTAGTATAAGTTTTAAGGAAAATAACTTAATAAAAATAACAGAATATCACTGAATTGTAATGCATATAATAACATTTTACGATACACAGAAGTAATTATAAAAGCTTTGCTACAAAAGTGTCTGCACACACCATAATAAATTCAATGAACTCCGAAATACAAAGTAACAAAATAGCGTATAAGATTCAGTATAAAGCAATTGTTACTTAAAGAATGGACATGCACAATTTCGAAAATCGAGATAAGACTAGAAATGTTAAAGATATTTTTCGTCTCGTATCGATTCTCATCTCCAAGGCGAGACAATAATTTGAGTTAGTCTTCTCCCGTCTCGAATGTAAAATGATAATTCTCGTCTCGATCTTGTGTGTTTTCTTTCAGAAACGAGACGAGAAATTCCTCTTCTCGTTGGCAACACTAAACAAAACCCAAACATTCATGCCAAAATGTCACACTTCTGTTTCTGGTATTATGATCTGAGTAAAAATAAACTGCTAACTTTTAATCATCTACGAGATATCCATTATAATTCTTCTTAGATTATTATAATTAGCATTATTATTCCTGAAGATTTGATAGTTCAAGTATTGAGAAATCTGAGTATTTAAATATCTGAAGATAATAAAACGTCTATCATCGCCTATCAATCGGTACCGAAAATTCCAAGTGAAAAAATAATATTAGCCCTTCGTGGATTCGATCCGAAGACGTTCAGATTATTGGTCCAGCGCCTAGACTACAGAACCGCGAGAACTGAATTGCATTTGATTCGCTTTTAGTCTGTTTGCGACTATAATATTCACGCCGTATTTGATTCAAAATAAATGACTTTCGAATTTTGTGTTTAAAAATATGTAATGTCGATAATTTAGTGAATACAATGATATAATGCCTTCTGAGTAATCAATTACATATTCCTATGTTTTGGCTATCAATTTGATCATTCACAACCTACTGTTTTGAGAGAACAGAAAAGGTTCTTTATTTAGGTGAGCCAGAATAAATAACGCTTAAATGAGGGGTTAGAGTTGTGGTTTCCTAATACCGCTGTCCCCGTTCGATTTTCGTCACCTTTTACTCTTTTTAAAGTGTTTCATTTACAAAGCTGAACTGCTGTTTGATGCTGCTAAATGAAAGATAATCTCCAGTGGAGAAATTCAGTGATGATGTAATCCTGAAAGTAAAAGAGGAAAAATGAATGGAGAAATGGAGTTACAGAGTTAGTTCCTTTAATGGTTCTACATCTAATAAAATCCGTTAATTTCGTGCATTTTTAAATTGTTTGCTTATTGACACTATATTCTCCCCTTTTCTCTGTGTCTCAATGCGTACATTTTCACAAATAGTATACAAATCAACAACCCTCAGTTATATTTGCAACCTAAGGGGAAATACGCTTAAGTTCTTCTGCTCGTTTTTGTATTTTTAATATTTACAAATAAAGTTTTGCATAGCAATATTTAGCATTTTCGAAAATCGTTTAACGCATAATGACATCGGGATGTAACGATTAATTTAACGAATAATCTTAATGCAATTCTTCTTTCGAAGTAGTATTACATATCAATCAGTGGCACCTGGACCTAGGAACTCAAGCGCTGTTAGACCCCCAAAATTTTCTTTATTTTCATTTTTCTTCCACCGATTGATCCATGCATACTTTAATTGATTTGCAGGTAGGAATACTGTTAATAGTTTTAAAACTCAGCGCTAGGCTTTGTGGTAACTTTAAAACGTAACTTAGTACATATACCGCATAACCTATTCGTATATTATTTAATACGCATATATGTATAGTCATTAGAAGTAAGTTAACTTGTTAATATAATTCCAAATTTGATTTAATTAAAATATCATTTAAGAACTCCGACTGTTATCTTCTCATCGGTGCCTCTCGTTTCCCTATATTATTCTGGTACTGTGCCTAGTACTGTGAGTACAAGTATCCGAAGACTCCGATTCGTCATTTTGTCAGCCATCGTTTCGCTTCACTCCTGCACAAGAGCACGTTTTACGATTTGTTCTTTTAACAGGTGAGAGCAACTTCACGCTGCTGTTTTACCTACTCAACCAGACGTAAAAAATCTTGCAGTGGGCTCGTGTTGGGTTGCCTAACTCAGAGCTATTGTACCCTAAGATTATGTGGCCCACTGTACATTATCATTTTCATAACAGAGCATGATTCTTCTCCACCTATGATGTGTGATCTTCGTTTTGGATAAGCTGTTAGCGTGCGCGCGTTTGCCATGAGAAACCCATGTTCGATTTGCGGAGGAAACTAATATAGTTCGGAATCCACGTTTATCATTAAGTCAATGTCCCATATGGCCTTGCTGCTGTAAAGGACGCTGAACTCAAAATCCAAATCCATATACAGGGTGAAATTCTTCTCAATATTCTTGATGTGATGGCAGTAAGTTCACATCGGAAAGCAGCCTTAAATTCGTCAACACTTTGGTATCGTGTGGCACCAACCTTTTGTTTAATGAATCTCTATAATGCATTGTTGCAAGATGAAAGATCAGGACACCGGGGCAATTACTCCAGAGATGTAGGCAAATAGCCAGAACCTGGTCAATTGCAATTATCAGAAAATATCTGATTGAGATATTCTCTAACGGCAATAGCATAATTTGCAGGTGCTCCGTCCTGCTGGAAAAATACACAACCGAACAGTCAACAATCTTGCACATATGGAATAATATAATCAATACAATGTGTTTGCAATGTGATTCACAGAACCGTCAAAGAAATACGGATCTCGCAAGTAGGTTGCTGATATTGCAGCCCAGGTCATGGCATGTGGTAGGTTGCGCTTAGGTTCTTCATAAAAATGTGCTCTTGTTTTTACTCCAGAAATAAACGAATCTGCTTTCTGCACTGCGATATATTGCATACTGATCCCAGAGAAACACCCCCTTGAAAGTAGAGTTGTAGATACATCAAACGTTCACTCACAAGCCTGCTGATGCTTCTGCGCATCACTATCAATCAATTTGTTTACAAGCGAAAGTTTAAATGCCTTTAACTGCAAATCATTTTCGTATGTTTTTGTGATGTTGAGTATAGAACCTCGAAATATTGTGGCCACCAATAGAGAGTTATTTATTCTCCCACCGTGAAGTTGCTGCTTTTCGTGAGAACTGTTTCTCAAACCTTACAGTGAAATCATGCTGAACATCGCTCTTTGTTTTCCTGTATGGGGTCCTTTGTAAGGATTCACGTGCTCAATAAATCCGTTCCTTCATGGTGTAAGTGGATTCATCAGTCATAATTTAGATGTATATCAGCACTTGCTCTAATACGAAACAGCAATTCATTGACATCTATATAATACAAAGGGATGAAGGGACTTTTTTATCACTCTGTATAATTTTCGGGATCGCTATTCAAACTCAATGAGCAATTACAATAATGCAAGTATTTTTGGAAAGTACTCGTATCCTGAAAGTAGAGGAAACAATCAGCACTGCAGATAGATTTCAGCACTATAGATTTACACTCTTAAAAGGGCCAGTAGGAAGAATGCTTCTCCACCATGGGCCCATGACAAATGTCTGTAGATACTGTACCCAACAGCGATGACGTCTCATAAATATAGAACAAAACACGCATTTAGAAAATTGTCTTACACAACAATGTTAAGAACTAATTTAAGTTTTCCGTTTTAAAAAATCAGAACAATATTATAATAAAATATCAGTAATGAAAAAGGAAAAACAGTTATTAAGTACGTAGTTAGCGTCACTGTGGTGCCGGCTGAGGTGTTACTAATAAAAAAATCACAGTTTCAGACAAAATATGATCAATTTACTGCAAATTTAGTACACGAAAAATACCTTGAAATATAAATTGAAAGTTACGAACAGGAGTTATAAAAAATGCACCATTAAAAGTCAACATAAATGAACAATGATTGACAGACATCCAATGGAAGTTTGCGGAACTGACGATCACTTTTCAAGAGTTCTGGAGTTTGTATTTTCTCGAAGTAAACAGGCACCGTCAAGCACCGATTGTTCTTTGGCGTCGAGTCGTCCTGTCGATACATCAAAAGTTTTCTTCTATGCTAAGACTTCTTTCCTCAAGCCAAATATTGATTAGTACTTGCTTCTTCCAGTTATTGATAAAAGTATCTTGCCATAAGTCAATTAGAAAATTTACATTTTTAATGTAGAGGTGAAATGTAACCGAAAAATGATGTAGACATTTGTTCTCATGTTCAACATTTTCCGCTTCCTCTGTGGGTTTGTTGTAGATGCGAAGCGTACTTTTAAAGTAATTACAGATATTGTTATAAAAAGTATGAACATATATACTATTTTCCCACTTAATGCAATATACCTTAAAGTATTTCTGAACATAGTTTCCGCAATTGTTGAGACACGTATCGTAACCGGTAACCTTACACAACGATGGTACCTGCGTTGATAGCCAAATGCCCACTTCTTCCTCGCATCATCTTCATCGTGCTGTTTGCACAGAGAAATTTCTTCAGATGAAGAAGCAAGTGAAAATCTTTTGATGCCGAGCAGTGGCGGATCTAGTCCAGGACCTAGCCTTGGCCCCAAAGTTTTTTGAATGAAAAAATAACTTAAGGAATTATATACCTCTATAATCGGAAACACACTTAATTGTTTGCATACTTCCACAAAACATACAAACACCAAATTTTGCATACTTGTTCGTCATGGGATGTGAGTAATGGGAAAATTCCGATATCACGAAAAAGGAGACATTTTCCATGTAAATGAAGTGTCGAAATTTTTCGTCGTTTCGAAATGCTGGTTTTCAAAGTAGTTCCGCACACCATAGAAACGTCATATTTTGTCAGGCAGTGAAGCTAGGAACATAGTTTATGATAGAAAAAAGAGCATTAAAATTCGTTTTCGTTTCGCGACGCAAATCGAAAAAATGTGAAATTTGTAATGGCTGTATGTAGGACGTTGAAATTTCGAGGTGATGTTTATTCTGATGCGTAGTTTGCGAATCCGCCCTTAAACTTGAAAGAAATAGTCATGTTCGGTGTAAGAAAGTCCTAGGAATGTTATAAGGGTGCGTCTAATTTTACACAACTTGTAGACATGGTGTAATCACGAAATTGCGTTCAGGTGTGTAGATTACACAGCATGTGAGGGGAAAAATCCGACATGTTGGAAAAGTCGCCATCTTCGATTCAAAATGGCGGCTCAAAAATTTGTAACCATGAAAATTGTAAGTTGTGCTCTTGGTAGGTAAGCCAGGTTTCGCTATGTTATTAAGGACGTAGTTCAGTTTAAGTGAAGAAACAAATCATTGGAGAAGTCGCCATCTTGAATGCAAAATTGCCATATTTTTGAATTGCCTTCATTTGGACTTTTATGTGGTATATTGAGGAGAATAAAACAAACAAAATTCAACGTAGTAAGTTAGCTCCGCGGTAAAGTGTCTGCTTTCTGAGTAGCAGGTCTGGGTTCGATTCCCCGCCGAACCTTGTTTTATCTTACGTTTTTTTCTTATCACGTTGTTTCGTTTTATCAGAATAGTTTCTGTTGGCATTGCGTGAACAAAATATTTTCGTTATTACAGACATAGACGAAAAGAATATATTTATACACTAACTGTTGATATCGTCTCGAAACTAGGCAGTATGTTCGTGTGAAGCTTCGAGACGATACTCAACTATTTAGAAAGAAACATATGTAGCTTTAGAGATGGGGCAACACCAGTGTTTCTTTCAGAAACAATGTTCCTGAGGATCACAGTTAGTATTCCCAGGGGCATTGCTCATAGTATTCTATTTATTATTCTATTCTACACGTATTATTTGGTCTCCTGCGGGGGCACTCTAAGAGCCCCAAGGAGGCAGTGTACCCCCCAAAAACATTTTGAAAAAAAAAAAACATTGAGCATCATTTGCACGATATAGTATACAGACGAGACAAAAATACATTTTGTCTCGCGAGGATAGTGTGTGCTTCGAACCGGAAATAATTGCAAACAATCTCCCTTTTTATACTGATCGTTTAGATAGATGCGTATACCAAGTTTGAAGTCTATACCACAACTGAAAAAGTATAAGATTATAACTTTTAAGGAAATACACACACACACACACACACATATATATATATATATATATATATATATACGCACCTTTTGACAATTTTCTCGTTGGCAGCGTATATGGTTATAATATACGGGATACGTGGAAAAGTGCCTCTTTCGGTTCAGTAGTTTGTTTACAGGACCGGTTGGAGTGAAATGCGTTTTATAAAAGACTCAACTTTATAGGCAAACAATATATGCTATAAAAATAAACTTTCAAAGAAAGAAAAAGTGAGAAAAAGGTTGTTAGGAATCGAACCCAGGTCTCCTGTCCAGTAGGCTCACGTTAATCTCCTACACTACCGATTTCCTTAGATTTTCGACTTCGTTCTTACCGCTCACATAATACTGGTACGTTGCGGCCTGCATCTGTGGGGAATTATATACCTCTATAATCGGAAACACACTTAATTGTTTGCATACTTCCACAAAACATACAAACACCAAATTTTGCATACTTGTTCGTCATGGGATGTGAGTAATGGGAAAATTCCGATATCACGAAAAAGGCGACATTTTCCATGTAAATGAAGTGTCGAAATTTTTCGTCGTTTCGAAATGCTGGTTTTCAGAGTAGTTCCGCACACCATAGAAACGTCATATTTTGTCAGGCAGTGAAGCTAGGAACATAGTTTATGATAGAAAAAAGAGCATTAAAATTCGTATTCGTTTCGCGGCGCAAATCGAAAAAATGTGAAATTTGTAATGGCTGTATGTAGGACGTTGAAATTTCGAGGTGATGTTTATTCTGATGCGTAGTTTGCGAATCCGCCCTTAAACTTGAAAGAAATAGTCATGTTCGGTGTAAGAAAGTCCTAGGAATGTTATAAGGGGGCGTCTAATTCTACACAACTTGTAGACATGGTGTAATCACGAAATTGCGTTCAGGTGTGTAGATTACACAGCATGTGAGGGGAAAAATCCGACATGTTGGAAAAGTCGCCATCTTCGATTCAAAATGGCGGCTCAAAAATTTGTAACCATGAAAATTGTAAGTTGTGCTCTTGGTAGGTAAGCCAGGTTTCGCTATGTTATTAAGGACGTAGTTCAGTTTAAGTGAAGAAACAAATCCTTAGAGAAGTCGCCATCTTGAATGCAAAATTGCCATATTTTTGAATTGCCTTCATTTGGACTCTTATGTGGTATATTGAGGAGAATAAAACAAACAAAATTCAACGTAGTAAGTTAGCTCCGCGGTAAAGTGTCTGCTTTCTGAGTAGCAGGTCTGGGTTCGATTCCCCGCCGAACCTTGTTTTATCTTACGTTTTTTTTTCTTATCACGTTGTTTCGTTTTATCAGAATAGTTTCTGTTGGCATTGCGTGAACAAAATATTTTCGTTATTACAGACATAGACGAAAAGAATATATTTATACACTAACTGTTGATATCGTCTCGAAACTAGGCAGTATGTTCGTGTGAAGCTTCGAGACGATACTCAACTATTTAGAAAGAAACATATGTAGCTTTAGAGATGGGGCAACACCAGTGTTTCTTTCAGAAACAATGTTCCTGAGGATCACAGTTAGTATTCCCAGGGGCATGCTCATAGTATTCTATTTATTATTCTATTGTACACGTATTATTTGATCTCCTGCGGGGGCACTCTAAGAGCCCCAAGGAGGCAGTGTACCCACCAAAAACAATTTGGAAAAAAAACATTGAGCATCATTTGCACGATATAGTACACAGACGAGACAAAAATACATTTTGTCTCGCGAGGATAGTGTGTGCTTCGAACCGGAAATAATTGCAAACAATCTCCCTTTTTATACTGATCGTTTAGATAGATGCGTATACCAAGTTTGAAGTCTATACCACAACTGAAAAAGTATAAGATTATAACTTTTAAGGAAATACACACACACACACACACACACACACACACACACATATATATATATATATATATATATATATATATATATATATATATATATATATATATATATATACGCACCTTTTGACAATTTTCTCGTTGGCAGCGTATATGGTTATAATATACGGGATACGTGGAAAAGTGCCTCTTCGTTTCAGTATTTTGTTTACAGGACCGGTTGGAGTGAAATGCGTTTTATAAAAGACTCAACCTTATAGGCAAACAATATATGCTATAAAAATAAACTTTCAAAGAAAGAAAAAGTGAGAAAAAGATTGTTAGGAATCGAACCCAGGTCTCCTGTCCAGTAGGCTCACGTCAATCCCCTACACTACCGATTTCCTTAGATTTTCGACTTCGTTCTTACTGCTCACATAATACTGGTACGTTGCGGCCTGCATCTGTGGGGAATTACACCTCTAAAATCGGAATAGTAATCGTTTTATGTATGCGTTTTTTAGTATCATTAAGGAAATGATTTCTTGTTATTTAATTGTAATAAGAAATGAGAAAGACACCATTCTAATACACTGTTATACTACTATGCAAAAAGTGGTTTGTTTAAAATGCTATTAACAAATTTTCGAAAGCCTCCAATAATATTCATATTCTAAATTACTTTGTTAATAATCATCTTCATTGAAAATATGAGAGTAAAGATACATGAAGACTCTATGTAATTGCCCAGTGTATATAAACATTTCAAAAAGTCTTGCTGCCCAGTAAGTACATTTTTTACCAAAGGACACCATTATAATAAGATGTACTACGTTACACTGCAAAAACTAGTGTTGAATCAAATGTTATGAACTAATGTTTAAAGAGCCTTAACAAAATTCATTTTTATAAATTACCTACAAATTGTAGTGTTTATTGAAAATACAAGACGAGAGATACAGATTGACTGCAAGAAATTGTCCATTAAATATGAAATATTTAATAAAGTCTTGCTGCAGGTAATATGTACAACTATGCCCAAGGTTTCCATTATAATCCACTGTACTACATTACAGTACAAAAGTAGTGTTCACTCATATGCTATGAAAAAAATTTAAATAATTTCCAACAATATTCATATTTGTAAATTACCTAGTAAATTGTAGTGGAGTGGAGTGGATTTTGAGTTTAACGTCCCGTTCAGCAGCGAGGCTATATGAGACGTGGACCTACTGATTAACGTGGAATCCGAACCACATGAGCTCCCGCCGGGAATTGAACCCGGGTCTCCCGCGCCGGCTAAGGCGCGTACGCTAACCGCTTAGCCACGGAGGAGCTCTAGTAAATTGTAGTCTTCATTGTAAATACAAGAATAAATATAGAGGAAGCCTGAAATATTTTCGCACTCTTATATCACAGATGTGAATTACTTTTAGTGCAGGTAGTATGTACAATTAACAACAGGGACACTATTATAATACATTGTACGTACTAAATTACACTGCAAAACATAATATTTAATATTTAAAAGGGTGGAAAAATTCACATTTGTAACAGTGAGTGTTTTCGGAAAATGAAAGGTTTAATTGGTAGGCTATTGCAAGACAGTTTCCGCTGTTTATGTTTCAGAAAAAAAAAATTCTGTTATTTTCTCTAACATGTATAGATGTGCACAAATTGTATATAATTAGCCATGTATATGATTGCCAGAATAGAAGTAGTAATAGAGTTCTTTCTAATAAATTGTGTGTTTGCTGTGCAAAGTTACATGGAAGGAATAATACCGGTTGAATTGAAGTATGTGTTGGTAACAGGTGTCTGCTGTAAAGGGAAGTGAATTCCTGAAGGAATAGTGTTCTAGAACATGACACCTCATGGCAAAGGCCTGACCGGGGGCCTGGGGGCGGAGCCCCCAGCGAGCTTTAGCGAGTTATTTATATATTTTTGAAAGTTTATAGTAAACTCATGATATACCTGTCATAGTCTGGGTTCTGGTAGGCCCATCCAGTTTTTACTTTCTTGAATTTTTATTTCATTGGGGATACACCATTCCATGAATTATTATCGTGCTTAAAATGTGATATCTGATACGTCTCGTCAGCCGTAAGGATATATATAATATCGTGTGACAAAATTGCAAACATTACTGAATCATTTGTCCTTTATTCAGCAGATTTTTTGCGGACATCATAAGAGCATCAATTTCCGAAATCCTAAATGTTCTCTCCGCAAGTTTGATATAATGTTAATTTTGTACGCAGTGGAAAGAAACTAATGTTCTTATTGCCCGTACACACCAAATCCTCCCATCAGACGCGGTCGACCGCGGCTCATCATGCACATTTTTAAGACCACCACTGATTTCTTTCCCCATTTTCTCATTTATAGCATCTGTCTCATACACCTCACCACTATCGGAATCAAATGGTAATTTGGAAGAAACGGTTCACCTACTTGAAGATGAATATAGACAAGAAAGACGAGACTTAAAATAAAAACAGTTGTACAAAATTAGTTGAAAGCTTTGCATCGACTTCAACTTCTGTGTCATTTGCGGGGACTGAAACTAGTATTAATTAAACTAATCTATTAAAATAGTATTAGGTGGGAAGGGGCTTGTGGCTCTGTGTATGCCAATACGAAATGAGCTTAAACGGAAAAGACCATCCTTAGGTGGAGGAGATCGCCCTCCCCCTCGTGAATCCACCACTGCACCTCACATACTTGGTTTAGGATTTAGGATCTAGATTTCTGGGCTTACGGCATCTATAGTCATTTACCCCGTCACGTATGAGGTATGATGTCCCTCGGCGAGCATATTATCTGGGAAAAGAAAAGGAAAAAACGACCTGGGACCTATATGTGAGATAGCATCCCGGCAATTGACTGGTGTGAGGAAAACCCAGGAAAACCTCATTCAGGACGGCTGGCCTGAAAAACGTCTTTACAGCTTTCGACCGAGTGGCTCCACCAGAAATTAAACCCGAGATCGCTCGCACCGAAGGCTAGAACGTTAGTGACTACTCTAGGCGGGGCCACCTCACACGTTGATGTTGGTTATCTCGATGTTTGTAGGGCTCACGTAACAAACCTCACAGTAGGCAGGTCATTTTTACACTCTTAGCAAGAAGAAACCACAATGACTGTCATGAAAGACTCATGAGCCTTGCTAATGAATGAAGAAAATCACTGCGTGCGCTCAGAATCTCAAACACAGTGCCAACATGGAAATGTTTTGAAACTGCACTTTCTTCATACACCTTTCTCGTATTTCGTACTAATTGGACATTTTATTTGTGATGATTTTATTGGCGACTGTAAACTACATTGGCTAACAACATCTCTAAATGCTGAGTTACGGTTATCTGCATAAGGAAGATCCATTATCACTAAATCTTTTCAAATCATTTAGTTTTTTCTGAATTTCTTAGCGAAGTCGCATTGAGATTTTCGGGAAACGAAACCCAAATAATTCAAAAAATGTCACTGTATATAGTGATGTTTCCACCACATTTTCAATACAAAAACATATGCGAGATCTAACCAGAAAGAGACCAACGTTTTTAAATATAATAGTACTTACCATTTCTAGATGTTATTAAAATTTATCTCCTTCAAAGTAATTCCCTATACTATTAACACCTAGTTTTCAGCACATGTTTCAATGTTGGAATGCATCCTGTAACGTATTTCTTGGAAGACTGGAGATCTTGTAGTAACTTTTTTGCTATCTCTTCTATGGATTGGAAACGACAGCCTTTCAGGTGGATTTCAACTTGCGGAATGGAAGTCTTCAGGTGCCAAATCAGGCGAGTAGAATAGTTCGTATATAATAATCGTATGCTATCGTCTCTTCCAAAAAGTCCTTAACGATGATTGCCGGAAGACTGGCAGCATTGTCATGATACAGCATAGATATTCCATTTTTCAAGCTTCCAGTCCTTCCTTACTCAAAGCCTCCTCATTTCTACATATGCTTTCTGATGATGTTCTGACTATGTGAGTGGATTCATAATGAACACCACTGAAAACTGAGCAACATAATAAGCATCACTGTAAGATTTGAACGAATTTAAAATGCATTTGAGGGAGATTCGACAAAGATTTCCCCCATCCAACTATCAATCTATTTTGGGATGTTTCTATAGCTTTTGACAAGCTCCGAACTCAATATGAGGATATATTATATTAAAATTTGTTAATTCATTCCTGAAATAAGACTAAATTTAGAGAAAAGTCGGTATTTCAGATGGTGTGGACCAGACTTATCCCTTGCGTACATTCTCTAACTCCATCCACTAGGGTGTCTTGTCTTTTATTCACGGTCATGGCCTTGGACACCACTTTTGTCACGCTACTTTTGTATTAAGATGTTTTCCAATAAATTATTGCCTTCACTTGCACGATTCAGAAGCACTTCAAAGATTTCCGCCCGTGTTTCTTTTCAATCACCTGTGAGCAATAGTAAATAGGACCAAAAAAGTTCCGTTGCTTTTTCACCGACCACCTTCGAACATAGATATGTCAGCTAAGACCTAGGTTCAAGATCAAGATCACATTATATGAATACCCTCCAGTATTCACCGTAATCACATAAATCGTACATAATATTTTGAAAGTTCCTTTCGAAGTATCGTTCTTGAATTCCGTTATATAGTTTCCATTATATAGTATGTTCTTTGTCTATATAGAAATATGTTAACTATATAACTAATTATGTAGAAAAAAAAAGATAACAAATACACGGTGTATAAGGTAACATTGGAAACTAAAATTATTTTATTAAAACTAAATCTTATTGTCAGATAATCTAACGCGCTGAAACCAACAGAGTGGAGAAGCATAATTCTAACGATACAGTGCCCTCTATTGACAACTTACAGTACCCACTATACCTAGTGCAGCAGCTTTGTCTGATGTAATGTGACAAACAAGAAACGATGAAACTTCACCAACAATGACCATCCCAAAATGATAATCATCCTATTAGTCCATAGACGTAGACTGGTTGGTGCAGGTGTATTGCCGGCGAGCCACATTTTGGAAGATTTACAGATAAAATTTAATACTTTGTATGTAAAGATACGTTTATAAGGAACGAGTGTCTGCAGACAACAGAATAAAGTACAAAGTAATACAGCTGTATTTTAGATTTACAAGACTAGTGTTACAAGTGTAAAATCATTACAAGTGCTTTACGACGGATAAAATAAGTACAGCCTTGTAACTTAGATATTTGTCGGGGAGCAAACATTAATACGCATATTTGGGTCCCCTAGAAGAGTTGTTATTCTAATTCTTGGACCCCCTGTTCCCATCTTTCTCTTATTCCATATGGGTCCCCTGAAGCCTGTGGGCCCTCCTGTACAGCAACGTCTTCGGTATCATTAGTTACGCCCCTGGGCTCATTCCATATATGACAAATTAATTAAAGGGACAACATTGACAAATCTCAAACCATACGAATAAAAATATTTCTAGGTCCCCTAATAGTAGACATTTTTTACAGAAATGGGCCCAAGACTAACTTTTGTTTTATATATCTTTTGAGTGCTGTTTTGTTTATGTAATTTAGAAAACCAGTTTGGTGCTTAATTTATAATTTTATGTTTTTATCGTATATTGAGTACGAAAATTTAGTCTTAAAAGGGGTCGCCTTGAAAGGCAGGGAGCTTCCCTGCGGGCAATTGCCCCTTGCGCCCATCAGCTATGGCCCTGAATAAGTATATGCATTTGAAAGATTACTGTACTGGATACTATTTTCCTCTGGTGGTGTGTTTTTGAACAGTATACAAAAGCAGTATTTTACTGTGTATTTACAAGTGGAATGTAACTATTATGAAACAATATCATTGCCAAAACCTACTTCTTTTTACTAACTTGCTTACTCACCGTATAATCACCGTTGCTGATGCGCCTGCCCCCTTCGAACGCATCCCAGAGCTACTGCGTATATCCACCGACTTTGCTCTACCCTGAATCGGTCAGATAGCATTCGTAACTTTAAGTGGCCACCTAGCAAAGGTTGGTTTGTTTTTTGCACAGTAATTTTTATGTCATATATCTGGGTGCAGCATTTATGTGAAATACGTAAAAGAATTGTACTATTACTTTTGGTGGTCCCTCTAGAGTTTTATCTATGCCAAGTGAGATATTTTCATGTCGTCCAACGCAAATTCATTTAGGAGACAATAAGAAGGAAATCTAGTGAATGAATAGTGTTTCAACATTTATTTCTGGTAGCCCCATTGAACCTCATCTTTCCCAAGCCAGATACTTTTACGTCGCTCATCGCAAATCTTAGTTGCATGCCTTCCAGTTGTTCGTTGACAAGAAATTCAAACCATCAGTCTTGCCACAATCTTATTCCTTGTAATAGGATCGGGAACATATCTCACCTGGATGAGTTCATTATCTCTTTCTCTTGTTATTTCGCTTAATGTGATGATGTCAAAGTTGATCGTTCATAGCCTTCTTGCTTCTGATCACAAATTTTTATTTATTTTACACAGGAATGGTTAAATTTAAAAAGCACTATAATCTATGAAACCCTGAACCTTCTTTCTACGTGCATTATGAACTTTACCTTCCCAATCAAAATTCAGCTTTCAGAGAAACATGAGCTTAGCTTATTTTGTCATGACTGGTGAAAGGAGCTTCTATCTATTTGAGAAAAATCACCATGCTGGCCAAGCTGGTTAGTGAAACTACTCCCGGTTTGCTCTCTATAATTAGTTGAAAGTGCAAGGTTCACCATCTAATACAAACTTCCAGCCTTCACACGGGAGGTACAGGTAAGATATTTGTGGTATATCCGACTTGTATCGCACATTTCGAATTGATTCTTAGCATCTCTTTTGCGTCAGATATCAGACACTCTTCGCTGCCATAAAATGTCAGTCAGGAGAGGGAGCGCTAAAGAAATTAGAGGGCTTAATAGCAAAGAGAATAATTACCTGCGCATTATCATTGGAGATACCACTGTCAGTAAAGGAGAAAAATAGCAAAAGGAAAAATTTTGATAAGATATATCGGAAATGGCAAATAATGGAAAAATCGTGGAACCTCATAGTAAAATTCGCCGAACCCGAGATGTACGTTATGAATTTTCTGTCGGAAAAGTTCCAAAAAATTTCCAAAAGTTACGTCAAACAGAATATGTATGTTTGAAGACTTAAATATTCTGAATAGTTCAGAACAGAAAATAAGAATCGGATAGTTTGGTATAATCTTCACCTCTGAAAATCAGAAACTATGTAAGCCGACACACATATATGTAGAAAGGAAGATTTTTCAATGGCAGTGCAACGTATTTCAACTGGGATCTTAGACACTGTTTTGCTGCACTCGAAGAGGGCATGAACATTTCAAAAGCTAACAGCGAGATCGCAGTCATATTGATCGATACAGCAACGAAGACCGGAAGTATTACGAGAAAGTAGAATCAAAAAATCATATCCAAAGGAACACGACGTATGGTGGAGAAGAGAGGGATAATAGTTCTAATGCGATGTCTAAAATAGAATATATGGAACTTGTCCAACCAATATTGAAATACATTACAGAAGATAGAAGAAAGTTTATCAGCAATCTCGTACAAAATAAGTGAATTTAACATGGGTCATAAAAAGAGCAAAGCAGAGCGGAAGTGAGAGAATACAGTATACCGAAGCGCTGGAAAGGGAAGACGGCATAATCAATAAAAGAAGTGAAGAAATACTGAAGAAGATTTTCCTAGTGAAAAACATATCCCATTGAAGTTATTAACTGGAAGTTAAAAAAGCGAAGATAAAGAATCAAAGATACTCCAATGTTGTAAGAGGAAGTTGATTCGAAGTAAGAAGCACGAAACAAGAAAAGTCATCAGCAATTGAGGTTATTAGAAGTAACAAAATAAACTGATTAAGAAATGCAAAAATCCAAGCATAGTTTTATACTATCTGATTACCAAGTGATTGAGTTTTCGAGAAGTGCAGAAGTGATATGATCATATGCTGATAGAAAAGGACACAATTTATAC
Source organism: Thermobia domestica (assembly GCF_964235325.1). Classification (NCBI taxonomy): domain Eukaryota; kingdom Metazoa; phylum Arthropoda; class Insecta; order Zygentoma; family Lepismatidae; genus Thermobia; species Thermobia domestica. Next base: position 303,433,420 of record NC_137456.1, read on the forward strand.
CTTGTAGTCGTATACCTATAAATTTTGTTCATGAAACTTAAAATGTTTTATTTTTTTCAGAAGCACTGATTCCTATTAGGTAAGTTTAAATCAAAGATCAAGCTGCATCATTGCTGCTAGAAATGTTACAGCACATTAGATCATATTCAAGCGATCAGAAAACTGATATAATTTTTTAAACGAGCATCAATTATACCCTTAGACAGGGCCCGATCTTGGAGGCCGCCCCCCCCCCCAAAGTTCATGTCGGCCTTCCTATTGTATTTATGAATATACGAGGGTCATTCGGAAAGTAAAGAACGTTTTTGTATAAACACTTTAATAACTGATATACAAAGGCGAAATTTGTGTTACATACTATGTGATACTTAAGTTACTTTTCGACATAGTCGCCGTGTAAATTTAAACACTTGTCATACCGTGGTACAAGTTTTTCTATGCCTTCGGCATACACAGTTGCCGCCAAACTGTTGAACCAATCACTAACAGCTTCCTTAAGTTCATCATCACTGCCGTAGTGACTTCCAACCAAAACGTCTTTCAACTTTGGGAATAGGTTCAAGTCACTGGGGGCTAAGTCTGGACTATAGGGTGGATGCTCCCAAACTTCCCATTTAAACTGCTGAAGCAAGTCCCTCGTCAATGCCGCGGAGTGAGGACGGGCCTTGTCGTGGAGGAGGATGACGCCGCTGGTCAGCAATCCGCGCCTTTTGTTTTGAATTGCGCGGCGAAGTCGACGTAACGTCTGACAGTAGGCAGCTGCATTTATGGTCTCACCTCTCTGCATGTAGTCAACGAGCAAAACACCCTTACGATCCCAAAAGACCGTAACCATAACCTTTCTGGTGCTCAAAATTTCTTTGGCTTTTTTCGCCTTTTTCGGAGAATTTGAATGGTGCCATTCCATGGATTGGCGCTTTGTTTCTGGAGTGATGTGCGAAATCCACGTCTCATCTCCAATAACAATACGATTTAAAAGTTCATCGCCATCCTTATGGTAACGGCTGAGAAAAGTCAATGCGGCTCCCATTGGCTTGGTTTTGTGTTATTCCGATAACAGTCGAGGCACCCACCTTGCACTAATTTTTTTGTAACCAAGTTCACCACTGACATTTTCGTACAACACAGTTCTTGAAATTTCAGGAAAGAATTCGTGCAGCCCTTCAATAGTGAATCGCCTATCCTCTTGAATTTTCCGCTCAGTTCTTCCTTTGAGTTCGTCAGTCACAACAGAAGGCCGGCCCGAGCGTTCTTCAGCGTGCACATTCGTCCGTCCATCATTAAACATAATGCACCACTTACGAACTGATGCTTCATTCATTACATTTCCATACACCTCAGTGATTTGTCTATAAATTTCTATCGGACGCACTTTTCTTGCATTCAAAAATCTTATCACACCACGAACCTCACACTTGGCGGGATCAGTAATTGTATCGCACATTTTACAGTCGCACAGCGAAGCAATAACGGACCGTAGCGGATCGCAGCTGGTGCCAGACTGAGGCTGAAGCATGCCCAGGTCAATAACCCAGCGGCAGCCGGGGTGGGGGAATACGCGCACGCGCTAGAGCAAAACGTTCTTTACTTTCCGAATGATCCTCGTACAATATTTGGCATAATTTGAATGTAATTTGTCTTAAAATCCTTATATATATACCTTCTGCGTTTGATTGGGTCCCCTCAAATTTACAAAAAAATCGGCGCCCTTGCCCTTAGACCTTATGTTTTGTGTTCATTAACTATGATAAAGCTCTTGATGGCGTGAAGATCTCAGCTGTTATTTACATTGTTAAAGTAAAAACAAATGCTTACATACAAATAAGTAATGTCTATAAACAAGCTACACGAAATTTCCAACTGTTGGGCTGTAGAAAGACTGTAAGGATAGAGGTAAATCACGGTGATACTATTCCTCCCAATTTTTTAACGAGCGACCTTCCTAAAGTGACGAACGAAGGCATAAATATAAAGGAAAACATCTAACCCACCCTAGTTTAATTGACGGCATCGTTCTCTTTGCAAAGTTTTGCAGAGTTTCAAGAGCAAGAACGTTGGGTTCAAAGTGAATATAGACAAGACGAAAATGATGCTCAACAAAACAACTTCGATAGAAAATTAAGCATTGAAGTTGAAAATACTGAATTAGAAATGAATACTTAGATCTACCTGAGACACAAGGTGTTCATACCGGTGACATTGAAGAATAAATTAACACACGTAGATTGGAGCTCATTTGGAAGAAACTTTTCATGTTTAAAATCAACCAGTGAGTTTAAAGCAAAACGTGTGCAATAGATGTGCGCTGTGTGTTTGGCGTATGTGTTACACATGTGCACACTAATAAATTAAAGCTGTGACTTCTAAAGAGATATCGAGAAAATCATTCAAAACTGAATATTTCTTTGAACTTGGAAATCAGATTTTGTTTCACTCTTACACTTTGCCGAATAACAAATGCCACTCACTATTACAGTAACAATTATTGCAACTAATTTGTTTATAATTAAATAATGCCATAGAGAAGGCATAACCTTCTGCGGCCCGCCCATCCCCGGATGGGAATGAAAGACATGTAAAAAAAAATAATAATGAAAATACTGGACCTGTGTTCATCTGTTCCTTTACTTTTAGATACTATAATTTTGATAAAAGAAAAAAGAATGTAAGGATGTTTAAGCAATAATGTTTGGACATGAAACAACAAACAGTCACAGTGCATAGACCCAGTCTCTATTTTCACAATAATGTCGTACAAGAAACACTACATTTGGTTTACTAATAAGAACCCCACAATTCACTTCCAGATTCCTCAGCACTGGGAGTCTGATCTTTACCGCACTGCTCCAGAAGTCTGAAAGTATGCTTGCTCTGCAAGTAAAATTGAGGATAGCTATGTAACTAAACCACTTGACCTCCTGCTTGCAGTTATGATTTTTGATTGTAAAAAAGTTTCTCTTTCCATTTTTATTGTTATTTAGTAAGTGGAGACCTTTCTTTAATTTTAGAAAAAACAGCCTTAAAATCTTTAAACATACTTTGTTCCACATTAGACATATTAATATTTATTGATGCGTTTTGTATGATTTTTTTTATCTAATCAGGCACTTCATGCGAGCATTCCCAGACGGCGACAGCTGGACGTTGTCCTGTTATGATTCACTTCCACGCTAAACTCGTTTCGGCTGTTTGCATTCCAAAACAACACAGGTCCATGGACTTGTGTCCTAACAATACTCAGCATGTCAGTAACATGCGGAAGATACGGGAGCCCGAGTTGTTTTGAATGTGAAACGATAGAGCTCAGATAGACGATTACAGGTATATATATATAGTACCAAAAAATAGACTTGTGCTGTTATGGAAACTCGCGATTTCAATTAGGTATTTACCAGTGGCGTAGGGAAGGGGGGGGGCTCAGAGGGGCCGCCCCCCCCAAAGAGGTCCGACAATGTACTTTGGTACTTTGATGTTTGTAATTTTTTATATATTTTTATGTTTATATATTTTTTTGTTTGTAATTTTTCTATATGTGCCTATAACAGCACTTGCCCCCCCCCCAAACACACATCCTGGCTACGCTACTGGTATTTACTGTATGTAAACTACAAAACGAAGAATGAGAAGAAATACTAAATTCACATCCAAATATAAGAAAAGAATCGTACGTATCTGACAGTAATAGGTCTGAGTGTATTATTATAAAAATAAACGCAGTGAGATACCCAGAGACTAGATATATTTCAAGAAGAAACCATGATCGATTAAGGAAAGCAGTCCTTGAATTCGATGAGAAGACGAAGAGTTAATAGAAAATGCCTTCGTAGAAGGTGGTGCGATGAAATTAATAAATGCTGCAAAGTAACGTGGAAAAGAGTTACTCGAAATAGATGCTTTTGTAAAAGGAGTTAAAAAGATCTTTATTCAATAGTAGACTGACAATGGGTATCTATGGATATATGTATAGTACTCGCAAATAATTCTTCTGATTTGGGCTCTAGTACTCATTACTAGGAACAGAAAAAAACAAGCACTTAAATCATGGGAATGTGGCACCAGGGCTTTTTCAGACCTGTACACACAGATATATATATATATTAACATCCATATATACATTCACACACACACTCATACACTTACATTCAATTATACCCATATACACTTTCTGCTTGAGGCGTAAATTTGTTTTCCGCTCCTTCTGAATACATTCATTGTCCTGGTGATTCGCTGCACCTGGTGATGCGCTTCAGATATAGAAACTATGCAACACTCCTCCCACAGTAATAATACAAAGAGCTTGCTGAAAATGCTTATCAAATTCTCCAGTCAGTTTTGACCCATTTAATCTAAGGTTGTTTGACTAGTTTCTTCAATGTATAGTGAAACACTTAATCAAGGTTTGGTCTCGGAAATTATTTGTGTTCTGTGATTCTGTTTTGCAACTAATTCTCAATGACGCTGTCACCTTGGACAGTGTTGCCCTCAATACTCTAACAGACACTGATAGTATTCGACAAACTTACCGCCCCCCTAAAAAAACGAGAACCTTCAGATTTCCTTCTGTGGAAATCATAGAGGTCTCGCTTTTAGCAACATCAACGTTTTGTCTGTTGCACACACAAATCCAGACTAAAATCTCGCATACTTCTCATTGTAGCCAGGAACAGGTTTAATTCATGGGCTCAATGGGCACTTGCATTACGGCCCCATGATAATAAAGGTCCCATTTTAGTCCATTTATCTCAAGTAACATGGTCAAAATATATACGAGGGGCTCTGAATCTCTTCTTATATTAAACTACTACTGCACAGTACTACAGACCAGAGGCTATCAGCCTATTCGACTGGTGTACCACCATAAGTCTTAGGTATCCTCCAGAAGCGATTCGATACTGCCATCGGTACGCGTATCACTTGTTGAGAAGTACTGGTCTAGACTATCGTAAACTATAAAATAATGCTTGCTGCACTCTCCTTGTCTTGTAAATGAACATCATGATATGTGTCTGATTTAGCCCACGTGAGTTAATATTGCAGTCCCTGTGCGATAGTCAGGGATGTACGTAGATTTTTTTCAAGGGCACAAAAGACCGACATACAAGCGTAGTAGCTAATACACACACACTTTGATGCACGCATATATCATGCAAAGCAACAGTTATTGCACGAAAAAAAAGAAAGGTTACTAGTAAACAAGAAAAAGGTAGACAGTAACCAAGTTAGTTTATCAATATATGGACAAATAAGTCGTGTGTCCCAGCAACCATGCGAAAAAGGTTAACGAGAGAAGGTGATCGCAACTGATCACGTAGTTACCACGACCAATCGTAGCCTGTAACCGGTAACATAGTTAGGATGTGAGAAAAACCGACTGTTCGGTTAACGAAACAAGACGCATCAACTTCCCCACAACGTATTTTAATATAACATATTTATTTAATTAGAGTAAATTGTATTAATCTTCCAATAACATCTCTGATTACGTAAGAAAATCAAAAAATTCAGTATTAAAATACGTAACAACTAAGTTTATTGTACAATTATATTCTTGTAAGCAATAGAACAAACAGTGAGAATTTGTTTTGGCATTCATCTTTCCTATAAGTAAAGCTGTAAAAAGCTTTTTGGTATTTGTACTGTAAAGCAACGTACAACATGTTAAGTTTTCTTTAAATATCGCGAAATGGTTTTTACGAGTCTATGAATTCTTTGAGGGCAGCTGCATGGTTAGTAGTCGTACCATCTATTGTCATTATTTGTGCTATAAAGATATTTCTCACAAGTATTGTTATTTAAATGTCAGAAAATGAATAAACTTCCTTAAATAAATTTTCCTTCACATTTCTGTATTAATTCATGTAGCATACATATTTTAATAACTGTTTTTCTATTCCTTCGGATGCATTCACAATTGTTAAAACTTTAAAATTGCAAATGGCGACGTTTCTGTTTGTGCTTCTAGTAATGCAGTCTGTGCAGTTTTAGCAGTAAACAAGTTCTGGTGAGTTAAAATGACCTTATGTGACAACCGGTTGATAAGAACCTACTGTAGAGGTTAATAACAACCAACCACTGTATTGGTTCTACACATTTCCGAATCAACCTTATTCGATTGGTTACCGGTGACCTCGTAAAATTAACCTTTTTTGTCTCAGAAGGGTTGTTGCAAATTATTAACTGGTTCTAGCAGCCAAGTTGTCCATTAACCTGCACTTGGTTGTCCCATATTTTTCTCAGTGTGGTGCACATATTCTAATTATTATAGATACAGTAAATAAGCTATTGTATCATGATATTTTATATAAATATTTTAAGTATTAATATATGTAAGTAAGCCAAATTGATGTAATATGTGTTGATACTTATACTAAATCCATTTAATCGAATTTAATGGGACCAATGCTGGTTCGGATGAATTAAAATTCGGTTAAAGAAGAGTAAAGGTGTATTTATATTAGGGATGGTCAAATTTTCCCGGAATTGGACACTTCACTTTCCGGATTTCGAAAAAATTCCGGAATTCGAAAAAATCCGGATTTAAAAATTCCGGAATGCACAAAAATCCTGAATTCAGAAATATTTCGGATTTTTTCTGAATTCCGGAATTTTTCCGAAATAGATTTTTTTAAATTCCTAATTTTTCCAAAGTCCATATTTTTTCGAGATCGGAATATTTCCGAAAACCGGATTTTCCCCGAATTCCGGGATATTTCTGACATCGGAATTTTCGAATGCCGGAAGTTTTCCCATTTTACTTTCCAGATTTCGGAAAGTAAAAATTCCGGAAGTGGCCATCCCTAATTTATACAAAGTAAGGGGGTACAAGTTCAAACGGGTACAATTCTGAACACACTAGAACCCAGTAAGCTATTGCACCATTTTTCGAGTTACAACAGTCTCCAACACTTAGTGTAGAATATGGCGTTGACAGACTCCTGTGCTTGTTTGTTTCCGATAGAGTTGTGTGTTCAGGTGTTTGTTGAAGACCTAAAAAATAATCTTCAAGCAAAGGTATGTGTATCAACCATAGAAAATGTCTTACTATAAAATCGCTCGCTGTTTGACGTTCTGTTGTTGTTCTAAATTGCGAAATGTTGCTTGTTAGTGAACTGTAGCGTGTTGCACTGTCCTTGATGCAAACAAGCATGGTACACTAGCCGTCATCTATGAGCAGAGTTTGTAACTTTTTAGTCGCTAGTTAAACAGCGAAAGGTACAATTTCGAACACCAATAATGGACAATTCTGAACACTAAATCAACTAGTTTTGCTATCATTCTGAGTGTGTCTTTACTGTTCTGTCATTACAGGTGCTACGACGGAAACTGAAAAAAAGAATCGTCTTTTGTGGGATTCTTTTAATATGGCAACAGCAGTGAGATTTAACGTTAAGAGAAGCATCTGTAGTGTATCCCATTCTGGTATTGCCCTTCATGACCACGTAGCTGAGGAAAAGGAAAGGCAGATTGGACTCATTCCGCGGGTAACAGGCAAAATTGGACATCCCACAGTATTATAGGTAAAAACGAAAAAGGCTTTGGTGAATAGGTTAGTGTATTTCGAGAACAGACGATTAGGACTTACACCCTTGTAAGTAGAACGTGCTGCTTTTGATGGTGCTGTAGTCTGTGGAGTTTGACACCTATGGAATCCAGATGGGAAGATAGCTTGTGATCATTGGTTCAAAGCCTTTATGAAAAGGGACCGAAACATATGTATAAGGAAACCGAAAGGACTAGTTAGAACTGCCTTTTTGAATGAAGAAGAAGTAAGGAACTACTTTAGAATTCTGAAATGCGAAATTAATTACAACACGGACGAGACAGGGATTACCTTGAATAACAGGCCCGTGAAAATAGTAAGTTAGAAAGGAAAACGTGAGGTCGTGTCTCTAATCAATGTTGAAAAGGGGGAAATCGTGAGAGTCGTTTCTTGCTGCAATGCTTCTGGCTCTTTCATTATACTGATGATCATTTTCAAAGGTGTAAGAATACGTCCGGAATTCAATGATGGTTTGCCATCCTACACACTTGTGGAGTTCAGCGAGTCTGACTACATCAATGAAAATTTTACCTTAGGTAGTTGGAACATTTTTGTACACTCCGCATCAAAAAAATTGCGACACCTAACGCCGTGCAGCTAGGCCACCCAATATACACCTTCTTATCCCATAATCGTGTCTGGTAAAGAGACCTCTCCTCCTTTCTTCTCTCCATAACTAAAATTAGCTAACAACATAAACTCATTCTAATTTCAAACTATACATGTAATAGTATCGATGAAATGAAATAACAAAACCGAGACGAAATAAGATTTATAAGTTGATTTAGGGAGAAACTGAAACACACACAATGAAAAATTGAAAGCAATGGATGCATATTACACAGAGGTTCAGAAATGAGCCAGAAAGAGACGAGACAGAGAGAGAGAGAGAGAGAGAGAGAGAAGGCGAGAGAAGAAGAAAAAGAAAAGGAAGAAGAGATAAAAATGTGGAATTTTAAACTTAATAAGAAAACAACTTACCAGAAATCCAACAGTAATATAGAAATAACGTCTGTTTTTTTTTTATTTTTCTTCAGGACTATTCGAATATATAGAGGATGCTTGAAACATTCATTAAGTCACTTTCGAAAAGGATAGCATTCTCAATTTCCAGTAGAACTGTAGATCTCACAGACACATCTAAAAAAATGTCAACAGTTTAACACACATGCTTTGTTTCCCCGTGGTTCACTTGTAAATTCGGTAGTGTTCATTGGACGTACTAATTCAAACCACATTCTAATAAATCCAGTAGGTAGCCTAGGTCATATCTTCCATTCCAGACTATTAATGGAAAGTGAACAAAAAAAAGAAAAAACGAAAAGAAAAAGGAAGAACGAGAGAAAGATAAAATTGAATGAGTGTTACTTTACTAGTAAATTTTTATCAGAAATATCCTATATTAAAAGTCCAAACCGTATCATTATGAAAAGTTAGAAATATTCAAATGGAAAATTGGATGTTCCTTATAGATGTAGCAAACATTGCATCTTTCAAATTTCAACGTGAATAAATCACATTGAATTATAGGAGGAAACAAATTTGAATCGAACTAGTATAAATAAAATTTAGTTTCAAATAACCAAAGAGGTTGCCATTTTCTAGTCTTTTCCGAAGATTTATCTCTTCCGAACATCCAGCATCACTTTCATCTCTTGAGGATATAACGTTGTAATTTTCACAGATTTACGCTTTGTTTACGCTGTAACCGCTCCGTGTAATCTGGTCGCTGTTCGTCGTCCGTGGTCCTACCAATAGGTATTCTCCTGAGACTGGAACTTACCTGGACAGGACGACGAGGGACCTCTCCAAGAAGAGTTACAAACTGTTCCCAAATCGCTCGTCGGTCTCAATGATGAGATGAGCATTAGGTGTCGAGTGGTTCGGGTGTCTCGTCTCGAAAACCTCACGGACGATCAGACGGTCATCCAGACCATAACGCACACAAACATCACTCATACAAACAACGAAAACACACCAGATTAAATGACACTATACTTATTTATTAGAACACTATCATATATATATAAAATAATAACGAAGAGGAATGAACACAACACTGAACAATGAATATGTATAATAATTTTCGACACTGAAATCACACTTTGCCTTTTCATGCGATGTAGCCATTTATATATATAAGATTACAATTCGGATTTCACTGTAAATGCTTCTCTCACACCATTGACACACTTGGGGGATTAGCACTGGGGAAAAGCTGTCTGGATCGTCCCATGATGAATCCAGTTGCTGCGCTAACAATCCTGCAGCGTAAAGATGAGTCTTCAGCAAATTAGAAAAAAGTAGAATGCTGATGTTGAAGGGCGCGTGTATAACTTACATGTACGCACAAGGTCTGCAGACCTGGGACTTCACTAGTTGGGGCTAGCCGTAAGAAAACGTCCTTCACCGACTAATAGCTTGTGCCCCTTAACAAAAAGTCAAATTTGAAGCTCGACGTGAGATGCTAGGTTACGGCTTCCAGACCTGGAGTCAAACTCCCAGAGCACCGAAGCTCAAGGTACGGGTTGCAATGGTCAACTGAAAAGGGTTGGCAGTTCATTTCAAAAATCACTCAGTTAACTCACCTGTATGCACATACAAACAGTATATAGAAAACAATTTATGTTAATTTTAGTCAACTGCCCATAATGCACTAGACACGGCGATAACTTTGGCGTGAGAAAGTACAGATAACGAGTACGAAACAACGCAGTTGGTGCCACTTTGGTCGCTGGAACATCTGGTCAGCCCGTATTTCTGAAATGGCTCGTCACTAACTGAAATGTTCTCACTAGAAGCAATGATTTAAATATATATATGAGAAAACGATGAAAGACTTCTTTGTCCAATTGTGTGGGAAAGAAGCAATTCCCACCAAAGAAAGAACTTATATGCGTTGCAGAATAAAGTATAAATCGAAAATAATGATCACTGTCTTTACGAAATATACAGTGTCCACAAAAAATACTTCTATAACCTGGTAGCGGTTAAATATGGCGTCTGAAACGTGGAACGACCTGTTAAGTGCACACGTAGACAGGTTGAGATCCCTTGGCCGTATAACGAAATATGAATAAAATTAGGTTTTTTACCAAACATTTAAAATCAGTTAGTTGGCAACACTGTGATATGGTGTGAGACTTACGTGCGATCAATTGTTTTTCACCTGAAAAAGGTCTATTTAAAATAATTAAATAACTTGTCCACTCACTACAACATGATGAGGTTCCTGCATGAGCAATGTCCAATCCAAGTGTTCCATGAAGCAATAAGATCCTCTTGAACAATTTATGCAGTTGGGTTTCCTTATCTTCCGTTTCTTCACATGTTGAAATCATACTGTCTTCCTGTGTGAGTATCCTCCATGATTCTTCAACGGCGCGTTGATAAGGGGAGAAGGGGATTTTTTTAACACTGGGGTGAGAAACGAAGTACGGTTATAAACCTGTATGATAACTTCACTAAAAATGCGCAAAAAGCGTTTATAGGGCTATTAAAATTCTTTCTTTTTTAACACAACAGTATTTTTTTATTAAAAAACACTAATATATATATATATATATATATATATATATATATATATATATATATATATATATATATATTCAAACACTTGTAAATACTTTTCGTAAAATGTTTTAAGTGTTCCGTTTCGATCACTATATTTTGTGTAATATGGAGTAAATATATTATAGGGCTATTTAATTCTTACTTTTTTTAACACATGAATACTTTTCATAAAAAGTTTTAAGTGTCCCGTTTCGATCACTTTATTTTGGGTAATATGAAGTAAATATGCCCACTCAATAACTATTCAAGAAAACATCGACTTAAAGAATTATCAAACAGCAATAAGAGTTAGTAAATGTCTTCTTTCTAAAACAGCTGTATTTAAAATTTAATAATATAAAAATAATACGTAAATAGCAAACATGTTAAACGTACTAAAATATTAAAATTATTGTCAAATTTTCGATATTACTATAATATATTTGATAAATATGAAAATCATTGAAAAGGTAAAATGAATGAAAATGTAAACACACAATAAACTAACAATATGTAAACAAAATAAGATTTTCACCTGTATGTCCTTTTTTTACTGTGCCTCGTGTTGTTTGGCAGAAAAGAACGAAAAATCGTTTTTCAAAATAAAAAAAGAAACTTAAGTGTCAAAGATGATGTTCATAGTGATTCCAAGAAACAAGCATGATTCTGCATATCAAAGAAAAGATCGTGATTTCGCTGACATGTATGAAGAAAATTCGGCACGTCATAAAACCAAATGCCATCTAAGCGTCATGTGAAAATCGAGACTAATCCGATAATGCTCAATACAACAAATGGTTTGGTTCTGAAACAAAGTTATTATTAGCTTAGGGCTAAAATAATGGTTGTTGTTCATTTCCAAAATCGTAAAGATTGTACGGTTACCAGAATATGTGGATATTATCTGCAAGAAATTTATTAATAAAGCGTTGAAAACTATTCAATATTGATCCAAGTTTTCAAAGGTCTGAATCAAGGAAGTTGACTCTAGTCTAAACATTCCTGAAAATAAATGGTCTTTACGCCATGAATTGACAAACCATAGGTGGGAAAAATGTGTAGTTCTACACGTACTTACACACAAAATATGCCATCGACACCTGCGAGGCAAAACTAGAAACGAGAAAAGACCTGCAACCATAGGCACTTACAAAATGTTTCTGTACAAAACTGAAATATAAACATTAATATTTAGTAAAATACACGTATGTCCCTGGAACATAACGTACATCATCCACCTGAAAAAAGATGTGTAAACTCACACAATACAAATGCTTTCCTAGCATCGTAAAAATATGTCTCTAGAAGACAAAATACATCAGACCTATGAAAAGAAAAACATGGGATACAAACAAGAATATAGTCAACGACATTACAACTTTCTGGTTGGTCTGAAACATCCAATTAAATTCCCTACAAAACAGTTATGTCACTCAACGACAGTTAAACTTTCTTAGACATCTCCGCTAAAAATATTCAAAATGATTTTATTAACACGTTAAAATCCAAAGTCGTCGAGCATATAAAATAATTAACAAAGTAATTTTCAAAAATCGTTATGGCTTCATGCTGTTGGAAAGAAAATAAGTTTATTATTCGGGATCTATAACGATATCTCAGAGACGGCTGAAACCTCATAAATAATGGGCCATGTCGATTTTTGAAGAAAACCATCCGTCATTGGTAGTATGGCTGAAACCTAAAGATTTATATTCCAAAACTTTTGGCCATGTTGATTTAAAAAAATCCTCCATAATAAAAACAATTTAGCTAATAAATTCCAAATAGTTTAGGGACATAATGTGACTAAAATATAATTTTCCGAAAATTAATATGAAAAATAAACATTACAACACATTAACATACAAGTACATAATATAGTTACGATTCATAAACATTAAAATATTTACTGGGATATGACTAAAGAATAAAATATACTGAAAATATTTAAACTAAGAATACACATGCTTAATTATAAATTACTGAAAAGTAGAAAATCTAAGATTAACACTAAAAAAGAAATTAAACATTAATTATAGGTTAAAATTTCATATTCTACGCATGAGATTACGTACTAAGTTTCAATGACAAATATACAAATATATATATAATTAACAACTAAAAATTTTCTTTTCCTGGGCATCTCCATACATTTTTAATTCTAAAAATTAAACCAAACATTAATTTACATAACATGTAATAACATTCAAGAATTTCGAAAGTGGGAAGGGATCCTAAAAAGGAATTTAAAATTTAAAACACAATAAAAATATATATTATAACGCCAAAACATCTTCCCACTGGCTGAGGGCACGGAAATCGCGCCAAGATTTCAAACCGTTTTTGGATAAGTACGGTCCCTCTAAGTATGTGATTACATACTAAATTTTAATTATAAAAATACAACTATATATATAAGTAACAACTAAAATTTTCTGATCATGCGCACCTGGACATTTTTTTGGAAAAAATTCTTAAAAGAGAATCGAACATTAATCATAAATAACAGGTAGTAATTTGAGAATTTCGAAACTGGGAAGGGATCCTAAAAAGGAATTTAAAATTTAAAACATTTAATAAAAATATGTTATAAGGCCAAAACATCTTCCAACTAGCTGGAGTACGGAAATTTCGCCAAGATTTCAAATTGCTTTTAAAATGCAATTCCCCCACGTATATAACGTAATTATATACCTCTAAAGTCGGAAACACACATAATTGTTTGCATACTTCCACAAAACATACAAACACCAAATTTTGCATACTTGTTCGTCATGGGATGTGAGTAATGGGAAAATTCCGATATCACGAAATAGGCGACATTTTCCATGTAAATGAAATGTCGAAATTTTTCGTCGTTTCGAATTGTTGGTTTTTAGAGTAGTTCCGCACACCATAGAAACGTCATATTTTGTCAGGCAGTGAAGCTAGGAACATAGTTTATGATAGAAAAAAGTGCATTAAAATTCGTTTTCGTTTCGCGGCGCAAATCGAAAAAAAATTGAAATTTGTAATGGCTGTATCTAGGACATTGAAATTTCAAGGTGATGTTTACTCTGATGCGTAGTTTGCGAATCCGCCCTTAAACTTGAAAAAAATAGTCATGTTCGGTGTAAGAAAGTGCTAGGAATGTTATAAGGGAGCGTCCAATTCTACACAACTTGTAGATATGGTGGAATCACGAAATTGCGTTCAAGTGTGTAGATTACAGCGCATGTGAGGGGAAAAATCGGACATGTTGGAAAAGTCATCTTCGAATCAAAATGGCGGCTCAAAAATTTGTAACCATGAAAATTGTAAGTTGTGCTCTTGGTAGGTAAGCCAGGTTTCGCTATGTTATTAAGGACGTAGTTCAGTTTAAGTGAAGAAACAAATCATTGGAGAAGTCACCATCTTGAATGCAAAATTACCATATTTTTGAATTGCCTTCATTTGGCCTCTTATGTGGTATATTGTGGAGAAGAGAACAAACAGAATTCAACGTAATAAGTTAGCTCCGCGGTAAAGTGTCTGCTTTCTGAGTAGCAGGTCTGGGTTCAATTCCCCGCCGTACCTTGTTTTATCTTGCGTTTTTTTTCTGATCACGTTGCTTCGTTTTATCAAAATAGTTTCTGTTGGCATTGCGTGAACAAAATATTTTCGTTATTACAGACATAGACGAAAAGGATATATTTATACGCTAACTGTTGAGATTGTCTCGAAACTAGGCTGTATGTTCGTGTGAAGCTTCGAGACGATACTCAACTATTTAAAAAGAAACATATGTAGCTTTAGAGATGGGGCAACACCAGTGTTTCTTTCAGAAACAATGTTCCTGATGATCACGGTTAGTATTCCCAGGGGCACTGCTGATAATATTCTATTTATTATTCTATTATACACGTATTATTTGGTCTCCTGCGGGGGCACTCTAAGAGCCCCAAAGAGGCAGTGTACCCCCCAAAAACATTTTGGAAAAAACATTGAGCATCATTTCCACGATATAGTATCCAGACGAGACAAAAATACATTTTGTCTCGCGAGAATAGTGTGCGCTTCCAACCGGAAATAATTGCAAACAATCTCCCTTTTTATACTAGTGGTTTAGATAGATGCGTATACCAAGTTTGAAGTCTATACCACAACTGAAAAATTATAAGATATATATACGTACCCTTTGACAATTTTCTCGTTGGCAGCGTATATAGTTATAATATATGGGATACGTGGAAAAGTGCCCCTTTCGGTTCAGTAGTTTGTTTACAGGACCAGTTGGAGTGAAATGCGTTTTATAATAGACTCAAGCTTATAGGCAAACAATATATGCTATAAAAATAAACTTTCAAAGAAAGACAAAGTGAAAAAAGAATTGTCGGGAATCTAACCCAGGTGCCTGCGCAGTAGGCTCATTTCATTCCCCTACACTACTGAATTCCTGAAATTTTTCATTTCCTACTTACTGCTCAGATAGGACTGGTATGTAGCGGGGCAGGATCTCTGGAATTATTATATACCTCTAAAGTCGGAAACACACTTAATTGTTTGCCTACTTCCAGAAAACATAGAAACACCACATTTCGCATACGTGTTCATCATGTGATGTGAGTAACGGGAAAATTCCGATATCTTGAAAAAGGCAACATTTTCCATGTGAATGAAGTGTCGAAATTTTTCGTCGTTTCGAAATGCTGGTTTTTATAGTAGTTGCACACATAATAGAAACGTCATATTTTGTCAGGCAGTGAAGCTAGGAACATAGTTTGTGCTAGGAGAAAGAGCATTAAAATTCATTTTCGATTGGAGGCACAAATCGAAAAAATGTGAAATTTGTAACGGCTGTGTCTAGGACGTTGAAATCTCGAGGTGATGTTTATTCTGATGCGTAGTTTGCGAATCCGCCCTTAAATTTGAAAAAAGTAGTCATCTTCGGTGTAAGAAAGTGTTAGAAATGTTATCAGAGGGCATCTAATTCTAGACAACTTGTAGACATGGTGGAATCACGAAATTGCGTTCCAGTGTGTAGATTGCAGCGCATGTGAGGGGAAAAATCGGACATGTTGGAAAAGTCGTTATCTTCGATTCAAGATTGCGGTTCAAAAGTTTGTAACCATGAAAATTGTAATTTGTTCTGACGGTAGGACAGTCATGTTTTGCTATACTCTTAAGGATGAAGGGCAGTTTCAATGGAGAAACAAATCATTGGAGAAGTCGCCATCTTGAATGCAAAGTTGCCATGTTGTTGAATTGGCTTGATCTGCCTTGTTATGAGCTATGTTAAGCATAATAGAACAAATATAAATCAACGTACGAACATGGCTCAGAGGTAACGTGTGAGCTTTCTAATTAGCAGGTCTGGGTTCTGTTCTCGACTAAACGGTTTTGTATTTTTTCTTATCTCCATTTCTTCGTATTAGCAAAGTACTTTCTGTTCGTATTGCGGGAACAAAATCTTTTCGTTATTACATACGTAAAGGAAATAGATATATTTACATGGCTACTTTTGGAGATGGTCCCGAAACGAGGCAGTATATTCGCGTAAAGTTTCGAGACGATACTGAAGTATTTAAAATCAAACATATGTAGCTTTGGAAATCTACCATCACCAGTGTCCCTTTTAGAAGCAATGTTCGGGGGGGAGTATTAGCCCGGGGCACTGCTGATAACATTCTCTTTGTAATTGTATTATTAACGTATTATTTTGTTCTCGCCAGGGGCGCTCTGAGGAGGCAGTGTCACCCAAAAAGAGTCTGAAAGAGACATTGGGCATTATTTTCACGATATAGTGTACATAAAAGACATCACTACATTTTGTCTCTCGACAACAGTGTCTGCTTGAAACCGGAAATGATTGCAAAATATATCTCTTCCCTTTTATGTCCCTCGTTAAGATACATGCGTATACCAAATTTGAAGTGAATACCACAAGTGGAAAGTATAAAATATTAATTTTAAGGAAATACACACACACACACACACAGATGTACGCAGGGGGTGGGTCCTGGGAGTCCGGACCAGCCCCGAAATTCCAACTTTTGTGTAAATTTAGCCTAATTTTAGGGACAAGTTTAGGAATTTCAATATAAAATACCCTGATATTGAGTTTGGACCCCTCCCGAAATAAATTCCTGCGTACGTTACTGCACACACACGCTCATACACGCACACACAAACACACACAAATGGGCACCTTTGAAACTTGTCTCGTCGGCAGCGTACATAGTTTTAATATATAAGATACGTGGAAAAGTGCCCCTTTCGATTTAATAGTTTTAGTTGCGGGTCCGGTTGGAATGAAATGCCGTGTATAACAGAGTCAAGCTTATTTTCAATCACCTATGCTATAAAAATAAACTTTCAAAGAAAGAAAAAGTGAGAGAAAAACTTGTTGGGAATAGAACCCAGGTCTCCTGCCTAATAGGCTCACGTCGTTCCCCTACACTACTCAATTCCTTAGATTTTGGACTCCCTACTTACTGCTCACATAGTACTGGTACGTAGCGGGCCCGCGTCTGTGGAATTACACCTCTAAAATCGGAATAATAATCGTGTTATATATGTGTTTTTAGAATGATTAAGGAAATGATGTCTTGTTATTTGATTGTAATAAGAAATGAGAAAGACACGATTCTAATACACTGTTCTACTACAATGCGAAAGTGGTGTTGTTTAAGATGCTATAAACAAATTTTTTAAAAGCCTCGAATAATATTTATATTCTAAATAACTTAGTAAATAATCGTCTTCATTGAAAATACAAGAATAAATTTACAGAGAGGCTGCAAGAATTTGTGCAGTATATATGAAACTTTTCAGAAGTCTTGCTGAGGTAATATGTACAACTATGCCCAAGGTTTCCATTATAATCCACTGTACTACATTATAGTACAAAAGTAGTGTTCACTCAAATGCTATGCAAAAATTTAAACAATCTCCAACAATATTCATATTTGTAAATTATATAGTAAATTGTAGTCTTCATTGTAAATACAAGAATAAATGTGCAGAAAGCCTGAAATATTTTCCCACCCTTATATCACAGATATGAATTAGTTTTCCTGCAGGTAATATGTACAATTAACTACAACGACACTATTATAATACATTGTATTAAATTGCACTGCAAAATATAATATTAAAAAATGCTACGAATAAATATGTAAAAGGCTGAAAAAATCACATTTGTAAACAGTGAGTGTTTTCGCAAAATGCAAGGTTTTATAGGTAGGCTATTGGAAGACAGTGTCCGCTGTTTATGTTTCAAAAAATAAATTTTGTTATTGTCTCTAACATATATAGATGTGCGCAAAGTGTACATAATAAGCCATGTACATGATTGCCAGAGTAGAAGTAGTAATAGAGTTCTTTCTAATAAATTGTGTGCTTGTTTCTCAAAGTTACATGGAAGGAATAATACCGGTTGAATTGTATGTGTTGGTAAGAGGTGTCTGCTGTAAAGGGAAGTGAATTCCTGAAGGAATAGTTTTGTAGAACATGACACCTCATGGCAAAGGTATGACCGGGGGTCGAGCTTTAGCGAGTTATTTACTAAAATCTTAAAATCAAATATCAAAAACAAAAAAAAATAATGACATTAAGCTAAAAGTAAATTATTAATAAGGTTTGCAACATTGATAGCATAGTGCTACGGTTGTTTACGTTCCATGGCAAATGGTGATTTATTTATATTATGTATCTGCCACTGAACTTTTAAGAGTAAATAATGTATGACTGGACTGAAAACCAAACACTGTTCTCCAGCTTACTGTGCCGGTGCGTTAACTACTACACTACCCAGTCCGCTTCTTGGTCAGCCAGACATATTTCATTTTGTAGATAGATGCTCAATCCTTTCGGCGACCACATCGAATGTATCACAATTGTTGTGCTTGTAGAGTGCAGCAGGTGTATCAGTGAACACCTATCCAGCTCATACTTGTTACATGAACATTTAGTAAAAGAGAGAGTATCTTACCGAATATGTGGGACCATGTTTGGTATTCAAAAGTCTAAATGCAGCTAGAAATTGAAGCATACAGATTCTACATTGTGTTCAACGGAATGTTGAACCACTCATCATGCAAAACCAGTTGCAGTTCTTTGGGAGATAATGGTGACGTAAAACAGATTGAGGACTGCCTTTGTGAAAGTTAGAATTAGTGTTGGTTTGTACAAATTGAGTAGATTGTCGCCAGTGCTTCTCGAAGAAAATAAAATCAGTTGGGAATCCTTTTAGATGATGCTATTAATAGAACATGCACCATCTTCTAGGATTTTTTGCTGTGCTTTGTTATTGTCATCCTTGTTGAGGCAAGAATTTTTGAACTGACAGAGAGAGATGTCCATTTATCACTGCAGGTTTCACGAAACTTCAGTTAATGTCTATCTTACGCAGTGTTTCTTTACCGATTACATATTAATATATATCTTATAGATTATTTGCTTATGCTAATGGGGCACTGTAGCTCAATAGTGGAGCAATCAGAGCTGATACTTAGATATGCATGAATGTACGACTTGGTATTTTTTAAATGTATTTGTTATTTATATTTGTTGCTATAATATCCATAATTGTATTGTATATTTTGCTTTCAATAGGTATGTTATTGTTAAGTTTTTTGTTATGTAACATTTGTTGCCGTATTAACATACTATTAGGCTTCCAAACTATAGCTTTTCTGTTGGTCCCTCTGTCGACAGGTATCAGAGCAAACATGGTAAGAGATATGAAGAAGCGCTTTACTAAAATTATTTTATCGTACCAAGAATATTTCATCTTGTCCATTGAAGCTCAATTCAAACCGGAAGTGGTTCGATTTAACCATTTCTGGTTTCAACATTTATCGTTACAGAAAAATATATAATAGATAACGACAGACGGTGTTCTACAATTGATTCAGAATCTCAAGAGAATGTATGATCACAACACTAACACTATCAAACCGGAAGTGGTTAAGATTTACTATGACGTACAGAGCAAATTCCGATTTCCACAGAGCAGAAACGATAAGAAACATTCATATGCGGCGTTTTGCAATTGTTTCAGCTTAACGCTCTGTTCAAACCGGAAGTGGTTCAGATTTATTATTTCCGGTTTCAACAATGATCAGCATTGAAAAAAAAGAGACTAAGGGTACTGAAAAGAGTACTGACGCTTTTATATGGATTCAGTGTCCGAGAAACAGGTTCTATCTTTGATCTTCTTACCCTATTGCAACTAATAGTTATAGATTTACTACTTCAAGTTTGAGTATTGAATTCGCATAGTTTGGTAGTCTACCGACGTGGCACTCTGTGAAACGAATCTTACTTGTTTATTTGTTAATTCCGTTTAATATTGTTATGTTCGATGTATTTTCAATTTATACATATATGTATTTATTATTTATGTATGTAATATATATGTATTTGAAGAAAGAATTTGATTTTTTGTGGCAACGTGATTTTAGTATGTCTTCACTTGGCTAATAGCCCGAGAAGGCATAGTAAAATATATGTATTTATTATTATTAATATTGATTTAGAATGGTGTGATAGGCTGCTAGCTCTGGGTTTTGTTTTTTTGTTAGTTTCGTTATATATTTATTATTCATTACTTTCTACAATTATTACTTTCCATATTATTTATTACTTTTACTAAATTTACTACTTTATTTTCATTACTTTTAAAAATGTGCAACGCGTTTTGATCATTCCCTTATACTCGTTTGTTAGAAACTTGAAACCTGTCCTTTTAATATTACTAAAAAGTTATGTCGTTTACATCACATAAGCGAATAGTGATTTGGTTAGATATTTCATATCTGCTACAATTTATTAACTCCTTGCCATATTTTGACGCGCTGTACGCGTTGCTTTTCACTTTTCACTTCCGTATTTTGACACGTGTCACGCGTTCCGATATTTGAGCGGCTGTTTTGGCTTGCTGTCAACAGATCGCAGTTTACAGGTTTCCTGAGCTTTGTGAACATCTGTTAGTTTAAGATTGCGTCAGAAAAGGCACAGATGTTTGTTTTTGTTATTTACAAAGCGAATTAAACAAGTGAATGTGTCAAGTGGAATTTAAAGATGGCTACGCGCAAGAGACCGGTGGATCTAGGAGCCGAGGCAATAGACAATTATTTGGCTGCAAGTGATACTGATTCAGAAACTACTAGTGAAAATGATGGAGTAAACTCCAGTGAATCTGTCAGTGATACAGGTAGTGAAAGTGATGTCCAAAGTGACACTTCAGTTTATGCTAATATCGCACCGAGTGCCAAAAGAGGGAGAAAGAACAAAGAAAAAGAATGGAAATAGGAAGAAAAAGGAGAATGAACCCTTGTCATTTCAATTTACGGGGAACCCTGGTATTAGGCCAAGTGTTTGTAGGCACCTAGGGGGCAATCCTTCGGTATTAGAAGTTTTTTCAGTGTTTGTTGACAAGCAGTTTTGGGAGGGTGTTGCCTTGGAAACAAACAAATATGCCAAACAGCAAATATATAAAAAGGGAAAGGCACAAAAACAGCTGACAAACAGTGGTTTGAAACTACAGGGGATGAACTTAGGGCTCATTTTGCTCTGTGTATTATTATGTCACAAGTCAAAAAACAATATGTACAGTCTTATTGGTCCAGACGGGAGATTATTCACACACCCATTTTCGGAAAAACAATGCCTCTTATGCGATTGAAGTTACTGTCGCAGTTTCATTAATTTCACATAGTAATCAATACAGTGATCATGTTGTAACTCTTAACACTTGGGGTGTACTGCATTCACGGACCATACAATAAAGCATACAACATTGCAAAAAAAATTCCGAAAAAAGTCATATGTGAAGGGGTTAAGCGAGACTTTATTGAATACAGTTTCGCCACTGCCGATGTGTTTTTTCTCTTATAGAACTGGAGCTGCTACTGGATGAGGGATGCTGGAAATCACGGAGCGGTATTTGGTATTCAGGCTATTTTTGTACAGAGAAACTTGTGCTATTCACTTACGCTATATCAATGCAAAAGAGCAATTCCTGAATGTGCAATTTCTGCTAATTGGAAGATCCCTTATTTATTTGATAGATAATTATACCTGTAATGGTATTTGAAGTTTAATGTTCCTTTTCTGCTACAACTATTATGAAACTGTATACATACAGTTTAAAGTGTGATTCGAGTCGCATGTAAAGGGTCCACCAGAGGAGAGAGTAATTTTGAAAGTTTAATGTTTCATAAATTTAATTTATTTTGAAACTTTTGCGTATGAAGTGCGTAAGAGTATTAATTACTATTCCTGTTACATGTGACGAACAAGTTTTGAATATAAAGTCCTGCAGCTGCCAACAATATCTACACATTACTAGAACCTCTATGGCAAATTATCTATTACTGTACATTTGAAGGGCATTTTCGCTACATTTCGCTGGATTGTTTCTTTCAATAATGGGACATTCGTTGGTGGTAGGGGACTAAATACTTAACTTTATAAACATATGTAAAGTGAATAGTCACAAGCGGAAATATCCAACGATCGCCCAGACCAAGGCAAGTTACCACATTTTAAGACGGTGTGATTGGAAATACTCCTGACAACGTCCAGGAAAATTTAACCTTGTCTTTTTGAAACAATATATTCGTTAAATTTAAAGATAGAGTTGCCTGCTGTGACTTCAAGAATATGTTTAGCATTGACACGTATTGCACAGAATTTACAGTCACATAGTTCTTGTTGTTATCTTCAAAACAATACAGACCAATAATCCCGAGGTAAGAAATAGGTATGAAGAACACCATGCTCTCAATTTTTCACTGTACGAGGGCCCTGAATAAAGTTACTTGGGTTAGTCTTGCCAGTACTAAATATTCTGCTTATTCGCGTATACTGATAAGTGAAAACGGGCCTCATCACTCATTAACATGTTATGAATGTGATCGCAGGTTTCCCCCAATATTAACAGTAATATTTCGAAAACTTTGCGTCTCTTTACATCATTTTCGATTAATACATACACCTGTATCCCATCCCTGTATTTTGTAGGGATGAGATTCAGTAGTTACGAATGCATCTTTCACTTGCGGCGGATATCTCAAAGTATGTTACGCAACGAGTTACAATGCATCGCGAATTGTGCATATTGGCTTTTCTCATTGCAACAAGATGCTTTCCAGACTAAATAATGTTCTTAGTCATCCTGGGGCTTTTTTCAGTAGTGCAAACTCGTGTTTTGTCTGTATTCATAACCAATGTCTTTAATATACATATGATAAATAGAAAGTAGATTTTCGAGGTGAAATCCGAACTGTTGAGTTTAGGCAGAATTCTCACCATTCTTGTAATACACATTAATAACGAAAGCACGTCGTTTGTCTGGCCATCTTCGTATTCCGACTTAGTGCTATTAGATCAGCGTTGCCAGACTCACAGGTCCGAATTATGCCAAAAAATGATCGAAATTATGCTAGATTCGGTCAAATTATGCTAGATTCTCATAATTACTAATTCAGAAATTTTTAAAGAAAAGAAAACCGAAGCTGAGATACGATACCGTAACTTAAAATAAGCAGAGCGCTAGAATGCGAGGATAGAATTCAATACTTCACGCACTAAATCTTTAACTCAACTAAACTAGTGCTGTCGTTGCCAGACTCACAACTCGGAATTATTCTGGATAATCTTTCTTTTCAAGAGCAGCAAAAGCTTAGTTTCTAAGAAGAATAAAGAAAGAAAAGTATGTCGTATAAATGAATGCAAAGTGTTTGTTTACGTATTTTGAACGAAAATGACCTCGCGGTCAAAAGATTAGAAAACCCTGGGTGGAGCTACAAAAAAATAAATAAAATAAGATAAAATACAATAAAATAAATAAAAAATAGAAGCATCTCTGGGGTAGACTGGGTCAAACACATGCCGAAAGGATTTTGAGTCACCTGCATTTGTGTGCTATATGTTTCATCTTAACGTCAAGAAGCTACCGTCTCCTACCAAACTTATTTTCAGAAACACTAAATTGTTTTTACTCCAACGCCCCTTCTCTAAAGGCATCGGTAAAGGGATGATCTCCGCCGTTTCAAACTTGCTTCGAACAATAAGACTGCCTGAATGGTTTACCGACTGTACGAATTACAGAGGGTGCATGAATTCAATTCTGCCGTTCTTTTTCTTGCCACGACCAACTTCTTTCTCATCTCCAGGTTTTGCAGCTTTTTGATAAACTTGCTGAAATTATGCTAGATTTGGGCAGGATGCTAAAAGCAAGATGCTAGATGCTAAAGACATGCAAATTATGCTAGATCTAGCATCATTATGCTAGATCTGGCAACGCTGTATTAGATTGTAATGCAATGTCAGAGATCTTACCTTCCCACACACACTTCAACAATACCTAACTACAATTGCGCCAACTTAGAGGTCTTGACTGAAGAACTATGGAATTATTAATAAACATTTTGGAATCCTGATTGTGAGTTTCCTTATAGATCGAGGTTTCTTTCGTACAATATATATCGTACATGCTGATAACAAATCTAAGTTAATTTTGCATGAATATTAAGGATATGGTGACTTAGTGGTAAACCCTCACTTCTGACGCTAGAGTCCTTGGTTCGATCTCAGGCCATATGAGTTTGTGGTAGACATCTATCTGTGGGGTTCCTGGAGATTCTTCTGTTTCTTCCCACGTCCTCATTCCATCAGAGCTTTCACAATCATTCATTTTCATGGATCGTCTCCCTTCTTTAGCCTAGAGAGCGTAACTTTGGACGTAAAACTAAAATCATACTTATTGTGCTCACTTTTAATTTGTGATGTAGTTAAGTGACGCATAAGATTACACTGTGTTACAATGAGTTTGCTTCCTGAACGTTATGTGGTGTACCAGGCAGGCAATTACCCCCAAGCTCTGGAAATGACCTTAATTTTTGCTCATCACCCACAGATTGCGGGAAATTGTTCTTTCTATTTCTGTGTATGATGAAAATTTCCCCGAAAAGGGACATTTATTTTCCTTAATTTGGCAACACTGTGAATTATTTTATATTTTTTGTTTGGCAACAGTGTCATGTGTTGATAAGGCATAACTTATTTCTTTGTTGCTTGTTACAAAGCTATTGTGTGTTTAACTTTAAAGATAAGAAAGCGATGAGAAGAGATTTAAAATAAGGAATGAGTGTTGTACTGATTGTTTCTTATGTCAGTGAGTGCTGCATTTTAGTGAAATAATACGAAACGTTAGATCATATACATTACAGAGATTAGACGAACAAGTAAAAAAACAAAGATATTGTGTGTTTCTTACATAACGCTGTTGATTTCATCATGTCACGCCGGTGTATTAATGACAATAATGTATTTTGTTACGTATGCGGAAAGTTCACATTGAAATAGCAAAGGAGAACCATTATTTCTACCATCAAGATGTAATATAAACCCTGTTTTGGATGTGCAATCGGGAATCAAGACATAAGTTGGGCAACCTATATTTGCTGTTCAACTTGTGCTGTTGACCTTAGATCATGGGTTAAAAGGAACAAATATGCAATGTCATTTGCTTTCCGAATGATATGGACAGAGCTAAGAAACCATGTAACAGACTGCTATTTCTGTTTAACAAACATTTTAGGACATACACTATGTGATGAAAAGTATCCGGACACCTGACTGAAAATGACTTACAAGTTCGTGGCGCCCTCCATCGGTACTGCTGGAATTCAATATGCTGTTGGCCCACCCTTAGCTTTGATGACAGCTTCCACTCTCGCAGGCATACTTTCAATCAGAGGCTGGAAGGTTTGTTGGGGAATGGCAGCCCATTCTTCACGGAGTGCTGAACTGAGAACAGGTATCGATGTAGGTCGGTGAGGCCTGGCACGAAGTCGGCGTTCCAAAATATCCGAAAGGTGTTCTATAGGATTCAACTCAAGACTCTGTGGAGGCCAGTCCATTACAGGAATGTTATGTTCGTGTAACCACTCCGCCACAGGTCGTGCAGTATGAACGTGTGCTCGATCGTGTTGAGAGATGCAATCGCTATCTCCGAATTGCTCTTCAACAGTGGGAAGCAAGAAGGTGCTCAAAACATCAACGTAGGCCTGCGCTGTGAGAGTGTCACGCACAACAACAAGGGGTGCAAGCCCCCTCCAAGAAAAACACGACCACATCATAACACCACCACCTCCGAATTTTACTGTTGACACTACACACGCTGACAGATGACGTTCACCGGCCATTCACCATACCCACACCCTGCCATCTGATCGCCACATTGTGTACCGTGATTCGTCACTCCGCACAACGTTTTTCCACTGTTCAATCGTCCAATGTTTACGCTCCTTACACCAAGCGAATCGTCGTTTGGCATTTACCTGCTTCATGTGTGGCTTATGAGCAGCCGCTCAACCACGAAATCCAAGTTTTCCCTTCTCACCCCTAACTGTCATACTACTTGTAGTGGATCCTAATGAAGTTTGGAATTCCTGTGTGATGGTCTGAATAGATGTCTGCCTATTACACTTTACGACCCTCTTCAACTGTCGGCGGTCTCTGTCAGTCACGAGACGAGGTCGACCTGCTAACTTTTGTGCTGTACGTGTCCCATCACGTTTCCACTTCACTATCACATCAGACACAGTGGACCTAAGGATGTTTAGGAGTGTGGAAATCTCTCGTACAGACTTCTGACGCAAGTGACACCCAATCACCTGACCACGTTCGAAGTCCGTGAGTTCCGCGGAGCGCTCCATTCTGCTTTCTCACGACGTCAAATGACTACTGAGGTCGCTGACAATGAGTACCTGGCAGTAGGTGGCAGCACAATGCATTTAATATCAGAAACGTATGTTTTGGGGTGTCCGGATACTTTTGATCACATAGTGTACATCTAAATCTAAGAGGAAAATTGTTTACCCAAATCTGCTTGACCCTGAGACCGGTCCCACATTAAGTAGACCTTCCGGGACCAGAGAAATCAGATAACTATGAATTAAATATTAGTGACTAATCTGACACAGAAGATGCTGTGATGAATTCTGAGGTTGCACTTCAAGATACAGAGTATATTCCACCAAATTCAAATGTGATTCATAAAATGACACAGTGTGAACTAAATGATCTTATACGGGATTTAGAATTGCCGAAAAGGAAAGATTTAGAATTTAAGAAAGGATTTAGAATTATAATACATTAATTTGATCTGTATTACAATTCCGTTCATCACATGTGTTAGTTATATGAAAAATGAAATGATAGCTAAATAATTGACTTCACCAAATCAATGTGCAGTCTTGTATAAAAAAGCCTGGTTACCCACCCTTCTTTGAAAACCCCTGTATTCTAATTCACTGGATTCCCAGTGGAATGTTGTGGAATCCCATAGAGTACGTTGCGAAATTTTAGAATTTAATAATCGACAAGCACGACGGTACAATTTTCGAGAATTGTAAAAAGATATTGCTTATTGAGACTGGTAGAATCCGAGAGGACTATGTTCTTTTACATGATGATGACTATTCTTTTAAACCTAATCTAACGATAGCCATTATCAGTCTTAATGGAGAAGCGCTACGTAGATATGATAGTCTCATATAGGGTTCCCACCAACCTGGAAAGTTAATTTAGCTTTCTCGTAAAATGTGGATATTATGATAGAAAGGTCTTGTGTCCATCTTAAACACAAACTAAATACAACTTTCTTACAAGGCTGTCTATAATCCTTATTATAAAATAACTGGAAATGTTACAGTTTCGGAAGTATGTCACTTGCTTCTTCAGACTACTATTCGAACTCTGAAGTAGTAATCTGAAGAAGGAAGTGATATACTTCCGAAACTGTAACATTTCTAGTTAATTTAAGATAAAGATTATAGAGAGCCTTGTAAGAAAGTTGAATTTAGTTTGTGCGTAAAAAGTGCTGGAAAAGTCAAGGAATTTCATTACAAGCTTCAAAAATCTGAATTTTTCAGGGAATTTTAAGTACGAATTATTTGTTTCTCAAGACTCGTTTCTCTTATATATAGGGTGTTTCAAAACAACACCCACAACGTTTGGCAGGTGACTCCTCACACCAAGGTAAACCAAAAAGTATAGACCAACCTACCAACCTGGGTGCACAAATGCTTCTTTTCGGAATTATAGGCTGCTGAAAACATGAACTTTAAATGTCCATAGCTCCAATATTCATAATCCAAGTTTCATAATCCTGAAGCACTTCTGCAACAATTTTTAGAGGTAATTGGTGAGTAGTCCAACTTATATGTCTATAACCAAACTGCGTCAATAACAATTGTTCCGTGAGGATTCTGAAACATGTATTTTTCGATACTGCACATATTAGTTCCTAAGTGCAGTCTTCATCCGCTTACGGTAGATCCCATAGTTTTGGAGCTTTGGACATTTAAAGTTCATTTTTTCATGTTTTCGGCAGTCTATAACTACGAAAGGAAGCATTTGTACACCCAGGTTGGTCCTGTGTGAGGAATCACCTCCCAAACGTTCTCGGTGTTGTTTTGAAACAATATATATATATATATATATATATATAGTACGACCCCGAAATTTGTAAATGGTAATCTTAAGAAGTCAGGGAATTAGTGCTGGTCCAGAGAAGGAGTCCAAGTTTGATGAAGACACAGTTATTGTGTTGAAACTGTTGCGTGATAGTGTTTTTTTTACATATTATCACATAGCCTTGATCAGTGTGTTATTGTGTATTAGTGCAAGTGGATGTTGTAGTGGACAAACATTATGTGAGTGGGTTTCCTCGACATATTCCCGTTTCCTGCTTTCTTCATTTCGCCCTTAGCACCAATTTCATTATCTACGTCTCCCCAAACTCGGAGCATGATAATCGAACATTAAACGTTATAAATAAGATAAAATAACTCCTTACAAATCATATTTATAATGACCTTACTAATATGTGTTGAGTTTTAATATGGAAAATTCTTTTTTTTTTTTTTTTTTTGTTCGAGAGTATGTGCAAAATTTTCTGTATGCCAAAATTTTAAAATGTACAACTTTTAGCCTATTCATCCTAAATGAAATTATTGGCATCCGCAAAACATGTTGTAATTTTACCTTATTAAAAATAACATTATTTACTGACATGTATTTATGACGTTTCAACTGAACAGATCGTATGTACCATCAAAACGTTTGCCTTATTGGCGTAATGTTCACAATACGAATAAAAATGGATAACAGATCATGGCACTAATTACCAATTTCGAAGCACGAACATTAACTATTCATACTTTGCTATATCACTTTTACCATTTCAGCTCAGTAAGTATTACATGAAGAGCTTAGATATATGTCCCTTTCATCATTTAATTCACATTGATTCTACTTGGACCAGACGTGTTCAATCGGCAAGAGATCGGGAAACGCGTTTGCAAAAAAGGAGTGAAACACTGTATCCCGTAAGAAAGTGTGGGGCAGTACATGCATCATGAGGGCACGCGTTATCCTACTGAAATGTAATCCCCGGCCCGATCTGCACTGAAGATCACACTAGCACTTTAGTCTCTGATACTTACGCAGTGCAGTAAGAGGAAGCCGCAAATATGGCCAGTTCTACCAGACAATGGAGAATTGTTCGTAGGTCTTCTGAGCGCTATGCAAGAGTTTGCACCAGTAAGCAGGATGTGGCTGCCCGATCCGCAAAAGCTACATACACAAGTCGTCCGTTTTCGCTCGTTGTATGGGGCGACCGTTGGGATTCCGGTGTCGATGCATATTCTCTTTGTAAAGCCATCGAGTTCATATGCCATCGCGAAAGGATATAAAACATTCGAGACAAGACATTATTCATCCGCGAACCTGCTATAAATCGACTACTGCATTCGATGACGAGACATCTTTTTGAGCGCATGCATACACTCACATCACACGATCTTCGTCTACCACTGAGCTGAAGCTCTCTGGCCGACCTCTGCTTGCTGAGACTAGTTGGCACACCTGGCGCCTCCGCTGTTTCGCGGCGCTCTCTTGCTAATTAATTATTTATATTCCCATGCTGTAAATATTCTGCAAATTTAGAACTTTCTACGATGCTTATATGAAATTGTTTCTTCGATCCACCATGAACTTATATTTTTGCATTATGTGAAGGCAGTGCTCATAATGTTCAAAGCAGGTTCGCAATGCTGCGCCACATTCAAGACATGTCTTTTATGACATATGTGTTTTTCCACTATCCTCGTTTATGTGTATACCCATAGTCCCTGGAACGCCTCTTCCCTACAGATGTATACCCTATCGATCGGGCTCAACAGCTGCGCTCCTGCTTGACTCGGTTAGATGTCATTTTTGTTATTTAGTGAACACCTAGCACAAGTTAGTTTCTCTTTTTAAGGTAATTTGTGGTTTTATACCCTGGAGATTTTATGCCATATGTGCACACGCTATACTTGTATTCAGTCCTCCTGAAGTCAATTTGCACCTATTATTGCAACTCTTCTGTAAAGAAATACTTGCTAAGACAGTAAAACTACATTTCCTGCTAAGAGAAGTTCATATTCATATAACTATTTCCTTGGGTGGCAATCTAGTATAAGAAAGACTTATTTTCTTGTGCCGTCTGTAATTTCCGATGTTCCACGGGCATGCGTTTGTAGGGTACTCTGCTCCCAATCCTTTATCTAAAAGTTTACTTACATAATACTGTAGTAGAATGTTGTTTATGGCGCTGGTTGGAAGAATTCATTGTTTCTTTATTTCAGAATACTACGCAGTTTGCAACACTTAAACTTTGGAAGATCTAATTGTGCGAAGTAAAAAAAATAAAGACGAATAGGGGAGAGGGGGTACATTTGAACATCTGTTTTCGAATATTCGTTTTTGCTTCCAAACGCCCAGTAAATTTCCTTATAGAACTGTAACAAAAGCTAAATATAATATACATTATATTTGCCATAAAATAGAGTACTTTGTTTGATCTTGTCATTCTGTGCAAGGGCGCAGGGGGTGTCGTTCAAATGTACCCCCTTGGGGGGTAGATTTAAACAAGCATGGGGTAGATTTGAACATACGTGGGGCAGTTTTGAACAAACCAATATTTTACTACAATAATCGTTATTTTCAGGATGAATTCGTTTACGAACAACAAGGCTAATGTAACAAAGCAGCATTAACAGTTTAAGGCACAAGAATTAACCAATCGCGTATGGCAAGGAAATAATAATAATAGTAATAATTGCTGAAACATATATGCAGGCCCGTTTTTGTATATTGTGCGCCTCTGTGCTCTAAATAATTTGCCTTCCCTTCGGAAACACATCTCAATTCAGTTGAATTCATAGTTTTTGGGGTCACTGAGATGAATAGTGACAGTTATAATCCAATTCAACTTCAAGGTTATACTCAACTTCCAAGTGAGGCGGACGAGAGTTTAAAAGTAATCGAAAACGACAGACAAGAATTAGAAAGTCCACACACAATATCAGCAGTTGGTACTGAACATTTGTCTTCATTGTCTGAGAACACAAACATGTTGGTGGTACTTATAACTTTCAGAAAAGCATAGGTAGAACAATGTTCAAATGTGCCCCCTAATTTTTGTTCAAAGCTGCCCCAACCGGCATGATCAAGCAGAATTTGATAATACCCAGATAGTACAAGCTATTGTGAAATACAAAGGGCAACATTGGATAAGTAAATTAATGTACTTGCTTCTGCAATGAATGGCAGATAATATCAAAACACAGGCTTCTGTCAAAAATCTTACAAAACTTCACAAAAATTCCAACTTTTCACCCCACAAATGTAACAAAGTACTGCTGTTCATCAACATTTACATTAAAATTGCAGATAACAGTTGACCGTCATGCAACGCAGTTTTGCTAAACTAAAAATTTTGAAACCACCAGATATGCTATTATTTCTAGCCTGTTATCTTAAATGTTCAAAGGTACCCCCTGTTCAAATGTACCCCCTCTCCCCTAACTGTGAATAGTCATTTCTACAACCTTATTCATTTGGTTACACCAGCAGGTACTATCATAAAACTCAAGGATGTTATAAATAGAGGATCTGCCAATATTTATCATCATCCTATTAAATCGATGAAGCCAAAAAACAACCGAGCATCGGCGCATCTGATTGGCTACTCTCGTATGTGCCATCGTCCGATTTGCTACTTTCGTTTCCGCGCTAACGGTGGAATCTGGGCACTAACCAGCACTAACGTAGCACAAACGTTTGGCATTAGAAAATCCATTCTATCTCAATTAGGTAAAAAAAAAAGCAGGGCCAACTTGACGCTAATTACGTTCGTTATAACGGCGTTATTTGAAGAGCACTAACGGGGAAATTAGGGCACTAACCAGCACTAACGTTTGGCATTAGAAAATCCATTCTAACTAAATTGGGAGAAAAGCAGGACCAACTTGACGCCAGTAGCGGTTCGTGGTCTCTAGAAATACCGGTTGCAATGTTGCAATATCAAAGGTATGTAGTTACGTGCAAGTGTTCCCCTCCCCCCAGCATTGTTGAGTCTTATCCAAAAAATATTCAGGAAATATGAAGAGGAAAGTCCTTATAAGCTCCATTTGTATATTTATTGATTAAAGTGTATTCTCTAATATTGATTTCATATATAAGTTATTTCCTTTTTTTCAAACAACTACTATCAATGTACGTTTATACACTATTTATATACAAAAACTTTACGTTCATGTTATTGAACAAGAGATAAATCGAATATATAGCTGTAAGCCATGAATGATATCGTTAACCCAAGAAGAAGAAGAAAAGCAAGAAAATTGCATATATTCATGGACATAGTTAAACAAAACTATTTAATTAAGTAAACTATGCATTATTTTAGAATGGAAGGTCGTTCTTCGTTCTTTTCGAGCTTCAAATTCTTCTATGACTTCATTGAAATCTGAAATGCTGCTCGCCAAGTTTTTCTGAATAGAAAACATCGCTACTGCAAATATTTTCCGCTTTATTTTCTTTAAGGTACAGAAACACCTCTCTCCTCCGACAATATGCATTTTGTTAGCATTTCTTTGTATGAATATAAGGGACAAAGAGTTCATTTTCAGTAACTACGTATTTTTGTCTGCTGTTCTATTATAAAGAAGCATGAAATATAACATTTTTTTCCTTCGAAAATGAAAAAAAAAATAGTTTAACATTCCAGCAATTTAGGCTAAAGAAGACAGATGAGTATTGAAAGTGAATAATTTGAGATTAATTTTTTATGCTCTCCGCCGGAAATTGAACACGGGATCATGTGCACGAGCTACATACAGCTAGGAATTAGATCAGTGGTAAGACATTCTCTTCTTCGAGTCTCGATCGCCCCCCTTCCCTCCCCTAGAATAGGATATTTTTTATTTTAAAAATAAAATATATCCCAAGAATTTTTACCTTTGTATTATAAATGTAAAAAAAAAAAAAATCTGTTGACTTCGAACGACTGACCTCCCCCAAATATTCAGCTTGGATCCGCCCCTGCTACCACCAGACGCGTATTTACTCTTTGCGAGTTTCTGTTTAGTGACTAACTTCTTTCTTGTTTGTTTGTAGAAGCGTCACAAAAGTGGCGCAAAAGTACGTTGACACTGTCTTGAAAAAGACTTATCGGCAATTTATAAAGGTAATTAAACGTGTAAAATGTAATGAATTGATTAGTGGAAAAATGATAAAAAGTTATAAGATGAGTACAAAGGTATATGACATGTACAAAGTAATAGGTATGATAAAGTAAAAAATACGTGAAAAAGACAATCGGGAAAAAGTCAAATCAGGAGAGAAGTATGACATAATAGTGTAAAGGTCAAAATCGGGAGAGGAGTTCGAACAGTTAAAGAGGGCTAAAGGCCAAGATGAACAGGGTAAAAGGTAGAGAAAAGTTGGAGTGTAAAATGAATGGAAAAAAGTGTTGAAAAGAGAAGAGAATGTATGAACGTCTAAAGGAAAAAAAAGAGTGTAAGTGTAGTGTATATGTATAGAAAGTCCCACTCAACTCTCGTCCTCACAGAGCACACAAAACACGATGCACTCGCCGTAACGGCCACTGACGAACTCTAACTTCTTTCTTCCAAGCGTCTATATCTCACTCAACCTATCAATTGAGTCAAGCGCTGCCAAACGGAGGAATTCGTAACTACTACAGAAGCTGACTTTATACCAGTTGCAACAAAGTAGCAACTGGAAACGCGTAATACGGGAGGATAGCAGCGATGCAAGAATAAATCCACTTCCTCAAGTTAAGAGATAAGAGCTCGCTGCCATATGCTCAATGTTACTGCTTCCAGTAGCAACGCTTGCTGTCACTGGATTTGCATATCACTCTCTTTCTTTCAGTTTTTTATTTTTATTTATTTATTTTTTTTTAGAAATGCATCAATACTGTTTTGCGCTCAAGAGCAAAGGTTTATTTTTTACTCATACACTACTTTAATACTTAAAAATATCTTTAGTATTAAAGAAATACCCGGTTGCACACCCATGCAACATATAGTACCAGCCGCCATTGCTTGACGCTAATTAATTCGTTATACCGGCGTTATTTGAATAGCACTAACGCTCAAATTTGGGCACTAACCTCCACTAACGTTTGGTATTAGAAAATCCATTCTATCTCAATTAGCGGAAAAAGGCGGTACGGCGGCGGCGAGGAAATAAAAATAAAAGAGGGAAATGAGACAGAAGTAGGCCTACGTATCTAGCAAAGAGCAAAGGAAGCGTGAACATAAGAAATATTTGAAATTAGCAGATAAGAGTAAACAACGGAAATGAGATTAGTAACTCTACGTAAATTATATTAAAATAGCAAGAAATAAATGGCAACACAACGTTGAAAACAGGCTCATGTGGGTCTAATCCGGGGCACCATCTGCAGAGGAGGCACGTCAGCGATGGTGGATCTATGCATAAGTGAAGGTGGTGAAAAGATGTAGGTTTTGGCAAAGATACGGGTTTCAGTAGCACTAGTCATGGTTTCATACTAGTAACGCTCTACTTGAAACATAAAATACAACTTCTGTACACTGTGCAGAAATACACTACTGGCTGGTGCTAAATAACATTTAGTAGTCATCGTTCATATGCGTGTTATTTTCTATAAAATTCTGTCGCCTGCAGAAATGTGTTCCTTATTTATGTGAAGCATTCAATTTTACCTGTAAATCTTTCAAAATTTAGTGCGCCAACATTACCACCAATAATAATAATAATAATAATAATAATAATAATAATAATAATAATAATAATAATAATAATAATAATAATAATAATAGTAATAATAATAATAATAAGATAAGATTTACAGGAAAACTGAGTTGAAGTAAGGGAATTGTAATTGGTTTCTGTGTCATTTAAGAATGAAATCGTAGAAAATTTTCCAGAAATGAGAAATACAAACCGCTGTAGACTATAATTATTTACCGGAAGTGAACATAAAAGAATATGAATACAATGATGGAAGTATTTAGCCCTAAACTAACCTAAACTAGGTATTACTCGAGCAGATGGTTTTACCAAATTTGACACATTTCTTATAATGTTCGGCCACAGCTTTTTATTTCTTTTAGCACAGTGTACTTTTAACCAGGAGCTCCATTACAACTTGCAGATTGAATTCAGGAGGGCTCAGTATAAATACAATGTTTACGTATGGCATAGAAACTAGAGTGATTAAAAGACGAACCAACGTGTACTAGGTGACCACTACAAACCACGAACCAGTAACAGAAATCCGTAGGAGCAGGGATGTCAGCGACAATAATAATAATAATAATAATAATAATATATTAAACAAATGTTACAACAATAATATTAAACTAGTAAACAAGTGTACGCATACAAAACAATAACTTAGGTGCAAAAGCGCTGTATCCACACATAAATGAGGATAGTGGAAGGGCACACTTACACATACAATACTTTCCCTATCACTCAAAATTCATTTCAATATGTTGTGCACTGACAGTAATTAGTTATATTCACTCTCTCATTCCTTCACCAAAAATGTTTTACATCGTATTTTAAAAATAAATTTTCTATCTGGTAGAAAGGTCTCCTCGAATGATCCCCTAAATTAACATCATATTAACAGAAATAAGTGAAATTTTATTCCAAAATAAGGTAGGAACTCTATAACTAAACATATGCCAAGGTTGCACTTAAAATTATGATCTTCTGAATGTCACTTTTCTACCAAAAAT
Organism: Thermobia domestica; assembly: GCF_964235325.1. Taxonomy (NCBI): domain Eukaryota; kingdom Metazoa; phylum Arthropoda; class Insecta; order Zygentoma; family Lepismatidae; genus Thermobia; species Thermobia domestica. The sequence continues at coordinate 303,469,636 of NC_137456.1, forward strand.
AAATGTCAGACATTACTGTATTTACCGGGAAAGGAACTTGCATTGTGAAATACAACGGTAACTAATTATCTTTATTTTTTTGTTTCCTTCCTATCACCTCATCTAGTAAATTCACTATGAAACAATTATTAAGCCGATTTCTCTACCAGAACTGTTTCTTAAAGTGAATAGGGGTTAAGTTTAGAGTTACCCCTCCGCTTTTTATAAAAATCAGGAAAATTTACAGGAGAAATGAGGTAAGAAATGATAATTTGAAGTTTTTATTTGATGTTTAGGAATGTAAGTTCGGCAGGAGAGTTATGTTTAATACGAGAAACGATATGTGGAAGTTAGTACTATTTGCCGGATGCGGAAGCATTGCGGAAGGTTTCAGCAGCATGGTAGTTGTAAAATATGGCGAATGTGGCGAACAGGTGTAATGGATGCGCAAAAATAATGAAGAAAACCTTTTAAATTTTTGTGAAACACACGGAATACTGAAGTTAAGTGAAATATGACAATTTTTAATACTTTAAGCACTGTTTTTTGTATGTTACAAAGTCCAAGGGCAACTTCAGACTGGAGGGGCAACTCTAAACTTAAGCCGTGAATAGTGAAGGATTAGAAAAATTTTTCCAGTTTTCTGAGGAACACCTATTATGCGGTAGTTTACTAAGATAATCACATGTGACTAAGTAATTTAGAGCAATGGATACCCTGGTTTAGTTACGATTTAACCACAATAAACTTACATTATGAGAATACATAGGCAATTAATTAACTGTATTTATTTCTTTCCTTTCCTCCTGACTTCTACTTATTACCCACGTAGATATATGCCTCAGAAATAAATAAGTTAATTATAATTCGATTACATAATTATAAATAACTTGCGAAGTCAAACCACAAAGAAAACATTTGCAATTTCGTATATTATATATGGGACCCGGACAAATCTGCCAATTACCAAATGTGCCAAACGCGAAAATGACCAAATGTGCCAATTGAGAAAACGGACAAATCAGCCAATGGACAAATCTGCCAATTGACAAATCTGCCAATTACCAAATCTGCCAATTACCAAATCTGCCAAACGCGAAAATGACCAAATGCGCCAATCGCGAGATGGACAAATCTGCCAATTGACAAATCCGCCAATTACCAAACCTGCCAATTACCAAATCTGCCAAACGCAAAAATGACCAAATGCGCCAATTGTGAGAACGGACAAATCAGCCAATTACCAAATCTGCCAATGGACAAATCTGCCAAACGCAAAAATGACCAACTCTGTTTGTATTATCATCAAATAACTGGATTATCTAGTAAAAAACCATACAAAAGAAAGTATTTATGAATATCAAGCAAGAGGCTAAGAGTAATTAATAGAAAGTAACCAAATGATCGCCCAAATATTTGAGGATTTGAACGAGGTAACCATTTACAATAACATGAACGATTACTTAGTGGGGGTGACCGGGGCTGGTTGAAGAACTGCATATAACTCCTTCATTAATTAACATAATGAGGTGTTGCTGCTGTTAAAAGAGCGACCTATGGATGCAGTTGCCACCTTCATATGGAATTTGTAACTTGCGGATTATGGCGTCTATTAGATAAAGAGTGTTTTTGCCAATCTGAAGTATTTTTTTCAGTTCTCCGTTACTTCACAGAATCGTCACTACTTGGAGTAGAGAGGTAAGTAATATAGCATTAGTTAGATCTGAACTCTTTTTTTTTTTTTTTTTTTTTTGGATATTCAAACAATAAAACGTAAACGCCAAACAATTGCTGAGTAATTACGACTTTGTTGCACAACATGGGCTTGGGGTTAGTTGGGGTATAGCATTTGGGGTTGGTTGGCAAGTGCGCCAAACAACCCTGTGTGGAATATTATTTCATTTTACTTTTATTGTTACATTGTTTGTTTTATTGTTATATAGTTTACAGTTCTACCAATATTTTACTTCAATGTTATAGAATAGCACGCACGTATTGGATTACTGTCAAAATTTAGAAATGGAGATAAGACTGTATGCTAGACTCTGAATTTTCTGAATAGGCTTAATTCTCAGGATCAAGAATATTTTGTATGTGTTCTTTGTTACAAAAATAGAGGCCAGCTATTGTTTTTTCTTTCTTTGTGGAAAGTAGGAAATAAAATGCATTTCTCAATAATTCAGCTAAAACATATCTTAGTTTCTCTTAGCTACTTTGTGAACAGCGGGAAATAAACTAGCTTTCTTGATAGTTCAGTTATTTTAATTACATTTTGAAATAATATGAAGAATTAACCTACACCAAATATATTAAAACTGATGTGGCTTGATAATCTTGTAGCTTTCAATGTCATGACAACCAAGCTAGAATGAAAGAAAGAAGTTTTCATATTTCATAATGCTGATTCTTTTAAACGTTGAGAATCAAAGTCATTTCAAACTTCAAATAGCCTACTTCACTGCAATATATATAATAGAATTTTAAAAAATAACGTTTATTTCCAATAAATCCATTTCTTTTTGTTTTGCTATATTTAAAAAGTATGCCAACTAGCCCCACAATATCAGCCAACCAGCCCCTTAGTAGGGGTCGGTTGGCATACTCCGTTTTCAAAGAAAGAACAAATTATTTCTCGAAAACTGTAAGCAACAAAACAAAAACAAAAATTGAATTTTTTAGAGGAAACTTTGGTCTGTCCGTACACATCCATTACATTGCAATACAGTGCACAATCTGCTCATAAAAAAATAAAGAATGAAAAGTTCGCCAACCAGCCCCGTACTTCCCTATATGTTTAAAAAGTTGGTTATTTTGTGAAGACCGCAGAGACATATGATGTAAAATTTCAATAAATCGTACATGCTCTAACATCGTACAATGAGAGATAATTTGCTTGTAATTATGTGTTAATATTGATGAATTTATAACTGTTAAAAATGAATGTTCTTGTTATTTGCTGAAGTGATTGCCCCCTTTCTGCACTGAGGTTATATTTTGGGGGCGCCCGACCTCTTGGACATTACCATATATAAATGTTACAGTTGGCAATACTTCTTAAAATGACGTAGTTGCGAGAAATTTTTAAAACGATCGTTGCTTGTCTTCGTACCTTTGACGCTTGACTAATGTTGTAAAATTTCCGGAAATTTTGAACCCGTTGGTAGAAAACAGTTTTTCCGGTTTCTTTCCGGAAAAATTGAAAAAATTGGGAAAATAACAAAAATCTTTGTATCAGGTTAATTTTACTAGTAATGGAATCGCTTTTCCTCAAATGCGTAAAAGTTATTAGTTGAGAAACTTCAATATTGCGACTATTTAAAAAAGAAGGAATCTAAAATAAAACTGTTGTAATTATTCTTTTAAAACTTAATAGTCTGCACTCATTTCCTTTATATGCTTTTTAGTCGTTTATTCGTGGTTGGGCATTAATTAAAGGACTTTAACAGCTGCATATACATCTACCATCATGAAGCGTTTTTGTTGCAACAAATAGAGTTCTTAAAAGAAACTGAGTTCTTAATGTGCTCTATGATCTGGTGAAATTTTGTTAATTTTAACCAAAATACTTCTTAAAAGAGACAGCAGTATGCAAATTTCACTAATACTCATGCATTAAAACATATAATTACTATTATTTAATATTCTAATATGAACTTTTATATAAACTTTATGCATAATATTTTGTATGTAAACAAATACCTGTCTGACAAATTATATAAAAATGAAAGTGGCTATATTTGTAACTTAACAACTTTTGAACCACCAGACCGATCTCGAAAAAATTTTCAACATAGATGGTGTTTGGGTCTAGGATGGTTTTTATCATTTCACTTTGAAGGTGCAACTTCGAGGAAGGAAGGGGGAATACATATTGAAAATGACCGACATTAGTGTCAAATCCATAATTTTCGGGGTAGTTGAGATGAACAGTGACTCTTTCAATGCTGTTTAAATCCAAATTCTTCCCCGCAAATTAGGGGAAGGTGAGATGTGTATATATATAAATGATGGAAAATGACCGATATTAGTGTCGAATCCATAGTTTTTGGGGTCGTTGAGATGAAGAGTAACTTCTGATGCCGTTTAAATACAAATTCGGCGCCATAAATTGCGGGCGTGGGTTCGATGCTGTCTAAATCCAAATTCATCCCCGCAAATTGGAGAAGGGGAGATTTATATATATAAATGATCGAAAGTGACCGATATTAGTGTTGAATCCATAGTGTTTGGGGTCGCTGAGATGAGCATTGACACTCCCGATGCCGTTTAAATCCAAATTCAGCGCCGTAACTTCATTGAGGGCGAAGGATTGATATATAAAAAAAGATAAAAAATGACCGTTATTAGTGTCGAATCCATAGTTTCTGGAGTCGCTGAGATGAGCAGCAACACTTCCGATCCCGTTTAAATCCAAAATCAACGCTGCAGCTTGGGGGAGGGAGAATGGAAAAATGATCGAAAATAACCGATTTAGGATTTAGATTTCTGGGCTTTCGGCATCTAAGGCCATTTAGCTCTTCACGTTTTTTGAGGGATGACGTCCCTCGGCGAGCACACAATCCGGGAAAAGGGAAGAAAGGATGGGGGAACAAAGGAAGCGGCCTGGGACCTATAAGTTAGGTACCACCCCGGCATTTACCTGGTGGGAATGAGGAAAACCCAGGAAAACTCATTCAGGGTGGCTGATCTGAAAATGCGTTTTACACTTTTTCGACCAAGTGCCCCGAAAATGGCCGATATTAGTGTCGAATCCATAGATTTCGGGATCGCTGAGATGAACAGTGACACTTCCGACGCCGTTTAACTCCAAATTCATTCAACATCAATACTCCTAAAGGAGTAGGGTAACGTAAAAGTAATTGAAAATGACTGATACAAGTGTCAAATTATTGTTTTTGGGGTACCAGTACATTATTGACAGTATGTTCAACATGAAACGCATTCTCCCCGTGCGAAGAACGCTTGTTTTGCTAGTATTTATTAAAAACGAACGGAAGTTTCACATGTTAAATTTTTAATATATTTCTCGCTGCTCAAATTTACACTTATGCGGTTTATATGTATATGTAAATAAGATAATCTCTCCTTCTGAGTTGTTCTAAAAATATACAAATAATAAAGAGTAATTTTTACCCGAAATGAGAAAACTAAAAATAAACTTAAAACCTGTTGCTTTAAGTACTTTTCCTGCTAGCTAAATACATTGTATATATACTGCAGACACGTTACAGCAAATAAGATTAACATCAGGCGAAGAAATAATTTTTAAATTGTATTTGCGGTTTTTGCCGATATTTCTGAAAGTTGTTTTTTTAATGGGTTCAAAGTTTCCGCAAATTTTACACAGCACAAGTAAGATACATATCTCCATAAAATATATATTTCATTTCAACATACCGGTATTAATGATTCTGGCTCCGTTATTTTAACTCTTCCCTCTCATAAAGCGGGAACTTCATAAGATTACTTAAGATAATTTAAATGCGTCTATCTTAATTTTATTTTAATACCTTTTGTAGCCATAACTCCATTCTATTAGGTTTTTAACATTAAAAGAGAGGTGCACATACATTTGTTGACACAAATTTTCCCTATTCTAATACAAGAAACATAAACACTCAATGATCTTCACTGTAAACTGGTAAATATAAAATATTTTTCATTTTAAAAGCATAACAAAGTAAAATATTCAAAAATTTCAATTTTTCCCAATTTTTTCCGTTTTTTTCCAAGCTCGTGAAAAAACGGTAAAAAACTGTTTTTTACCCACAATTTCCGGGCTTTTTCCAGGCCTTCACAGCATTACACGTGACCAACAGGTTGCGTATTATCTCATATTCTCTTAATTTCACGACTTTCAGCAGTTTTGCCAACTTTAACATTCATTACCATATCTCCTAAACGGTGTAAAATATCAAATTGCTGTAAACGGCATTATGATCATTACATCTTTTTACAATAATCTACGTAATTAGATGTGATACTTATCTCAGCTCTTTTTCGAAATAAAGCCCTTTGCAAGAAGTCAAGTTTTGAATTCCTTGTAGCTTTTTTCTTCTGTTTGATAGAAATACATCATATGCTGACCATAGTATTCGACACTAAGGTACTTTCGATATGCGACGCACCATCCGTCTCACTTGCGTCATTACTGTTGTAGAGACCTCCAAAATTGGGATTTTTGTGATATTATAGCATAATTAGTTTGCAACACTGAACAATAAAAGTGGTATTGTTTGTTTTCGATTTGTATGTAGACTTAAAATTTATAATAACTTAACGTAGTGCTATTCAAAAAATACAACTTTGTGTTAAGTTGGCAATATTTTTCATCCGGTGATATTAACCAATACGTGGCTAGGTGTCTCCCTTCCTACAGTAGCTTCATGCAAAGCTTCGCTTCCCTCCCTCTTTTAGTTTTTCTGTTATCACGGTTGGACATTATAAATAACCACCCTGTATATATGAAGAAGAGCTACAGAAAGTCAACTGGGACATTGTCGGATTGACCAAAGTAAGAAGAAAAGGAGAAGAATTAATCGAATTGAAGAACGGACACTTATTCTACTACAGAGGATCAGAATGTGGCAAGACCGGCAAAGTGGGATTTCTTATCAACGAAAAATTGAAAAACAAGGTCCTTGAGGAGATAGTATATCTAGTCGAGTAGCAAGGCTTGTAATCAAACTCTCCCAGAAATATACACTACAAGTGATTCAAGTGTATGCACCTCCCACAAGCCATTCAGAAGAGGAAGTGGAAGTGGAAATGGAAGATAGGTTGTTGTGGAAAAGAGTTGGAAAGACCTTCATCCAGCAGTGTATTGACAACAGTTGACTATGAATATATATATATATATAATATCCAGTAAAACTTGTAGAAACCGGAACTTGAATAAAACGGAAATCTGTCTATAACGGAAACTCCTCAAAGTTCCTATCGCTGTTACTCCTTCGAGTAAAATTCGGACCCATCGCCTTCCGTTTTATACAAGTTTTCCACTATATATATATATATATATATATTAGCTAAAATATTTGAATCTCCCAACTCCCCATATAATGCTCATTTCAACAAGTGATTACCCGGTTTATCTCGACTGAATCTATTCTTTGTTCATGTCATACTCACTGTGACTTTTTATTTTTAACTCCCCCTCACTTTCCATACCAGTGGGGGTTATATTTTACAGTAATGGCATTGGGAGTCACCATTCGTCTCCGTGACCCCGAAAACTAAGAATTCGACACTAATACCAGTCATTTTCGTTTATTTGTATATGTCATCCCACTGTGACCCTCTTGGGGATGATAGATGTATCTCACTAGGGTGCAGCGTTTTACCACTTTTTTTTCGGAACGAAATGTAATACCTGGCAAAAGTGGCCCACCCACATGGACATTACAGGTATAGATTTTTTTTCAAATCGGATAATATCTTCTGTGAGAACTATTGCCTTAAAGTTTCAAAACTTCACTGAAAATTAGAAAAAAATACCTAAGTTCTTCATGAATTTTAGTTATGTTCAGTGGCGTATTTAGGGGGGTGGCTTCCGGGCTTAAGCCCCCACCGAAATCTTACTTAGTATAGTAAAGTAAATGAAATATCTTGCAGAATTTTCACATTTCCAGGCAAAGCCCCCCCGAAAGTTAGCAAAGCCCCTCCCGAAACAAAATCGTAAATACGCCACTGGTTATGTTAAAGTAAACATTTGTTTGGTTAAATACATGTCAGTTGCTTAGAAAACTGACATTCAAGTATAAAAATGTCAGTTGTGTGCCCTTGGGGGGATAGGGATGCCACCTCTGGGGCCAGAAAAGGGGGAAAATTCAGTACATTTAAGAGGTTGTGCAGGTCCTCGCTCACCTGGTCATATAGCCTGTCCAAGCGTCCCAGAGTCTACCACGTGAAGGTGGCTGCACCTAGGGCTCCTGCGTCAGCCCTACCCAACCAACCAACCAACCATATATAGGAACGGATGGACTAATCCAATTCCTCACTGTCAGGAAAAATTGTCACAAATTGAGACTTTGATTGCAATTTAGACACAGCTTGCCTAGAAAGTAAGGTTGACCTGATCATCCCGTCCCTAGCATCACTGCCACATACTCGAGAGGCTGCTTCAGTGACTAATTTCACTATCCGTTCTACTGCCATCGTCTGGCATGGATAGACGGTGGAGGACTATTCTGGCACAGTGTTGTCAGAAAGTGAAAGTTTGCCCGTGAGCTATTTGCTTGATACTGTCCTTAGAACTGGTGGTACAGTTATAAAAACATCAGTGCTTTCCCAAAAGATCATTTTAGTGTAATCTTTCGCCTCAAAATTCAGTCTGGGAATGATGTTATATCTAATAGTGTTATGAAGATTCTCTGCTTCGTGTTTTCGAGCACTAAGAATGTTATGTAATGCATCTTGTCGGACAGCAAGTAGACCATCAGTCATCATGGCGAAAAGAACATTCTCTGGGAGTGCGAGAAATGCATTCGTCTGAATGGATGAACGGATTACAGCCTGGTATTTATTTGGTAAGTATCTAGACCTATAAATGGTCTCAAAGACGTGACGAGGACCATTAGCAATGGAAGACGTGAGATAAGTATAAGTATCTCAGGTCTTTACTGAGTTTTCTGAGCTCTTCTGACTATGATGAGGTAAGTCACATTTTATTGGTTTGAATGACACCACTGGAAGCTTTTCACAGTCAGATAGTTTTGAATCTATGGGACCTGTGTAAGAGTAGGAGCTTGAATTAGCGCCAATATGCGTGAAGAGAGCTTGGAAAGGCAGTTCATTAAAATGTAAGAGACAAATAGCCTGTTAGTTCCTTCAATTTTCGACGAATACCTCCCTTCCAACCGGTGTTAGTGTTTGTTCCATCACACCCAAGAACCTCAACTTCATCAAAGTTACCTTCGATTTGGTTCATGATGTACTCGAAAATAGCCGTGGTCTCGTCATGGCCAGAGCCAGAGGATGGTGTCACGCCACCAACGTATTGAGAGTTAGGTTCAGCCACAAGTGATAAATGCTCTTCTCTAACGATGCCTGCGTGTGTTTTAGTCTCTTCCCTTTGACCATCAAAGTATAGGCTTTTAATGGGATCATCATTTCTAGAACTTTCTTTTAAATTCCGATTTCGAACGCATTAGTTTGCTCCTGTCCACAATTAAAGCAGAGTTATGTTGCTAGATTGTTGAGAAATTATAATTCCAGCCTTTAAAGCTGCCTGAAGCACAGTTGATGTTATATGTGCCGCAGCCCTTTCGCTTACATTGTATCTCTGAGCAATCATAGCAGTTTCAGTCAAATCTAGCTTCGGTTTAGATGTTCTGTCTCTGGGTTTGTTCTCTTCCTCAGAAGATCTTTCCTCTGCTTTCTCTTCAAGGTCTGCTTCATTGTCACTGAAGTCATTTTTGTGATATAATAAATAATATTGACTTTTTTAAAAAAGAAATACAGCATTTTCTGTGAAAATAGTGTTTAGGAAACTATTATCTGTAACGGCCAATTCATATAAACTGAAGGCAACAGTAACAAATATAGCGCTTGAGAAATGGCGCCCAATTTGAAGCGTATCCGGCTCGTTCCTGATAGTGACGCGGAGTTACGCAGATCGGGACAGGAGAAGGGCGGTGCAGTATTGTGAGGTGGAGGGGTGGGAGTCATGGTGAAAAATAACAATGCTCTGCTACCACTATGAACCACCAGTAGAAGGAAAAGACAAGGACGAAAATAGCTGTAGAAACGCTTAATTATACTGAATTTGCCCCCTTTGCCGGTCCCAGATGAGGTACCCCTATCCCACCGCAGGGGTATATAACTGGCATTTTGAGATTTGAATGTCAGTTTTCATAGCATCTGGCATGTATAAATCCAAAAATATGTTTACTTTAACATAACTAAAAATAATGAACAATTTTGGTATTTTTTGTAATTTTCAGTGAAATTTTGAAACTTTGAGGCAATAGTTCTCACAGAAGATATTATCTGATTTGAAAAAAAATCTATACCTGTAATGTCCATGTGAGTGGGCCACTTTTGCCAGGTATTACATTTTGTTCCGAAAAAAAGTGGCAAAACGACCCACCCTAGTATCTCACCCCTACAACAGTTTTTCCTGGTTATAAGTAATATGTGTACAAAGTTTCGTTAAAATTGCTCCGGGCGTTCCAGAGTTATGCTAGACAGTATATAGATACATACAGACACGCCTACATACATTATTTGTTTTACATATCATCCTCCTGTGACCCTCCTAGGGATGAAAGGGGTATCTTTCGCCCATAGTGTTTGTTTCCTCACTGTAAGTAGGTCTAATACGTGTACCAAGTTTGGTTGAAATTGCTCAAGACATTCTAGAGTTATGCTAGAACATATACACCCATACACATAGCTAGAACATATACACCCACGTTTATCCAGACTATCTGGGACCAAAGGCAATCTGGAAAATCGAAAATCCGAATAATCCTGATAATATGGAAAATAAGCAAAACAAATCCTGAGTCAATTCACTTCAACGTCTTGTGAGTAAAGCTCTCTAAAACTCGATAAGAAGCATTTTATGTACAGTATTACCATAATTTATTGTGAAAACTATACACGAACTGTACATTTAATCAAAACAAAAAGAAAATGTTTGTCGCACTTATGGTTATGTTCTTGCTATCATAGTTAAAAATTATTATGACGTCACAGGGGGAATGACGTACAAATAATCGAAAATGAGCGATATTTGTTTCGAATCCATGGTTTTCGGGGTCGTGGAGATGAATGGTGCCATATCCGATGGCGTTTCCGTCCAAATGTGGCTAAGAAACCCCTATCAACCCTTCGGGGTCACATGGGGATGACATGTATAGTCAGGATGAACCGTATAATCAATCATTGAAATGTATATTGATAGGGTAGTTGGGAGTTCAAATATTTTTATAAACCTGATCTCCCCGTTCGAAGGACGGGCATTTCAGCTAGTTTAACCAATAAAATACAAACCAGGGGCATACACAGGCGATACGTTCGGGCGGTCCGGACTCAGCTCCCCCCCCCCAAAAAAGCTGCTTTTCTGTAAATTTAGTCTAATTTTAGGGGCGGTTTTACAAATTGTAAAATTCTTTATCCTCAAATTGAAATTGGACCCCCCTCTAGAAAGAAATTGAAGCGTATGCGCCTGATACAAACAGGAGAGGGAAACTGGGTTGGATTGATTGTTACTACCATTTTAAGAGTGATTCGTCCAATTAAATAGTGATATTCATTGGTTAAGCTTAACACTCTCAGCCCCAACCCTGTTTGAGTAAATTTCATCCCGGGACCAGACTACAGTTTGCTATGAACACTGTCAGCCCATGTGTATCTATTTGATACACGTGGTCCATCAGTAAACCCTCACGGTGTATCAAAAAGATACACATGGGGCTGAAAGTGTTAATTTAGGTGATAATCATTTTCTCCTCTGCATCGATCGGCATCAGAGTGGATAAATTTCGAAATATATTCGAGCAAAAAATTGTATGGGTGCTGAACGCCTATCAAAAATCCTCTATAAATGTTTGATCCTACAAGCAACCATCTACTTAGTTAATTATTAGTGTTTAGCGTTTCTTTCCAGCACCGAGGCTATATGTAACTTGGACCTACAGTTTGAGATGGGATCCGAACCACCGCAATGCGCCCAAATTTAAAACCTCTCCCACTGGGAATCGAACCTGGAACCTCCTGTGTGGCAGACATCTCCTAGGCACTAGACCTGTCTCAAATCCAGTCTCATGTGTAATTATAATATGCGCTTATCCTAGACACTTTTGTCCGATTATCAAATGAAAACCACCGATTAAGTTGAAAATTAGGTATATATATATATATATATATATATATATATATATATATATATATATATATATATATATATATATATATATAGTTACAGCAGTAATGAAAGTTGTGTTTAATTTTGTATAGGTGAAAATTCTTTGTATCTCCTTAACATGCACAACAATATGTTCAAATAATATTTCTAACGTTAAATAAACCACTTGTAGACCTTGTAAACGTATTTTATATTTAACTCAATAGTCGTAACGAGGTACAACACTTTTTAGTAAAAACACTGTATAAGATGTGAAATTTCAATACTATAAGAGTATCTTCATCAGACTTAAACACATTTATCTAGCATGGATAAGTGTGTTTAAGTCTGATGAAGATACTGTTATAGTATTGAAACGTTACATCTTATACAGTATTTTTACTAGAAAGTGTTGTACCTTGTCACGACTATTGGGTTAAATATTTGTAACGTTAGTAGAAACTGCATTTTTTGTGAGGACCCTGCTATGATCCAAGCTCCCATTAAGTGCGCCTTGTGGACAAATATCGTGTAGTTTTCTCTAGTTATTTTCAGCTGCTCCCACTTTCTTCATTTCACCATTATCGTCTTTTTTCTTAAATTTGTTACATAATCATCGAAAAAAATTCAAAATGTTGTTTCTACTCTTTCTACATCTCGTAGTGTAGGCCAATGTTGTGGTTGCAATGAGGCACGTAAAGCAAAAGCGATTCTACTAATGTAATGTCGTATAATGCATTACCCTTCTTCCTAAGATGCCTCTATTGACATGTAATGGGTTCTTATAACTTTATCAAGAACGTGGTATGTATAAGCTTTAATGTATGACATTTTCACAAACACTCGTAAGACATTATAATATTTATACATGTCATTAATTTGTGTCTTTGTGACTTTATATTATGTTTGCAATTGTAAAAAAAAAAAGTACATTTTATATCTAAAAGAAGGTGACTGAATGAGAAATGGAAGAAGAATACATGTTGACTTGGAAGTTACGACTACTTACTTTATAAATTTATAGTTTATATATATTCTCACGTTTTCGAAATGACTAATGAAAAATATATAACTACAATATTTATGTAAATCAAAGAAATATGAGTCGAAATGTTAAGTTTTGTGTAAATAAATTTATAGTTATAAATAAATTTATAAGTACAGAAAAAGGAACATGTCATACACATCGTTATTTTAGAGAACCTGGCCTATTCATTGAAAACCAAAAAGTGAAAATTGTATGTAAGAAAATAACACTTACACAAATAATAAGAGAATATATATATATACTTTATTTATACCTTATTATAGGTAGGCAATTTGTGATACTTTTATTGAAGTTATAGCATTTGTTCCAAAGGACCAAACTGAACATGCCCATGAAAATATTATAATGAAAGAAATAGAAGAGAATATGAAGATAAATATATGAGTAATGTATTGGCTTATTGTATGTCGAGAAAATATTATCTTGTAAAGGACAAACTGCGATTCTTTACTAATATGACCACAAAGGGTGTAACCGTAGCAAATATTGTTGGAAAACGGGTCTCTGGGGAGCCAGTTTATTTCTTTTCTTTCTTTATTTATTTTGTTTATTCAGTTATGAGTATTTCAAGTTTGAAGTTACCGACGAAGTGCCTGTGGTGTACCATCATGTAAGTACCCTACTATGAGAGGGATACACTTTACACAAAGCTTTTTCAATTTTCAAAGGGCCTGTGACACATCCATAAGTTGTCTGGGCCACAACAATCGATTTTGATGAAACTTGGTAGACTAATAGGACACTTTGCAAAACTAATGTAACTAGCAGGAATTTGTCGAAAACACTGTAGTTTCTGAGATACAGTCAATTCGTTAAAGACGACATTTGTCGTGATATCTCGGGAACGGCTCCACGGAAAACAAGCAAACTTTGCAAGCCATAGTAGATACATGATAGCTTTAAAAGTAATTAAAACAAATTGTCTGCACCTGCGCAGAACTGCGCATAATGCGCAAATAATTGTGCGAATGCGCATATCTTGAAAATGTGAAGACTGTGATATATTTTTCTCTTCCTTAGTTTGAACTACATGACAAGTATAACATAATGGAAGGAAAATTACACTCAAAGGTGAGCGTTTTCAAGCAATTGAGGTGAGAAGATGTTGGGGTAGTCTGCCCCCGGACACCCGCCTCTAGTTACGCACTTTGTCTGGCTTCTCAGTCATACATTTCCATTACACCTGTGTAGAAGTCATATAGTTAACGTTAATAGTCGCCATATTCGGGGCGTAGTGATAACACTGGTCGTCAGTGAAAAATTTTCTTTCATGAAACAAGTACTATAAGTCATCAATGTTACATAACAGTAACACCGTATTAAGAGAGCATAAGGAAATACTAACAGACCTATATAGTCGCGGTCTATTCGAACACATCAGTGTGATGCAGGCATCTATGCTTCAAAGAAACGTGCCAAAATCATAGATCATAGGGTTTACTTATATATAGTTAGTGTGGCCATGAGACAAAACATTTGGTGTTTCTCATCTCGTCACGTGAAGCAGTCCCGTCGCAAACATGAGATGCTGGTGTCGTCTCGTGTCTTTGTCTCGAAGCCTGTGCCTAGTGTCGTGTCGTCTCGTAGAACATTACGAGACAAAACTCGTGATAAAAATGAAGGGAAGACCGACTATATGCTAGTCATAACCCGAACAAGCCTGCGTAACTACCGTCGCGGATCTGTTACGTTAGCGGTTTGCTTTATACAACTGGGTAGTATTGCTACGAGAGGAGACAGGATATTGGGGCTGTCGCATCTCGTCTCCTTACAATACTGTCGCATGTCTCGTCTTGCAAATAATAGACAGGTCTCGTCTCGAAGTGTTTGCTAGTTATCAAAACGAGACGATACATGAAAAAGACTCGTCTCTTGGCAACACTAACTATATATAGGTAACCCTATGGGCTATGATTTTGACATGTTTCTTTGATGATAGATGCCTGCATCACGTTGATGTGTTCCAATAGACCGAGATCATAGGCCTAATAGTGTATCCTTACGCTCTGTGCAGGTGCAGACAATTCGTTTTAATTTCATTTCAAAGTTATCATGTATCTACTATGGCTTGCAAAGTTTGCTTGTTCTCGGTGGAGCCGTTCCCGAAATAGCACGACAAATGTCATTTTTAATGAATCGACTGGCTCTGAATTGAATCTCAGAAACTACAACTTTTCGACAAATTCTTGCTAGTTACTTAGTTTTGCAGTGTCCTATTAATCTACCAAGTTTCATCAAAATCGGTTGTTCTGGCCCAGACACCTTATGGATGTGTCACAGGCCCTTTAAAAGTAGTGGAAGAAATAATGAAAAAGGACTTGAACCATATAAATATTGTTACTTTACTATTTCAACAAAAACGAAGTTACAACTGTGCTGACGACCTTTACGGGGATGGAGATTTCACAAGTTTGGTTGGTCCTCGTATAGAATTTGTGTGAAAGACTATGAAATCTACAAGCAGTCCTGTCTATGGTTGATCTAATTCATTAAGCGGATGTCAGCTTCCTTTTTAGTATTTTCGAAATAAACCAATATATGTATTTCTTATTATAAGTAGAAGAATGCAGTTGGTAAAAAGTTAATAATAAAAAGTCTTCAATAAGAAGCTATAATCTTTAACAGAAAATGGATAAGGAAAGTAAGAAGAAACGCAATTATTATAGCAATAAAAACATCGTTAATAAGCAAGCAGTAGTTAGTATAATCATGACTTGTTTCAGATCTTTTTTTAGTACTCTTATATAGAAAATTTAGAATATTTAGATTTTCTTTTTCGTATAGTTCACTGAGAGTCAGCTTTGCTGGGTTCTTAGATTGTAGGAACTTTGCCCATATTACAAGTAACTTTAGTCCTCTTGACCTGATTTACAGTCGTGAAATTTAAAACCGAAAGTTATAACAGAAGAAATTGTTTTACAACTATAAATTTTGGTATTTATGTTTTGTACTATCTTCTACTTAGTGAGAAATTCCCACTTGTAATTGTGAAAGTTGTGAATATTTGAAAGAATGTGAAGAAACATTTTTCATAGCCTTGCAAATAATAAATGAAGTTAATATTTTAAGTAAACACTTTTGTAATTTTCTTTAAAAAAAGATTCTAAGTGACGGCTTATATTTTGATGTCCCTATTCAAATCACCCGTCCCGAAAACAGGTTCGGATCCATTTTAACCAGTTTGAAAATACTTATTACCAAGACTTTTGAATTAACTTGATTGTTATTACCTACGATTACAACTAGCATGTTCAAAAAAGTATATGTGTGTCACCTTACGAAAAGACAAGCAAGCTGCTAGTTTGCTACTGCCAGGACAATGAATGAAAGCTGTCACTGATTATTGGCAACGAAAGATTCAGTTAGTGCAGCACATTTATTAATAAACTAAATATGTAAACTTGTACTCGAGCATCTCATTTTATTTGGTTCGATGTGTTTTATCGATTTATACATATATAATGTGTTTGACAATGTTATTTTTAAAGGAAGAAAATCAACATTCTGGACTATATCTCATTAACTGAGTAATGTAGTCTTAGAATTGGTGTAATAAAGATCTTAATGACAGCGACGACGACATCTGTACAACTTTGGGGAGGCATTGAATTAGTTCCTTGTCACAAATTCGAATAAAGCTATCTACATCAAGGGAGGCAAATACTCAAGATCAGCGCGCATGGTTAATTCAGACGATATAATTCAGTTTCACTTTTATATCAGTAAGTATCTGTAACAAAGCATCAACTTTCATATCTACGAATAGGATATTTTACTACATGTTCTAGAAAAGTTTACATGGGTTTTCACACGCACGTATGACATTTTGTTTACCTCAATATTATCAATGGAATGATATATGTCTCGTCATTGGAAGACTGTTAGAACTACGCGTATCATTCTTGGAAATATGTGTGTCAGTGTTAAGAGAAAGCAAGCAACAAAAGGTACAATCCAATTGTTAACAGTTAATATTTTTCACTTTAGGAATCTGTTATCAGAATCACAAAATTATTTTATGCACTAAGCATACAAGTTACAAAACACTAGTGTATCGATTTAAAAGATCGTTAAGGATCGATTTAAAGATAGATATATGGAGATATATTGTATTAAAGACATCTTATGTCGCTATTATCTTAATTGGTAGTATAGTGGTTTCTTTTTTTGATTATCATTTTAGGTTTCAAATGTCTTGAAATTAAATTCAGTTTGATGTAAGTTTATTAGATAACAAAATCAAATTGTTAACAAAACATCTTACAAATGTTGCAGACATGTTCAAAATTAATAATTCAAATAATTAATAATTTAGTGCACTAAAGATGTCTGCTATCTTCAAAACAAGTTAATATTTACTGTACCGAGATCTGAAGGATCTGGTAATATAATAGGCCTAGCAGGAGACCTCCATGAGAACAATTTAAATACATTCTCAATGCAAGACAAAATTCAACAAATTAAAAAGGTTAACTTACATGAAATATTCGTATGTAATACATTCTCATATCTCGATGAATATAGACGTCTGCCAGTAATCCTTCCCGTCTTCTTTCTTCCTCACAGTAAAATTTTGGGAAGTATTTATATGAATCGTGAAGTACTTTCACTGGCTTATAATACAAAAACAACTAGGACGTCATACATCCTTGTATACTATTTTAAAGTTGTTTTTGTATTTGAAAGTTTCTCTATATTCCAACAATAACTATATGTGTAGTTCTTGTACATGCTTAATCAAAAGTTTTTGATACTTTAATTTTAATACAATAAAAAAAAATTTAATATTTCACAGATTTGTTAAAAAGATGTTAACAATAGTCAACACATAGCCCTCTCTTCGTTTTGAAGTTCTCTTATTTGTATAAGTCATGTATCAAATTACGAAGAGAACGACTGTTTAATATTTCATAGATTACATGCACTATGGTCGGTGTCTATGTAATGAGGTTTTACTGTATAATAGTGTAGTAAAATTCGAGAAAGCACTAAAATCACTTTCACTGTTAGAAACACTAACACGAGTGTTTGTAAACAAAAGGGTGTGTTCAATACGTAGTGGTATTGAAGAGCGTTCGTTGAACTGGAGAAAGTCTTGTTGACAACCAGAGATGACGTCATGTCGGCAACGGTAGCTGGATCTCGTAACGGCGAGAGTTGGAGACTGAAGAATGACTGGTACCTGACCATGTGTGAGGTTGAAGATGAAGATGATGATGATGACGCATCGAAGCATTGATTGTAGAACGTTGCAGTGAATCTCAGAACGTCTGATCCTATGGAACGTCTTCCACGAATCACGTTGAGAAGTCTCTGGACAGGGGCGTCGACTTGCAGAATGATGGACACAGTAAGCTTCTAAGATGGCCAGTCTCGAAGATGACTGCGACGATCGATGTGTGATGAGATGGTGGGACATCGACATGATGCGAAGAATCGAAGTCTGGACCCTTGCTGCTGGAAACTTGTCCTTGGCTGGAAAACCAACGATGATAATAGGACTGGGTTGGGAACACTGCTACAGTTTATGTGGCTGTCCTTAGAATTCGTCAGGAACAGAGATGCTGAGTTGTTAAAGATGCGTAGAATCACGTTGAGCGAGAGATGATGAATCGGAAGCTTGGCGTGATGCGAAGTAGATGTAGTTACTGCCTTGCTCTTGGGCTGGAGATAATCCTGGAAGCAGTAACCTGAACACTGGAACAGCGTCTGGAAGGAACATCTTCTTCTTACTGGAGCGGGTAGTCAATCCTTGGAGCGGAGTGACTATTGAGAAGAACATCCTCTTCTTACTGGAACGGGATCAATCTTGGAAGCAGATTGTTGACGTCTGTGGGTGTGTAGCGCTCTGGTATCTGCTACTGGAACGGTCAACGAGTTGGCTGAACCCTGGTACTGGAACTGGAACTGGAACTGGAACTACCATGCTCTGGACTGTATTTTCGGCATCTGGCGTCGAACTGCGTGGACTTTTCGTCTTTCGAAGTGGTCGTCTGAGGTCGAATCGTTGTCCCCAGGAAGGCTAGTTTGTAGCTTCGTATTGTGACACTCATATTGCAGTTGAGCGTGTGGAGAATGAGAGATGAGAATTAAAATTTGATATAAATATAAAAATATATACAAGGAAAAAGGAAAAGATTTGGAATGGGTTTGTAACGCGATAATCTAACAAGGATGGGATAATGGGATATGTATTTACCAACATCCTTATACACGTAGTAACACAATATATTTATGTGTTATGTCATTTATTTACATCATATATTACACAGACAACACGTCCTGTGTAAAGGGACCTTGAAATTTTATATATGAAAACTAAAAAATGGAATTGCATAAAAGAAAATCAAAATAAATATAAATATATGAGATTAAAACATCTATATATTAAAGAATATAGTTGTAAAAAATTAGAGATATAGGAGTATTGAAAATTAAGACTGCATTAAAAAAATCATAAGTGACAGGATGGTTTTTTAAAAATTTGAAATTTAATGAATGGAATTGTAGTAAACCTTTTCTAAAGAATATTCATAACAAAATTTTCGTATTAGTATTCGTAAATTTTTTGCTGTGTATAAATAGAAATAAGGTATTTAAACAAAATTATTATTTTTATTAACTTATTAAACTAATGATCTATGGAAAATGAAACGAAAAGTACAAATAATATTGCCGAAAGTGAAAACTGTATGCACTGACTGAATGAATGTACGTGACCTATTTAAGGCGTAGAACGTTCAATCCGTTATAACTGTATAGTATGCGATAAACATAACTTATTGAAAGGGAAAAGTTAATGAAAGTAAAATTGCCTGAAAACTGAAAGTAAAAAGCTAAATTGAATAAATAAGATAATTCAACACCATAATAAAATATGTTACCAAAACCTTTTTTTTTTTAATATATATATATGTAAATAATAATAGTAATACTAAAATAATCTCATCTCATCTAAAAGGAAATAACTATGTATTTCTAAAAAAAATATTGCATGAACATATTATGTCCAAATTATTTGGTAGAAAAATGTGTTTTAACAGGAAACACTAAAAGAAACTCAATAAAAGAGTTGTGCTTCTATCTGGTTATTTCAAGGCTTTATTCGCCATAAATTTGCGATATTTCGCCTGAAAAAGTGGATCATGAGGAACATCTGGAATGTATAACTTAAGACGTTCCTGTGCAATATTCTGTAAATTGCCGTCAATATCCACAATATATTGGTTATTGTCATGTGTCTTGGCTTTAATGGTATAAGGCCCTTGATATTGTTCTCGAAGACTAGGAGACTCACCACGTTTTGTATAGAGACGTCGAACCATGACCTGATCACCTGGTGTGTAGGAAACTGGTTTGTTTTTCGACTCTATTTTCTGTTTAAGTTGTTGGAAGGCCCTATGCTTATGAAAGTTAACTAATGAACGTAGTTCATCTAATTGTAGTAATCTGTCATTAACATCTGGATCTTCCTTGGGAATTCTTAGAATATTGTCTACTGGATATCGAAAATTCACTCCAAAGAGGAGGGAAAAGGGCGATGTTCCTGTCTGAGTATGCGGGGTATTATTGCAGAAACTAACAGCTTGTTGGAGATAATGTGACCATTTTTGATGGTCTAACTTCGTAAGAAAACGAAGAGCGTTTTGTATCTTTTGTGCTGTTTGTTCTACAGAGCCTATAGTTTTGTGTGATGCTGGAAGAGCATAACAAACCTCAATATTCAATGATTTTAAAAATTCTTGAGTTTTCGCTGCTTGATGGTTTGGACTTTTGTCAAGATATAATTTACGCGGTACCCCATATTTGAGAATGATCTCATTCTGTACGAAATCTATAAAAGTGGTAGCCGTCATATCTTTGACAGGTTTACAGATGGAAAATGACGTTATAGCTTCAGTAGCTATGTAGAAATAATTATAACCATCAGAAGTTGGTAATTTTCCTACAGCATCTATAAAGAACGCATCAAATAAGTTGTTGTGGTTGTGAGTTTGAACGTGAATATTGTTGGGTCTATAATTTCGTTTGAATTTATTACAGTCAATACAAGCGTTTATCTTCTTATGCAGCCATTTTTGAAGATTGGGAATGTAATAACGATCTTTTATAAGAAATTTTAATTTCTGAAATCCAGGGTGACTGTCAGCATGAAATTCTTCAAAGATGGTATCTTTGAGAGATGCTGGTATGCATAGTCTTAGTTTAGGAGCGGACGGTGAAAAAAATATCTTATAAAGTTTGTGATCTTGTATCACGTATCCTTTTGACCATTTTGCATATTTAGGATGATCTTTTTCATCATTTTGAAGCACTCTGTATATTGTAGAGAATGTAGGATCCTCTCTTTGTAATGCTGCTACATCTGTGCTGCCATCTAACACAAGTAATGTTAGTGGATGCTCTTGTTCATCTATCAGCTCATATTCTTGTTGAGAGAGATAGAGCGGATGACGAGACAGATAATCTGCTATGTTTTTAGATGAACTAATGTGGCGCACCTCAAAATCAAAGAGCTGAATAAAAGATAACCACCTTGTCATTTGACTTGTCAAATTCGTGGTCTTTTTAACGGCTGTTAAAGCAAGGTTGTCTGTAAGTAATGTAAATTTACCACCTATAAGATATTTATAGAACTTCTTAAAGGCAAGAACTACTGCAAACAGTTCGATTTGATATATAGGTCGAGCTTTAATGCGTGGTGGAAGAGTAGCACTGGCGTATTGAACAACAGACCAATGCTTTTCATGGGGCAGTTTCTGAAACAAAGCCGCAGCCGCGCCTATCTGGGATCCATCCGTTATGACCATGTGTTCTGCAGCTGGATTGTATATTTGCAGTATTGGTGCTGTTGTCACCATCTTTTTAAGCTGCTCAAATCGATCCTCTAATTCAGGAGTCCACTGAATTATCTTTTGTTTGCTAGCTGCTAATTTATGTAATGGTGCTGCTACTAAGCTAATTTTATTATAAAATGCACGATGAAATTGCATCATAGCAAGGAACGATTTAAGTTGCTTTACTGTCTTTGGACGTTCTAAGGCGGTGATTGCTTTAACCTTATCTGGATCTTGAGATATCTGTCCTTTATTTATTATATGGCCGAGAAATTTAAATTTTTGAACACCAAATTGAGTTTTCTTTAAATTAAACAAAAGACCATATTTTTCGGCAGTGGTTAGAGCACGTTCTAACACACGCAACATGCCTTCAAAGGTGCTGCTTTTAAATATTAGGTCATCAATGTAATTTAGAAAGTCTTGTTCCGAAAAATCTCTGTATATTTCTTTTATGATTCTATGTAAAATTAAGGTAGAAGTTCGAAAACCTTGGGGCAATCTACGTAGTTTTAGCAATGTATGGGAAAAACCTAATTGACTAACACTAAAACTAGTTAGATCTTGGTCTATTTCATCAAGTGGCACTTGGTAGAAAGAATTCGAAAGGTCTGCAAGACAACAGAAATTTGCATTGTATAACTGGTCTAAGACATCTTGTGTCCCAGGCTGTACATCATTGATAGGTTGCGACCTCTGCGAAAGAACGCGTAAATCCAAAACAACACGAACATCTTTCGAATTTCGCTTTGGAATCACCAATAAGTTATTACGATATAAAGCATTTGATGGAGCTAAAATGCCATTATCTAACATTTCTTGTATCTTTGCCCTAGCTTGCTCACGAAGCCGAAAAGGTATCGTATAAGTTGGCACTGTCCACGGAGTACGATCCACGATATTAAGGCTAGCAGAGAAGCTATCAATGCTTTGAAAATCCCTATCATGCCATTGAAAGCAAGTAGGATGCCTTTTGAGTACATTCAATATTTTATCTTGTTGTTCTTGGGGCAAATCAGGGTTAATTTGAAATTTGGTATGATCTATGTGCTGCTTAATTTTTTCAAAGCGTGCTGTGACTCTCTGTTTGACCTGTTGTTTAGTAGGTTCAAATAATTTCCTAACTGTATATATTTCTGATGTTTCTACATCTTGTGGAAGAAAAGCGCCTTGGGCTATATGCAACCCTTTTGCAAAATACTTCCTACGTGGAGTATGATTAACTATTGGGAGAATCAAATTATTCGAACTTACTGCTGTGTGAACAAAAACACATGATTGCATGTTTTTGTATATCGGTGTATGCACTAGAAATTGTTTGTCAGGAATATGCGTATCTAATGTGAGCCTAACATACCGCACTGAATTGGGTGGGATAACGACACCGTGTCGCACATAAAAGTTAAATTTACAATTCTTACAGACTTTGGCCGAAAGTGAAGTTTCTTTATTGAATTCTTTTGGCAATCTTTGAGTATTACCGAAATGCACTAACTGTAAAGAACAAGCCTGATAATTTATATTAGCATTATGTTGTAACAGAAAATTATTTGACAAAAGAATTGGAATATTTGCTATTGGTGAAATTCTAAAAAGTACTTGAAAAATCTTGCCTTCTATCTCTATTGGAAGAATTACAGCTTTTGTAAGATTTAGGGGAGTAGAAGATATTCCATATACTTTGGTTTGTAATGTAAACGTTTTACACTTCTTAGGCACTAACGAATAGTGAAGCAACGAGGCTTGTGCACCTGTATCAAGAAGCAAATTACATTCTGTACCATTTATTTTTCCTCTAATATACGGCAACTGATTTTTAAACAGTAATGGAACTGTAACTGTATTTCGTTCATTAACTTCCTGTTTATGAGATTTATTATTAAAAGTAGTCATCACTACATTCTCAGCGGATGTTTGAGTGATAGGAAAAGCATTCTTAAACTGTTTGTCTTGGTCATTAATTTCAGGCGTCCCGGAGGAGATAGTGTGGTGGGGAACGGCCTTTTCTAATTTATTTATCTCGGTATCCACATCTACAGACTGAAAATTCGTTTGCGTTTCAACACTAATTTGTTGCTTATTATTTTGATCTAAAGGCTTAAAAGTATGAATAGTGGCTTTTGCACTAAAATTGTGGGAAACACCACTAACAGGGGAATGGTCTACTGATGACTCTGTTACACTAGTGTTTAAACCTGAAACGGATTCCTGATTACTTTTTGTGTGCAGATCAGTGACCAAGTCTTCAGTCACAGTGGTGGGAATCGCCACGGAAGTGGGAAACGCCACTAAGGTAGACTCTTGTGCTTGAGCCTTGGTGCTAACAAATGCTGGTGCATTTGGGTTAAGCCTACTGAACGAAATATGTGGGTTGTTCTCAGAAGGAACCGAAACAGAATTTTGCCTAAACGTGTTAGAAACTGAATAAATGGGTAATGTATTGGGAAAACCCAGGGGTTGCATCCGAGATTGGGTAAAATCAACCCCTAATGGTACTCGTTTTTTGTTGTATCCTCTATGGCTAGGAAATTATTCCTAGGGGGTGAAGGCGGGTGCATCACAGGATATGTTCCTGGATTATAAAATATAGGATGCATATATTGAAATGAGGGAGGTTGAGGTACAAAATATTGAGAATAAAAACGTTGAGGGTTTTGTTTTCCTTTGGAAAACTGCTTGTTAACTTTTGTTGTCTTCCTATTATTTTTGTCTTGTCCGCCGTTATGTTTACAACACGTATGTGCCTGCTGTATAGGACTGTTTTGGTGAGAAGGCGATCGTGACCTACTTTGTTTCCGTAGTTTGTTTTTCTTCTTACCTTGTTGAATATGCCTGGAGGGCTTTTCAACCGCTACTGCAATTGTGTTTTCATCTACGTTTTGCTTATTGATTGCTATCTGTAAAGCTTTTAACTGGTTTGATATCGATTCTAAAGGATCTGTGTTATTTTCAGTATTAGAAGGAGGTATCTGCAAAGGAACTTCCTTTTCTTTCTGCATGCGATATTTGACTAATGTCTCGGATTGTTCTATGATTTCCGCTTTTGCTATAACCTGAGAAAAGTTGTCAAACGTATGCTGGCTAAATAACGGAATATATCTAGGCAACAAGGAAAGAATAGTTTGCAGTACAAATGATTTGAACGGCATTGGGGGAGAAATCTTTTGTGAAAGATCATATTTCTCGTATAGAAACTGGGTTAACCGGTCTCCTTCGGACTGATGTCGTTGCTGAAATAGCAATGTAGCCTGAAGGGCTGAACGGGTTGGTGAGAACTGATCCAAAAATTTTTCACGCAAATCTTTCCATGATAAACTTAAATATTCTGGATTATTAGCTAACCACGTATAAGGGAATTTACTCAAAGAGAGTTTAAATACCTGTTTCTTTGTGTCGTCATTCCAATTGTGAATGAGCGCAAACCTATCAAACCTTTGTAAAAATTCTGAAGCATCTTGCCCGGCTTCATTAGAAAAGGTTTCAAGAAAGGAATTATACGAAACAGGAGTCTGTACGGAAGTACTGGAAGGCGTACTTTTATAAGTTTGATTCTTATTTCGTGACATTGTGATAAACTCTAATGATAGACACTTTCATTAATAAAACAAAAAACAAAAACACAAGAAAAACAATCTATGCAATATAAGATGCAAAACTAACACTACATGTATAAAGACATTGATAAAACGTGTTGAGTTTGCTTGTTTGAGAATGTATTTGCCTTTTTATCAAGCATGAATGCATTATATCATATGATCACATCACACCACAATAGCTGAATGCTAATTTTAGCGCTTTAGTCTTAAAATAATTGATTATAAAAATTGAATTTGTCTTTTACTATTCGCGTCGGAGCCATGTATCGATTTAAAAGATCGTTAAGGATCGATTTAAAGATAGATATATGGAGATATATTGTATTAAAGACATCTTATGTCGCTATTATCTTAATTGGTAGTATAGTGGTTTCTTTTTTTGATTATCATTTTAGGTTTCAAATGTCTTGAAATTAAATTCAGTTTGATGTAAGTTTATTAGATAACAAAATCAAATTGTTAACAAAACATCTTACAAATGTTGCAGACATGTTCAAAATTAATAATTCAAATAATTAATAATTTAGTGCACTAAAGATGTCTGCTATCTTCAAAACAAGTTAATATTTACTGTACCGAGATCTGAAGGATCTGGTAATATAATAGGCCTAGCAGGAGACCTCCATGAGAACAATTTAAATACATTCTCAATGCAAGACAAAATTCAACAAATTAAAAAGGTTAACTTACATGAAATATTCGTATGTAATACATTCTCATATCTCGATGAATATAGACGTCTGCCAGTAATCCTTCCCGTCTTCTTTCTTCCTCACAGTAAAATTTTGGGAAGTATTTATATGAATCGTGAAGTACTTTCACTGGCTTATAATACAAAAACAACTACTACGTCATACATCCTTGTATACTATTTTAAAGTTGTTTTTGTATTTGAAAGTTTCTCTATATTCCAACAATAACTATATGTGTAGTTCTTGTACATGCTTAATCAAAAGTTTTTGATACTTTAATTTTAATACAATAAAAAAAAATTTAATATTTCACAGATTTGTTAAAAAGATGTTAACAATAGTCAACACACTAGTTACTAATGAGTATTTACTAATAGATGCAAAGTGAACTCAATTATACTAATTTCCTTTTATATCAACTAATCTTGGATCATATTTAATGCACATTAAAAGTATTAACTACATAAAGAGAAACTTGCTCTGAAAACACTGGTCAACAGTGAAAATGCTTCGGAGATAAAACTAACCAATTCTTACTAATTTTAGGGTGCTGATAACGAATATGAAATTAGTTTTTGAAGATTGTTTCGGGTTTCAAAGAAATACGTTATCACCCGATGTGCTCTGCTGGGCAAATTAAGAGTTTGTGGCAACAGGAGCTGTCTACTTATTTCAATAAACTTCCATTGTTTGACGGTTAGTTTCATTGCTATCCTCAGGGACATACGCAGGAGTGGGTCCTGAAGATCTTGACACCCCGACTTGTTTGTAAATTTAGTCTAATTTGAGGTGAAATTTTACAAATTTTAATATAATTTAGCTTCAAATTGTATTTGGACTCCCGAAAAGCTTAGGGCCTCTCCCGAAATAAATTCCTGCGTAGTCTCTGGCTATCCATACTCCTCGCACTTCATCGCTAACAAAGAAATATCAACCACTTCACGGTTTAGCTTGTATTGAAGAGTTTGCAGAGAAAACATGTTGTTCAACGTTCTTTTGTAGTTACAATTTGCCATCTTGGACATAGTGGTGGTGAGATATTGGGCGGGTGGGTGGGTGTTATTATTATTATTATTATTATTATTATTATTATTATTATTATTATTATTATTATTATTATTATTATTATTATTATTATTATTATTATTATTTATCTTTCTATGACTATTCTAAGCAGAAACATGTCGCGTAAATGTGTTTGCAGTGCAGAGCAAATTGTTGTTTTTAACGAAGTGAAGCGAAAAGTGGAATTTCGCTCCTATTATAAAGAAAGCCTATCACTTGAACTTTGGCTGTAAAGTGGGAGATGTGGACAAGAAGTGAGCACCACATATATGTTATAATACTTGTTCTACAAATTTGCGGGACTGGCTACACGGAAAAAGGCCATGCGTGCCATTTGCAATTCCAATGATATGAAGAGAACCGACAGATCATACTCCAAACTGCTATTTTTGCATAGTTCTTCCAATTAAAGGTCTATCCAAAAAAGTAAAAAGTGGACTGCTACTTATTCAAATATTCCTTGAAACGTTCGTCACTGTGCCACACTGAAGAACTAAAGGTTCCACAACTTCCCGTACCTTACTCCGGTGTTTTTCCCGATAAAGAGCAAAAGGCAAACAATGTCGACCCACATTGCCAAATTCTGCTGCAGATTCATCGTCTTCCACCGATCCTAACGTTCACAAAACCAAAATATCATTATCTATTCACCATATGATACTCAACCTGAATTAAATTACCTGGGGTTGTCAAAAAGTGGCGCAGAACTGCTGGCATCCAAACTCAAGAAGTGGGGAGCTTATTCTGAAGATCTAAAAGTGTTCGTGTTTTGAACACGTCAGAATCCCTAAACAGTATTTTCAGTGGAAAGTGACATATTACGTTGTAACAATGTAGGCCTAACTGGTCTCATGAGTAAACTTAACATAGACGATAACCTCGATGCATGCCGGCTATTCATAGACGCATCAAAACATTCTTCAAATATATTCTGCATAAACTTCCACAAATTGCTGAAACTAAAATCAGGTAAGAATCCTTATTGGTACTCAAATTCGCTAATTCCTCAATGATCCTGAATTTGATGCAGTGTTAGAAAATGAGGAGAGGATTACATGAGATTCTTTCCGAAAAGTGGTGACGAATGTTTTTTGGAAAACGAGCGGTCTAAGGACTATAAGGAAGTAAAGGTGCACCAATACCTTCTACCAAGAAATAGGGTGTAATGTATCACTAAAAATACATATGTTGCAATCCCACATAGATTTCTTCCCAGAAAATTGCGGAGCAGTCATTGATGAACATGGGAAACATTTCTACCGAGTTATATCTATGATGGAGAAACGATATCAGGGCTACTGGAGCAACTCTGCTCTTGCCAATTGTTGTTGGACGGAAAATTCCCAATTTTACCCCAATTTCCCCTTTTCTCGTACAACACACACAAACACATATTATCATGATACCATTTGAAAGCCTGTTTTATTCTGAAGAAAAAGATGTATAAGTCATGATACTCAAATAAATAATAGGGGCCGCGGTGGCTCAGTGGTAGAGCGTACACCTCTGGTGCTTGGGGTTCTGGGTTCGATCCCAGTCCCCGCCAAGTGAACCTTATGATGGACAAACACCGTGTGAGTGGGTTTCCTCCCACTTTCTTCATTCCACCATTTCATTCATTACTCATCATCCCGTCTCCTTTAGCCTTATCGGTATAAACGTGGGACGTAAAACTCAAAGATTTCATTTCATTTCAAATAAAAAATACTGTTCGGATTCATTTGATTTTATAGTTATCTCACTTTTTTCCTATATGAAATTTGGTATTGTCTAGCAGAGCTGAGAATTATTTTTCCGTCACTATTGTATGTATTATTGTAGGTATTACAATGAAACTTGGCATATGTACTACTTATAAACTACAGTAGTTTTAAGAGTATATTATATTTGGATGCCTTTAGTCGGGGCCATACCAGGGAGTGCTGCATCTGAAAAAAGGGACTTTTGGACGGGAAATTTCCAATTTTACCTTGAATTTCTTTCTTCTTATACATCATGTACACATGCGCATAGTACCATTTGCAAGCTTGGTTTATTCTGAAGTGAATGGCATATGAACCAAGATAATCGGATGAACACAATTGAAGCAATAGCTACTTAAGTGAAAGACCAAATAGAAAATTCAAGAATCTAAGTATCAACACTACATAACACACATTCCTATCGATTACACTTAAACTCGAACCAATTCATCATTTCAATTTTTATTTTCGTATTCAGCATCCTCATTTGCATAAGAAAATGTACTTTTCTTTTCCGAAGTATTAAAATGGTTAAAATTTGTTGTCCAGTGAAATTATTTGTTGGCTATCCAATAATTACAACAATCATTAGTCTTTTCGGGTTCGATTCCCAGTGAGAGGACATTAAAATTCAAACGCGTTACGTCACGTCTCATGTAACCGAAGTACAGCAATGAGATACTAAACTCCAACAACCAACATCAGTAAACATTCATTTTGAAACATAATTGCAAATTTATAAAAGTAACACACATTAAAATTACAATACCCTTTTCCACTTTCTTTCATAAATAATTCTTCTTCTTCTTCTTTGTAATACTGTGGGATGATGATTAAAGAATACATCTAAAATAAAATGATAGTTCGGTGACTTATCCATTGGCAGATTTCTCCATTGGCGGATTTGTCCATTGGCAGATTTGGTAATTGGCGGATTTGTCAATTGGCAGATTTGTCCATTCTCACGATTGGCACATTTGGTCATTTTCGCGTTTGGCAGATTTGTCCATTGGCAGATTTGGTAATTGGCAGATATGGTAATTGGCAGATTTGGTAATTGGCTGATTTGTCCATTTTAGCAATTGGCGCATTTGGTCATTTTCGCGTTTGGCAGATTTGGTAATTGGCAGATTTGTCCATTTTCACAATTGGCGCATTTGGTCATTTTCGCGTTTGGCGCATTTGGTAATTGGCAGATTTATCAATTGGCAGATTTGTCCATTGGCGGATTTGTCCATTGGCAGATTTGTCCATTTTCACGATTGGCGCATTTGGTAATTGGCAGATTTGTCCTAGACCCTTATATATTTTCATTTTCACGGACTACGCATGCCTATGTCTAGATTTCCGTCCTTGCCACATTTATTTTTCTCATGCGAGGTATTGGGATTCTATTATTTGATCATACCCAAATCAAATTATTAGCTGAACTGCATTGAGACTCTGAATACTAGAAAGTAGATCCTTCTTAGTACAGAGTTAGTACGGTACTAACTAATAATGTGACTAACACTTGATTAACGAATTATCTGTGAATACCGCTATAGCCCAATTCGTTTAGCCGTTTACTAAGTGTGCAAATACTTTCGTGAAAAACACACATATATATTTTATGAACGAAGTGAGGTAGAAGACAGACCGACAGTTGTGTGAATACGTCAAAGGCTGAAACTCTCCTACGCACGATTGAAATCCAGACGTAGTGAAACGTATGAAACGAAACAAATAAATTAAAATTGAAAATATTTCAAGCAACGACTTTCAATGTTACGAGAGAACGTCTATTTTATATGCATGTCTTCCTTCGTTTTCGTTTCTCATTCTAGAAACAAACCTCCTTTCTTCGAGAAAATGTCAGCAGATGTTATATGCTCTCTTAGAAACGCTAAAAAAATACACATGTTTCCTCGAATTCGCGAAAATTGCTTAAAAGATTCAACAAGCGAAAATTTTAAAGAACATACTTTTCCTTAGAGAAAAGCAACATCTCTAACAGAAATGTAACTTTTGTAATATGCTAGTGAATTACTACGAGAGATTATTAAAGTATATTTCACAATGATAACTCATGGTTAATCACACAATCTGTTGAGTCCCTAATTTTAAACTTTGATCAATCTAGCGTTTTGCCTTGTATTATTTTGATTTATTTTCCAGTAGGGATGGCCAGAACCGGTTCCTGGTGGAACCGCTTTTCGGGTCTGAACAGATCCGGTTCTATAAGATCCGGAACCGGTTTTTCGGATCCAGGTCTGGAACCGGTTCCGGAACCGATTCTGAAAACCGAATCTCCAAGAACCGGTTCCTCGCGGAACCGGTTCCGCTGGACCCGAAGCTTTGTAACTATCCCTACGCTAAACCCGAGCTGCTGGCAGGCTGTGAACAGTGTGCTAGATGAAATGGTGGAAGCGACAGGCAGGCGCCCAGGTGGCGGCCGCTTGTCTCATTTGGCTAAATAAACTTGGTAACTGGCAAACTCATTGCCTAAACAGCAAACTGGCCAATTCATTTGGCTAAACACCCACTGGTGGACCAATTTTTTTTTCTGGAGGCACAAGCGGGTCTGGGCGGGGAGGGCACAAGCCGATGGTCCTCTTTGCAGTGTTTTGAAGATGAACTTTGTGCCTCCTTTACGGGTCTTTGGGGGCTTTCGGATCTAGGTCTGGAAACGGTTCCTAAGATCCGGTTCTGGAACCGAGTTTTCAGATCCAAATCTGGAACCGGTTTCTAAGATCCGCTTCTGGAACCGGGTTTTCGGATCCAGGTCTGGAACCGGTTCCTAAGATCCGGTTCTGGAACCGTGTTTTTGGATCCAGGTCCGGAACCGGTACCAGAACCAGTTCTGGAAACCATATCTTCAAGAACCGGTTTCTCGCGGAACCGGTCCCCCCGGTAACGGATCTTTGTGGCCATCCCTACTTTCCAGTTCATATCAAATAAGAAAGTCCACTCTTAAATTTGTAGTTGTTAATTAGAACAGTAGAGTACGCTATCATCATTTAATTAGCACTTGAAGTTTCACTTTCTTAACTCCACTGAATGCAGAATTCTTTAAGCTTTTCCGGAATTACTTTGGACTACAAACACAGACATAAGCATTCTTTTGGTATGAATGTATTTTGATTTCAAGAAACAGTTAGATATTCCAGCACTCCTAGTTAAATTCAGAATTCTTCAAGCTTTTCTGGAATTACTTTGGACCATTAACAGAGATATAAACATTCCTTGGTTTGAATGTGTTTTGATTTCAAGAAACAGATATTCCGGCACCCTTAGTTGTTTGCAAAAATGTTTTATAGATTCAAAATATAACTCACTTGATGCTAATATAAGTTAAATCGGTGGTGATCCCATAACCGACACTAAATGTAACACGTCGTAAGTAGTGTGGAACAGGGAGTGGGTCCTGGGGGGTCCAGATTCCCCCCAGGGAGATTTTCTGTAAGTTTAGTATAATTTAGGGATAATTTTACAAATTTCATATAATTTATCTTCACTCTGAATTTGGACCCCACCCCCACCCCAACAAATGCTGCGTACGGTTCTGGTGGGGAGTACAGAAATTTATTATTATTATTATTATTATTATTATTATTAGCGTTTAACCGGCATATTGTAATAAGAATATTTCTTATGCTCATTGGGAAAATATTGTGGTTATGTTTGGTACTGTATAAAGCATAATTGTCAATACACACTGTGACATCACAATGTCATTGGAATTTACAAGGCATTGGAAACATGCAATCGGTGCTGAGAAGCCACAAGAGTTTAGATGACGGATTCGGTGCTTTAGTTTTTTAAAAAAATGAACCGCTAACGGATTCGTGAATAATTGTACACTACCAATCTGATAAAACATCTTAGTTCTTACTCATTTTTCTTTTTCGAACAAAAGGACACGTCTTCGCGCCTTACATTAGTTGATAGGCAATGACTGGTATACATAAACTTTTGATTTATATTTCTCGCTCCTGTATAAAACAGAAGTTACGGAGTTGAGTTGATTTTGGGTTGAACGTCCCGTTCATCAAGGAGACTATATGAGACGTGGATCTACTGATTTACGTGAAATCCGAAGCACATGGGCTCACGGCGAGAATGGAACCGGGGTCTCCCACGCCATAGCCGCGTACACTAACCGCTTAGCCACGAATGAGCTCAACACAGAAGTTATGAACGACAGGAACTAGTTGTTAGAGTGACCTTGGAACCACGGCTAAAGTTGAATCCGGTACAGTTGGAGTGTGTAAAGATAATAATGAAAAGTTCTTCCTCACACCATATTCCATTCCACACCATATTCCGGTTAATTGGTAAAATGATGATGATGGAAAAAATACAGACCTCCTAGAACATCCACAGATATAATGTTTCTAGCATGAACTTACGTAACCTGGGAACAAACTAAGGATCTCTCACGCCAGAAATATAAACAATATATGATTTAAAAAATCTTTCTGCGGTCCCGGGTTCGATTCCCGGTGGGGTCACTCGGTCGAAAAAGTGTAACAGCTTTTTCAGGCCAGCCACCCTGAATGAGGTTTTCCTGGGTTTTCCTCATTCACACCAGGCAAATGCCGGGGTGGTACCTAACTTATAGGTACCAGGCCGCTTCCTTCCTTTCCCAATCCTTTATTCCTTCCCTTTCTCCGGATTGTGTGCTCGCCGAGGGACGTCATCCCTCAAATCGTGAAGGGCTAAATGGCCTTAGATGCCGAAAGCCCAGAAATCCAAATCCTAAATCCCCCTAAAAAATCTTTCTAACGATTTGTGGCTAAATAGTTAAATGATTAGTATTCTTGTAATTGATATTGAAAACCAAATTTCAACCTCCGGATTAGGATAAAGAGCCCGAAATCCATTTAAAATTTCTTTATAGTTTTTGTCCCAAAAACAGACACACGGATAGGATAAATATATCCCTTAACTAGTCGCGTGAAAAAAGTTACTTAATTAGTCGCGTGCGGAATTTTGTTCCGCATAATAACTACATAGTAAAACTCGTGTAATATTTGCTTCTTAAAATTTTTTATTTAATTTTATGTTAAAATATTTGTTTTAATAGTCGTCTTAAGTTATTTTATGCTATTGACTAATTATCCTCCTCCTGAAAGATACAGAAGGCCCAGCAAGGCCTTTACTTCTGTTATATTAGTATTTTGAGCATCTCTTTCTCTGCTATAAGCGTCCCTATGTGTTTCAATGCACTGGTTTGTAAATTCAACGATTCTCTCCAGCATAGACGTACTAAAGAACAAACTCCAAAATTCGCTCGCCGTTTTTGCTTCTTTAGCATGTCCTTTGACTCCTGGTAAATGAGTCAAAATATTCTGACTTCTTCTTCGTATAATTTGCCGTGGAGCATGTGCGTACCATTTAGTGACATTGTCCTTTCCTAGAAGATATGGTCCCCGTGCAGTAGTATTTGAGAGTGGTTCCACATGATCTGCTTGTGGCAACACTTCACCTTCATCTGCTGATTCTTCACTGGCAGAGATATGGTCGCTTTCTTCAATGATATCTTCTTCATCGCCATCTTCCATATCCGGAACATCTAAATTGTCGTCTTCAGCCAGAACTTCCAGCAACATGTTTCTAATTCTGTCCACATCACGTTCATGATGATTCATTTTGAAAGAAAAGACTAACTCTCTTCTCTATGTATTTATTTTCAGAGCGCACAATGCACATATAAACCGCTTGTAACTTCAGTTGCTTACAAATGAACTGTACCTGAAAATATATTTTTGTAAAATAAATTTTAAAAAATAGTGGTGGTGGCGCTTGCTTGTGATATGTTTCGTAGTCACCGAATCGCTTAATTGTTGTCGGCTAAAAACAATAAACTGAAAGAAAGCGTAGAATTTGTAGAAGAAAAAAGGGTAACTTATTTAGTCGCGCGCGGAACTTTGCTCCGCAAACTGCATCACTCCAAAGTAAATAACAAAATATTCACTAGTGGCTTGGGCAACAATTCAAATATGTATTGTTGTTTAATTATGAAACTTTAAAAGACAGCTAGACAAAAGTTCAAAAGCATACGATCGAAAGTAAGTAGAACAAAAAGAGAAATGTAAAAGTGCGGAACAAAATTCCGCATGCGACTAATTAAGGGATATATAAGAGTTTAAGTAATCCTTAATAAACCAATTTACTAAATAATGTTAAATCTCAAGAACACAATCTAATACTTTAGAATAAAGCAAAGGTCTCCCCATTCACCTTGTACACCTGAAGATTAGAGATTTTACGCATTTGCGTGAACGCGTTTCGGCATTGGGGCACACAATTACCCCAGCAATTATTGCAGCGTGTGTTCAGGTGTACCTCGGAGAGATGGCAACTTTTTGCATGGAGAGCGATCATGTCGAGCTGCTGTGATTTCGATGACTTATGGTATCTTATTTAATATTATAAACATTTCGTTTGAATTCAAGTGTTCCTTCCCAGAAATGGTTAGGGTCTTCTCGGGTATCTTGAATTTTCAGTGGAATTAAATCATTCATTACTGAATTATGTATGTCTGTGTATGTGTATGTATTTGTTATTTGCGAATTTTCAATTTTGATCCCTTCATTTGATAGAGCATCAAAATCTATCTCAAAGAAGTAATGAGATTTTTCGCGTCACTTTTACACTTCCCGAGATTGGCCAAGAAAGTTCCGATCTCGGGAGCCAATGCTCGGGAACCGTAAGTCATAGGGAGATCATATTCGTATTACTCAATAGGTAAGAGGATAGTTAACATTTTGGTACCAAATAGTAACTGGTGGTCACTGGCCAACTGGCCACCGTTTCCCAAAGAAGTTCCGATTTCGGGAAATTTAAGGAGCCGTATTTCGGGAACCGTAAGTCATAGAGAGATGTTTTTCGAATTTTTCAGTTTTGAGCCCTACTTTTCGAGCATGTGTCCTCGTAAAATAGGACATTGTAGAACGTTTTAAGAGAATTCTTAAACAAAACGTGTGTAAAAAGTTTAGTAGGTATACTCAAGGAAATTACAAATATATATATATATATATATATATATATATATATATATATATATATATATATATATATATATATATATATATATATATATATATATTACAAAAATTGTTTGATTATTATAATTTACATAGAACAATTAATATAAAGCTTGTGGAAGTTTACAAGAAAATTAATTCATTTTAAGTTCATTCTGCCAAGTCAGGGGAACCAGATCACATGGCAAGATATTTTCTACACGTAATTTTAAAATTGATATAACTTCTTTCGTACATTTTTAATGTGAACTTGTTATGTCAGGTAAAACCAATTTCTGTTATGATACATAATTTCACTTCTGTGTATGTTTATTTAACTAGTTTACAGAAAATATGGGATAAAGACAGGGAAGAAAAGACAGAACTGTTAGTGTGACACATGAAAATTCTTACAATAATCAAACACAGTTATATAGCCACGGCAGATTTGAGCAAGTTTTCATTATGGAAATGGGAGAATGGCTGGTTTACAATAAAACGGAATTTTATGGCAATGCTTACGTTTTTAACGAAGTCACCATGGAACCGAAAATCCTTCCTACGAATACTGGAAGGAAGATGTAAAGATCTCTTTTGCTGGAAATGCACGTTACTCTACAGAATGCACTCACAATATAGGAATGGGAAAAAAAGAGACTAAAGGTTGGCGCGAAAGTGCAGTGAAAATCTTCCTCATTTATTTCTTTCGTTTATTTTTATTTCACTATTTTAATCACCAGATGACTCTCGTAACATGGGTGAAAGTATGTTTGCTTTCCGAGTGGAAAATGTTAATAGCTCAATTATTCATAAAAGTATGTTCTTAAAATATTGAGATTTAGGTGTTTTCTGTCTCCTTCCATTTTACTTGTAATTGCTCTGCTTTCTAAATAATGCACATTCATTTTTATGCAACTCTGTAAATGAGGTTAATGTTGGAAGATTTTCAGCTAAGGGTTACATCACTTGTACGTATTTTCTTCGGAAGGGTTCAGAAAACAAGGCACGATACAATGCCTTCCTGGATATATAGATTGTATATCGTCTTTTATTAGGAAGATTACATTTGATTTAAAAGATTAATTCACACAGATCAACTGCTAAGCACGAAATAGTCTCAAAGGGTAGGTTAAACTCCAAACAAGAATCGATCATAAAGTAAAAATTATTATTTTTTATTTACAAGTTTATATTAATCCCTTCCGCTCGATTATCATGGCAGCTCCGGAAGACAATATTTAGTTGCGCTCATATGTCTGGCGATACATAGACTACACGAATCTCCTAATTCATGTAGGTCATATATCGAGACTACCACTGCGATATTTCTTGTATTACAATTTCTTTAATTTAACGGAAATTTGATAAATTAACAGCATATGGTTTCCGATCACGCAATTGATTACCTTCCTTTTCTCTCACCAGAGTTCGGTACGTCTTATAATGGCAAACATAGAAAACACCAGAGAAAATCCACGAAATATTTTAGATATCCACGCTAGAGATTTTAGATTAAAGTGAAATCCTAAGAAGTTTTTTTCAGCTGTAATAGTAATGATTATGGACCTAAGGAAAGTGAAGATGATAATGAAAACAGTGGAGCTGCAATTAGTAAGTGATGAGGATACGAATAAGTCTCCCGGTCACCAACTCCGTAACACGCTTCACTGCTGCAATTACATTAATTTACAGAATTTAAAATATAATGTATTTCTGTTTAGTAGTTCTGTTGTGAACCATTAGAAGGCCAAACAGCTGGGAATGTGGAGAGTGTGATGTCAATTAAAGTTACAGGTGTCATTCACACTTAAAAAAAGAAAGAAAAATGCGGGAGAAATCTACGATAAACTTCAGTTGGGACGTACGGAAAACATATTTCATAATACGATACAACAGCACGGTGGCGTAGATAATTGCAACGGCCAACTTTCTCTCTCTCTCTCTGAGGAACCTGGAATTGAGATAAAAGTGGAATCTCTCCATGTTCGCATATCGTCCTATTACTATTGCAGACATCGTAAGGTACGTGAACATTATTTATAAATCAGTATTTTGTATAATACACAATGAGCTGCAACAGGGTCGGACCAAGGGCCGGGCAACTGCCCGGGGCGCCACGGTCAAGAGGGCGCCAAAACCCACAAAAACTAAATTTTATAATGTACTCACCTTTTTGGTTTATATTCTTGTAAGGTAGCATCAATTCCATCATCTTTTTCTATTCCACCATGGAAGAAGAAAATTTCATAGTAGTAGGGGGACTCTATCGACAAATGGAGATATGGCATATAGAGTAAACAGTGGAGGAGGAGTTGGTATTATTTATAGCGGGCCATGTTCTTTGTGTACTTTTCCCAGACAATGAATGTTATTGGAGTTTATATATGTTACTCTTTTAATAAAGCGGTAGTGGAGGGACGACAGTACTGTAGCGCTCAAAAATATAAGACCATCCTTATAAGAACATGGTTTTCGACTGTTACAATCACATTTGTTCATTTATTGAAGAAAACGTACATATTCTGAAAGTACAAGTTATTTTACATAAGACTGTTTTGAATTGGTTTTGGTGGTTTCCCCAACTTTGAGCGAGAGTTTTCAGTTTTGGATAATTAGCCGAAAATGAACAAACGCTTGCCTTCTTAGATGCAGACACACGTTTATTTTAAACAAAAATATAAAATTCCCCTTTAAGAAAGTGTGATAAAACTAAATCATTTGTTCCTTCATAAAGATGTGATTATCGTCAGAATCGTATTTAGGATTGATAAGGCCCTAACGTATTGAAAGTAATGAACCCTTTATATGTTCGGCTGTCCTTTGTAAATGATAAACTGTCGCGCGCGTTTGTGTAGGTGTTTGTGTGTGTGTGACGAATATATGCTATATGTTGTTATGGGTCCAGTAAACGCAGAACGTAGGCAGACTGTACAGGGTGGCCCAAAAATAGCTATACAGTCCCATACGGATCAACTCATTTCTTATTCTTATCCATCAGGTAGACTTAGTTTCTTTATTATTTGTTCTTAATGTATTTTTTTACTTATATCTTAAGCTCGGAGCAAATAAACCTATAAGCTAGAATGTTATACTTGATCAATGCAGGGGTGAATACCTACTTTTGGGCCACCCTGTATACAGTAATGATCAAACAACTAATATTTTAGGGCAGGGATAGCCAACTACGGGCCGGCGGTCCGCGTGCGGTCTGCGAGGTCTTCGCGTGGCGTCTTCAGGAATATAAGTGTTAACATTTTTATATATTTTATTATGTACATAAAAAAAACAAATGACTTGTACTAATACACAAAGTAAATTTATGTTTTAGGCGCAGAAACCAAAAAGGTTAATATTGAAGGTTAAAATTAGTTAGATTACTGTTTTATTTCGTTTATTTGGGTACGCTGGGAATATAAAAATTTAAGCATACCATATTTGTTTACGCTGTAGCCTGAAAAGTGAGTGGTTGTGAATATTTTTAAACGTCAGTCCTATTGAGGACAGATGTATGTTTTAACTTTCGGTTTAATTTTCTTTTCCATTTCTTACATATGCTCTCAAAATAAAGATCGGTGAAAAAGAACGTAGTTTTTTAAGTCAATGGTTGTCCCGCAAAGGTTTGATTAGAATACTCCGTTTTAATGGACCGGCATTCTGCTATCCTTAGTGAAAGCTTTCAAGGAACAGTATACGGGACAAGACTTTTTACCGTAAAAGGACTTCGCAAATTAGAAGTGAGCATTGAAGGAGGGGGAAAGAATTTAATAAGCAGGTTCCTCTAGAAGCCACATAGAAACACTTAAAATTTTAGCAGAACTTAAATTAGGACATTGCACGAGGAAATACGTTAACATAATTCTAGGTGCGGGTCAGATACCAAGAAACAGGTATTTTGTTAACTCTTTGAAGCACGGTGGTACTTATTTTATACCAATTTTATATAGCACCGTACTTCAAAGAGTTAAGTGTGTTACTGAGGTAGTGCAGTACAACACTAATACTACACATCCCAAGCAAGAACAACAAAACCGAAGCAAACCTCGTATACAAATTAATTATACGTTGAAATTAACACAGAATATCAAAAGTTTCCGGAAATCCGATTTACTATGAAACCATAAGGCATAGGCGAGAGTGATACGTACAAAATACAGGGTGTTTATAAAAGAACTCCGGGGTTTTAAAAATTCATATCTTATTAACGATAAAAGAGAGCAAAATTTAGTTGATTTCTGTGAAACGACTAGCTCAAAAAGTTTTAGTCATACTAATTAGAAATGTTTTTATCAACAGGTGGCAGCACTGCGGAGCGTTGACCTTGAGACGACGTAGCGGCTACGTTAGTCAGTGAATCAGTGCCGTGCCGTGTGGATTGTTGTGCTTCGCGCTATGGTGACGCCACAACAAAAGGCTCAATGTGTTATTTGGCTCATAGAAACTAAGTCTGTTGTTACCGTACAAAGAAACTTTCGACGTAGCTATGGCGTTGACCCGCCTACGGACAAAACCATTCGTCAATGGTTAACTGCATTCAGGGAAACAGGAAGTGTTTTGAGCGTGGCAACCGTCCACCCAGACATGCTGGCCAGGACATGGCAAGAGATAGAGTACCGTTACGATGTGTGCCGTGCCACTCACGGGGCTCATATTGAACTTTATTAAATTGTTAAAACAAACTTGAAAATGTAAGCTTTCCAATCATGTATAACACATGTATGTACGTTTTTTACTTAATTGAAATATTTTGCCTCAAAAGCCAAGAGTTCTTTTATAGACACACTGTATTATAAACGCTACTTTAAGAAGAGGGATTTAAAAACTACCAAGTTACTCTTCCTTTTCAATTCGAATTTTGTGATAGAAATATTTATTGGAAAAAGACTCAGCTATTATGAAAAATGAATGACTGTTGCCAATTGCGGATGTAGAATTGGCTGAAATTATAGTCAGTAATTAAAGTAAGTTTTTCTCTGTAATAAATAAAACAGATAATTTCTATATATTCTTGCATATTTTTATTTATAAAATCCTCATTATTTCAATGCCACATGGGATGCTGGCATCCTGGCCCTTTTAAATACCAAAGTGAGTGAATACTAAAATGTGCCCCATGGTTGGGAAACATGGCCGCTTATTTTGAGGGAAGTGTTTGACGCAGATCGACAGTTTTTGAGAATAAAATCCTGAGAAGAATATTCGGAGCCACAGGGAAGGAAATGGCTGAAAGTGCATAACGAGGAGCTGCATAATTTATACCGTTTACCAAACCGGGCCCGTATCCAGGTGGTCTAGCCCCTCCCCATAAATTTTGGCTGCCCCCCTAAAATTTTGACGGTCGACTGGCAAATGATCTATAATATGGAGATGAATTACAATATGGATTCATCGGCCCCCCTAACTTCAGCCGGGCCCCCGTACATTTTGGGGCTGGCTACAGGCCTGTACCAAACATTGTTAGGGCCTTCAAGTCTATGGGAGGTTCATGTGGGCAGGTTATGTAGCAAGAGTGAAAGAAAGTAAAATGAATCTTCCCGAAATAGGAATACAAAGTAGAAACTATTTCCAGTTGACTAAGGACAGAAGTCTCTGGATAGCTTTAGTGAATTCG
The DNA here is from genome assembly GCF_964235325.1 of Thermobia domestica. Lineage (NCBI taxonomy): Eukaryota > Metazoa > Arthropoda > Insecta > Zygentoma > Lepismatidae > Thermobia > Thermobia domestica. Next base: position 303,511,064 of record NC_137456.1, read on the forward strand.
GCTCTGAATCTCTGGGATCCATATAGTGAGTGCATTTTTGTATGTTACTTATTCAACAAATACAAGAGGTCCTGTACAAAGGAGAGGTGCTGGTTAATCATCTACAACTACAGCAGCGGACGGCCGCTACATGGAGCAGAGATAAAAGCAGGCCTACGTCAAACAGCGGGTGCAATATCAAACATTTAACAAAACTACAAGGGGCCCAATCTCTGGTTTACAGTGGCACGTCGACTGCATTGAGGTGGTCTCTTTGACTGGCCGCCATTACGTTGTGTTCCACTGGCACCGTTTGCAATGGTACGAAAAGCATCTGGACTGTACCGAGGAGGAATGGCCTGTTCTGCGATTATAAGAGATTGAGTCTAAGTACTAATTATAGAAGTACACCCACATAATGAGGGGTGGAAACACACAATGAGCCCATGAACATTGTCGAACATGATTGCTTTGATGGTCAAGGCGTTATTCTGTGGGAAAACATGATGTTGTGTTGACATGCCAACTTCGTAATATTTTTTCAACGTAGTACACTCACCGCTCAACGTTATTGTGATAGTATACTCATTCCGCACGTGCGTCTTTGAACAGGTGTGTTCGGCCCCAACATCGCCTTTATGATTGATAATCCGCGACTGCACCAAACACTATATCTGACGGAGCTTTTAGAACAAGAAGATAATTGGTGAATGAACTGACCTGCCCGTTGCTCCGACTTGGCTCCAATGACTCATGTGTAATATGCTATAGGGAGCGTATTGCAGCAGGTTAAAATTTACTAAGAATGATTCATCAGTTGTCAACAGCGAAATGAACTCCATACTACAACAACTATTTGCTACCTTGTGACTAGCAATGGAGCACATTGTAGTACAAGAATCGTTGTCTGTGGTGATCATAAACCATTCACTCTGTATGTAATGTCAGGGGGTAATCATGAGTCGCAGTGACTTCAGTGAAATTTACTGTTTCTGTGTAGCAGTACAGGGTGGTCCGGAAATGGGCGTATACCTAATTGGTGTTTCCTGACGGTTTTAGGTTTTACCCACATTTGTTTGGTAACATTGCTTGGCATTGTCTGGCAAGTTTGCTCGGCATTGCATGGCAACATTACAATCCAGAATACAGCACCAGCGCAATTTGCGATTCACGTGCGCAATTACCTGAATCAGACGTTTCCTGGTCGCTTGATTGGAAGAGGATATACATCTTCACCAACTCTCTTTGCCTGGCCTCCAAGAAGTCCCGATCTGATGATACCAGACAGTGCTCTCTGGGGCTTCATAAAGCAACAAGTAAGAAACACTCGATATCACACAAGGCAGGAATTACGAGCGGCTGTGGAACACGCCTTCACCCTCGTGATTCCCGAGTACCTACGCAAAATGTCTGCGAGAACTTGGCGCTGATACCGATGTTCATGACTCTTAAGACTTCAAGGTAGCTATGTACATACATTCTACTAGCACTAACACTATACTGAAACTAAAGGGGTAGTACTCCCACTTCCGGACCACCCTGTACCATTTTTATTCTTCTAGAGCCTTTGTATTTCAAGTGCGCTCTTGGAAAATATGTGAAACATACTTCAGTCTCTCCCGCCGCCCTCTAAGAGAGAAAACCTTTCCTTTGCTTTGGGGAAAGAAGTGAATGACCTCACTTGCATTGCCAATTTGATATTCAGTCGTTTGACTGTGGCGAGGGAAAATCGTAGGCCACTTAGAATGACTAACAAGACAGTGCACAGCGAAGCCCTGAAGCAATTCAATGTGGCAACCTGTCACCATCCAAGTATTGAAAGATCTCGATCACAACAACTTGTCCCTGCCCTTTCAAGAGAGATACGGTAAAATAAGCATCGACAGCAGCTCCAGCAAGGGCACAGTTGAAATAGAAAGCCTCTAATCCACGTGATTCATCCTATTACTTCCTGCATCCTATTGTAGTGCTACTTTCCATCCTCGATTGAAGTTTCACTGACCTATGCCATTTGGAAATTACACATCATGTTATACTTACTTTCGCCCTTAAGTATCGCATACCGGTAAATATTCACAGAATATTGATAATAAATATTGAAGTTTCTTACAAATTCCACCTACGCAAAATTGAAGTTTACGAAATGAAATAGTATCCCGCATTATGGAGTGTAATCTGTATATGTAAGGGTGCAACAGAACCTATAGAATTGTTTCTTCTCTGTTTCTAATAGCAGTGCTATATATGGGCATAAGACTTAACTAAATGATTAAAAGCTTCACTTGGAAAATTGAAATTACGTTCAAATATAATTTTAATCTTTCTTAAATTTCATCAGTAAATGGTGCTACTAGTTTTTGCCCCAAGTTACTAGGTCGTTCACAAATTACCAACATGATAACGACATCTCTTAGCATTAGTTAGGAAGCAGCGTAGACAGACTGTGAACTATTTTTGTGATTGAAAGACTGAAGCTTCTTGCTTTTATTGTATAATAAGGATATTGGAACTATATATTTTAATAGTTATATTTTTTCAAAGGGAAAAATGCTTGGAGGACAAATCTGTAAAATCAAGTCCTTAAAAATTTGGTTTATTTAATAATAATAATAATAATAATAATAATAATAATAATAATAATAATAATAATAATAATAATAATAATAATAATAATAATAATAGTCTCAGAAACCCAACAACTCTGTCGTACGTAACACTTAATTTCAGCTGTAATAAAATATGCCATATTCTGTATGTTGCACTATAACAAATGGCTTTGTACTTATGGAATTAGTTTATGTTATTTCTGTAGTTTTCGTTAATTCTTGCTGCAAATCTTTATTAATAAAATTAGCGTTCAAACTAGCTGCTTTTTGTTGTAAACCTTCGAAAATACGATGTGCTTCCAGAAAGCAAAATTCCGAAAGTGTCTCGAGATTGCATGAGTGGTCAGTGCGGAACGTTCTTGTGCAGGAGTGAAGTTGGAAGTAGATATATCGTGGTGCGATGCAGTTGTGTGGAGACAGTGGTGACAGAGTCGTGGTACGACTTTGCTCATGCTGTCTCCAGTCCCGTCACACGCAGTAGTCAGGTTTCCATACAGTAAGAAAGTGTCGCCATCACAGATTCACCGGTAGTTATGTGAAGATTGTAGATCGGATGTTATGTGTAAAGGTATGAACAGACAGTTCATAGCTTGCGGCATCAATGTGCTCGATTTCTAACCTTGGTTGGTTGAGATATTTTTGACTATCCTCCTTATAGCCCCGATTTCGCACCCAGCGGCTTCAACCTGTACCATCATTTGACAATTTTTTGAGAGAGCATCTGAGCTGCAAATATATGCGACACATTGATTCTAGTCCTAGATCAGGGTAGAGTAGGGCCAACTGGGACAGTTTTCCGTTCAAAATCTTTTAAGCTTACAACTTTCCTCAGTTGAGAAACCAAAGGTGGCATTTTGAAGATTGATTCTTTGGAAACTCAAACCTGCTTAACCTAGCGCATGGAATCGGATTTCTGTGTTGGATCCCTGAAAGCACACGTTCCACCTAGATGTTCACCTTAATAATACATTAGTGTTCTAAGGGGAAAATTGTATACATAATACAATAAAAAGAATTTACTTTTATCTGTAAAAAATGGTCTCCTTACTTTCCTCTTCTTTGTGCTTGTTAGATTTCACGACTCACAACCCATAAACAACAACCGTCTGACACTCCATGAACAATATTACAAAAAGTTATCGTTACTCCCACGAAATGGTACCAGCAATCAATGTCCCAGTTGACCTGCCGTCCCAGATGTTCCCACTCTACCCTATGTATCAGTAACGTGACAGTAATAAAATCATTTTTCTTATGAACGTCTATCATTTTACAGTTCTCCGGAACTTAGTTTTAGGATGTGTCTCCTAAATTACCAGAAATAAACCTTGCTCAAACGTTCTGACATCTTCAGTCACATAGTACTGTATTTTTATATTTATTTCTTTTTGTTAAAAAAAAAAGTATTTGTTGGGGAAGGAAAAAGGAGAATGTTTCGCTCTTTATACAAGGAACTTACTTTCCATTAGGGAGTTTCTGAAATCGAAAAGACGCTCTACTTACTTGTAACTACATGGACGTTCTAAAGCCCAGACTGAAACTCAATAGATGACAGAGCAAGCTTGTGAGAAAATCAGCGTCGAAACTATATGGCTACGACCACCTACGCAATCTTCCCTTATCATTCGATGCAAACATTTAATGGTGGCTTTCTCCTTCAATGCTGTAATTTGCCATGTCACTATTGATCTTATGCTCCCTCTCTCCATATACCAATACGCAGAGTCAGTTTTTGTCCTTGCCTGAACCTCGACTCACATACTAAAGTTATAAATAGTTTGTAATAGTTACAGGTACTTCTTTTGTTGCAATTAAGTCTGAAAAATTCAGTTTTACTAAATGAGTACAGTTTACTTACTATTACACTTTAAAGCTGTGAACTTTTATACAAAAATGAGAAAAACACACACGGAAGATTTTAATCTTTATGTTTTTACCTTGATTTTCAATTATCAAACTACTAGCCACAGGTATCTCGTTCAATATTTCCCTTGCAGGGAAATATTAGATAAGATTTTCAGCTAGGGTGTGTAGGACTATCAAGGTTTCTTTTATATTTTTTTCTATTCAGCAATGTTCTAACGCTCCACTTGAAGTATTCAAAAGGTACACTCCCACTTGAGGCAGGCCGTTCTGGACTACAGCTCCTAGAGACTACATTTAGGTTCTAACAGCGAGTTGATAACCAATTTACTGAGCAAATGACAATAATCGTTCGTTTTGAACAAATTACGTACAGTAATGGAGAATGAATTGTAAAAATTTGTGAATACTTTCTTGGTTTCGTACCGGTAACATACATCACTAGTCTAAGACTCACAGAAGTAATAATTAAACAGCTAAAGGAAATGAACATTCCTATCGAAGAAATGAGGGGCCAAGGATACGACCATGGTTCCAATATGAAAGTCAAACATTCAGGTATTCAGAAGAGAATTTTGGAACTAAATTCCCGAGCCTTCTATGTTCGTTGCGGCAGTCATTCACTAAATCTTGTCTCAACGACACAGCCAGAACATCTCAGTACACCGTTTCATTTCTTATATAGTAAAAGTTTATGACTACTTAGGAACATATTAACAGTATCACTTCAAAACCATATTAGCACTATAAGGTGGGAGAACCGAATTGGTGCTCTGACTCAACTGAGATATCAAATAGGGGAGTTTTATGATGCCTTACTTCAAATAAGCAACGGCAATAGAACAGATAGAATGGTCACCCACGATGCTGTGTATAGGAAACCAGCTGTGTGGCTATTTTCCTTTGCTCACGAGTTATCTGGTATGTCTTTTTACTCCATATAAAGATAGTAAGCAAAAGTTTTCAAATCATTGATTCTCATATGTTGGATGCAGGCGGGTTTCTTGAAAAAGTATTTAAGCACTTTGAGGGGAGAAGAAATGATGCAAAGTTTCAGTCTTACATAGTTGATGCGGTGGAGTTGACATCAGCATTAGATATGGACGATCCACGGATAGGTAATACAGTGCAAGCTCGAAGTCGAAAGAAGAGACAGTTTCAGTACGAGGTAGAGGATGAAGTTACTGAAGAACCACAAACAAGATACAAGATCGATTTTTATTACAAAGTTCTAGACGTGATTTTGTTAACTTTAAGAACTGGTTCCGCTGGAACCGGAACTTTCTGGCCATCCTTAATACCGGGTCTCTTCTATGCGCACAGTATGAAAATTCGCTAACTTTCACTTTTGGGAAATGCAACTCCAGAAGGAAAAAGTGTTGAATTTCATCATCACCTTTAAGTTTGAACAGTTAAAAAAATACTTGATATGTAGGAAATGCTTAGTATATAGGATAAGAACATCTAATTCCGTTACACAACGTTTGGAATTTAGCCCTCTCAGAAAGATGACTGAATTGAATGTGAATTGAATATGACGTAACTGTACAGAGAATATTATTTATGTTCTACTGTAGCTGAACAGAATGTGATATTTGGAAGCTTCCTACGTGATGTGAACTTTTCAAAATATTCGAGGTGTGTTCAAATAGAAACCGCACTTCTCCTATAAAATCTTTATTGTTCATAGTACAACATTCTGAGCACTATCTCCCTCAAAGTAGTCTCCTCTACTGGCAATACACCATTCCCAACGTTTCTGACATTTTTTGAAAGCCTCCTGGAACGCACTTTCTGGGATGATGCTTAGGTCTCTTGTCGGATTGTCCTCAATCTCCTCTATAGTTTGGAAACGACAAGCTTTCAAAAATTTTAAGTTTGAGAAACATTAAAAATTCTGTTGGCCTGGGTCTGGAGAATAGCCCTAACAGCACAAGATGTGCTAGGTATGTGCCATTTAGGTGTTATAGCTACTTTCTAGGTACCCGACACTTAGCACATATGATATTTATGTGCTAAGTATGTACTTCAGCTACCTACAGTTTTAGGTATTCGTTACACCTAATTGATATTTGCAACTATGTATCACAAATATAACATTTATATACCTGGCTCAGTTTTGCACTCTAACAGTCATTTGTTTTTATGTCGTCACTTGGGACATATATCTGTCATGTTCTAGGTACGTCGTTTAGGTATATAACTTTTTCAGATACCCAAACAGCACAAGATATGCTAGGCATGCGCCATTTACGTGTTCTAAATTCATCTTCCACATTTGATGCATTTGTTGTTTTTTTTTTCTAAGCGATTGTGTACTAGAAGCAACAAACACATCAATTTTATTAGATGGCAACTGTCTCCGATCCCTTGAAAGGGAATATCGAAGAACCATTAAATAAAGTAAATAGACACTCGTCATTTTCTTATAAAATTACATGGCGAGCAGATTTTATCTTATCTCAAACAGTTATCGTAGAACATACGCGGTTAAAGGAGCACTCTGATTATCCAAATTCAAAAGACCTCAACTTTTTATCCCTCTAGAAGCGATGTTCTCTTCATTACCTCTGTGTCCAAGTCGGAAGAGCACGGGGCTAGTAATCCAAAGGTACTATCTTGGCATACGTTTTTTTTTTTTTTTGCTTGTTTAAAGTGTTTTTTAGACTCACCTTAATATAAACACATTACGCATATAGGTGATTTAACATGTTTTGGGGGAGTAATTTTGTAGTTCATTGACGCTTATGACATGGGAAACATACCTAGAACATACTGGGCACGTTCCCCAGGTGCATCTCAGGCATGTGTCTAGGGGCGAACATAGACTGTGACTATCACTTGCCAGCCATGTGATTTCTCTCTCGGAGACACATAAGGCACATACTGGACACATTCCAATGTACCTGAGGAAACATGATAGGCATATGCTTGCTATGTAATTGTGCTGTTATGGAGGGTGAATCGGACACAACGGAAGTCTTATGTTTAGTCAATAACTGCAGATGAGGAGCGTCTCGTGAGTAAGCGAACTTGCATGGTGCATCATCCAAGTTTAGTTTTCCTACAATTTAGTCGTCTTCCTAAACACAACATTCCTCAACCGTGCTAAATGCCCTGGTACAATTGTTTGTTTAGCATCTGACCACGTGATACAAATTCATGATGGTTAATATCTTTCAAATCTATAAGCACAACCAACATCACATTGATCTCTGATTGAGTCATGCGTTTTTTTTGTTTTTTTTTTCTTTTTTTGAGGGAGGGACGAGGAGACCATAAATCAATTAAAAAGCAATTGCAATGTCTGAAAATGTTTTCCCAAGTGTGTAGCAATATTTCACATACTCATGTTGTTTTTAACACTTTCATTGTCACTGCATCGTTAATGGGACAAATAGCTTGTTTATGTGCCTATTTCTGCGTCTTAAGGTCGCCAACTAACGATCATAGCGAAACGCGGTAGCAGTGCACTTCTCCTGCCGGTTGAAGCGATCTTTCCAAAGTTCTGTTTCTTTTTGAACACACCTCGTATATACAGCTTTGATTCGCTTGGATATTTCACAACACAGGTGTGGAGGAAGGATAAGAAACTTCAATCAAATCCCGAAGTGTTTCAAATTTGTATCCTTCAAAAGTTCATGAGATACCAAATAACTCCTTATACACCCACAAATTGGATCTCTAACCCATAAATTTTCGAGTTGAGTTGAATTTGAGTTTAACGTCCCGTTCAGCAGCGAGGCTATATGAAACGTGGACCTAGTGTTTAACGAGGGGTTAGAACCACATGAGCTCCCGCCGCGAATCAAACCCACGCCAAAGGCAACCATAAATTTTCGAATCGCTACTGTAGACTGTTTACGCTTTCGTCTGTAATTATACTCATCTCTTGGATTTGCGCAACTCGAGTTAAATGCAATTTCATATGCGTCAAAAAGTAATTTTGTTAGGTTGACGAGACTATAGAATCAGCGTGTACAGACCACTAGTGGAGAACAAATTAAAATCCAGATACAGTTCCTAGTGAAAGTAAATTAATGGTAAATGCATACCCGTAGGGTAAGTCTATTGGTGACAGACAAATTACAAATGATTTAATTGTGTTTAGAATGTTACCTTATGCTCGGCATAACGTAACATGGCCCGGTGCTTTTGAGCACCTTGTATATTGGAAGGGAAATTTTAATTTTTATTTAGAATGTAAGAAAAACTGTTTTATTTTATAGTAGGAAAACCGTAGGTCGAAAATTTTGTGTAATTTCAGTAAAGTAAATCGTTTCAACGAATATTACATGAAGATTACATGATTAGTAATTATATTTTGTATATTTTACGTATTTATCCAAGAATATAACATTATTCTAGAAAAGTAAGTGTATATTCCAGCTTTTTCAATAATTTTCAGTTTATTTTTATTCATATTTCGGCATAGGGAATCTTCACAAGAAAGCTAAAATTTTTATTTCGTAAAATCTTCTTCAAAATTCCAAATTAAGAAAGTCAGCCATAATTTCTTCTTGGTGCATCTCTTTGTTTTCGAAGTAAATTATTTGATTGGATAATCCACAATCACAGCTGCGGCTGAGATTTCGGCTTTCTTTGATCTTCGCACAGAAGCCTATCATCCGATAGTTACGTCACGATTATCTTCCAATTAGGGATCATCTTCATGTAATTCTTTGTCTTACGGCGTCAGCCATTTCAGGAGACAGACGTGCAGTGTTCGGCGTCTGTAGAAATTGTGGAATAATTTGTTGTTACTTTAAAACTGTGATAAATTCTTCGTTTTGGCTAGTATCAGAAGTTAACAGCGGAGATAAACGTGTTGTGTTTGGTGTTTTAACAGAATTATTAAACAAGTAATATTCTAAACTGTGAAGTGATTTTCGTCTTGCATAAGGGATACTAGTATGGAATGTGCTTATTGTTACGGAATGAGCTCATTGGCAAATTTTACGTTCTCGGTCAGCGAGAGAACGTAGGAGAAGCCGGAGGAGACTGTGACAGAGAGTAAATATTGAGTCGGTGTGCAAGCATCGGAGAAGAAGAAGTTGAGTGACGTTCAATGGCTTTTTAGATCGGTGCTACAGTTGTTAGTATCTGAAATTTTTTGGAACCACAAGTTAAGAATCTCCAAGGAGATTCTAGTGGTATAATTCATCAGAAAAACCTTTTTTTAATATATCTGTTTAGTCTCTGTCAAAGGAATGGACTCACGTAAGTAGGAACCAGTGAAAGTGAAATTCGATCCAGGTATTGGCATCTTCAAAATTCCTTGTCTCGATAGAACAAATATGTGTGATTATATTTTCTGGTGCATGTGTGAAATTCATAACATGATGTGTTAAGTGCATAAAGTTTCCCTCAACGCCGCACACATGCAGATTTGGTCAATGTGACATCGTGATTTCATTCAATGGGGGGAAAAGAAAGCTAGATTATCTCAGCACAGAGCGATTGTCGTTTTTTCCTTCTTTATTAAGAAACTTACAAATTTCAGAGCGACACTAATGCAAGTAACCACTGCATCTTTGGTCTGAATGTGGTAGCAAATATAAATATATAATAAGGATGGTGCTTCATGAAATATATGTGTGACTTTTTTTCATTCTTGTTTAGGTTAAGTTAGTGTAGTTAGAATAGGGATTTAGGTTTAAGTTATGTCAATATGTTAAGTGAGTGTTTACCTGTGCTAGATTGTCCAGTTGGACCGATCTGTAAGAGAGGTAGCGAAGAGCGTAAATCCTCTATGCCGGCCACAATCTTAATGCACAGCGGATCCTAAGCACCAAAGAATAGATAAAGAAAAGTGAAAGTAGCTAACCACAATGTTATGCAGTGAAGTATTATTTTTAATAGTGTAATGCATTTATATTGTGTCTTTTCATTTGTTTTGCGTGTCGATTCAATGTAAATGTTTTGAAAGTCAAGAATATTAAATGAATATGAATATTTTAGGAATATCTGTGCAAAAGTAAATAATGTTTTGGCTCTGAAAGTTATTGAAATCGATCATATTAGTTTCTTAGATGGGTATGTTAGTCAAGTGTAAAGATTTTCTGTTATCAAATATTTTGTCCGACACTACTTTCATGAATATTTTCGAATAAAATTTACTAGCCGTGAAAACATCTTTCTTTTCGAATACAGAATATAATTATCTTGTAGTTTTAAGAAGTAGTAGAAATATGAAGTGATGTTTTGGTATGCATGCGAAGTATGATCAAAGCAAAGAGCAGTACGTACAGAATAAATTTACTGGGGAAATGAAATAGCTGTGAATCAAGGGAAGAGACTTTCCTTAGTGTGACCGGGGTTGGAAACAACCGAATCTGTAGAAATTTTCTCATTTTATCAGTTTCAATCAAAATCTCAGTTTGGATTTTTTTGTTGCAAAATTCGGTTTCAAGATTTTTTTTTTAATTCAGATAGGGCTTTTACAGACAACATTAAGATCTTCATTGTGCTCATTGCCAGATCCACTCGTAGGTCGATGTCCTGTGTCTGTAGTCGTGGTTCACAACCTATTTCCGGATGGGATGTGGATGATGAACTGCAGGCCTGGATACCGGACTGTGAGTCGAGATGGAAGAGAGTTTGGAATCTTTATATTTCGGGCCAGATTTGAGTTCTATTTTCCGTAGATGATTGGCTTGGTGAGTGTATCAGTGACTGTTGATGACGAGCCCATACGGGCCCAGTAGGTTCGGTGTCACTAGTCAGTGATACATTCAACATAGCGTGTAATCTCAAGGAAAGGGAACATCATACAAAACACAACAAACATCAGTTTATTTATTCATTTATTATTTTAAAGTAAAAATGGCGACCCAGCCAGTATTTCTGTTGTTTCAATCCTACGCGAGCGCTAAGGAAAACAAACAATCACAGCAAAGCATTTGTAATGGGGATCATTATGACAATCGCCGCATGGAATGAATCATGGTCACTTCTGGATCTGTATGTGCGTGATGTTGTGGGAAACTAACTTAATGAAAGTGTCTGTGGGTAGCAGATCGAGTAACGAATCTCGTCATCCGAACGAACATATATGCTGTAGTGACGAAATTGCAGGGTTCAGTGTATATTGTGACAGTTGCTTCAGATGGGTACATGCCCAATGTTATGGTTTGTCCGAGGAACAAGTTCAGGAATTACACAAGAGTAGTGAGCCGTGGCTATGTAAGCCTTGCCTGGCGAAACAGGTGACAGTGTTGCCACTTCCCAAGTCATCGGAAACCGAGAGTGAGGAAGGTGAACGTGTAACGCGGGGTAGCCCGAACGAATCTGACAAGGAGGAAGGAAGTCGAGGAAACGTAGCTTCCGGTTCAAATGTGCAATTAACTGACTTTGCAACCATGATGGAACGATTCAGTCAAACCTTAGCTTTGACGTTAAACGAAAAATTTGAAAAAGTAGACAATAAATTTCAGGCGATGAGTAATCAGGTTGACCGTAAATTTCAGGATATGAATGAAAAATTCGATAATGTTAAATTCGAAATGTTGCAAATGATTAATGAGAAGGTAGCTCATGTAAACGAAGACGTAGAGGCTGTTAGGTCGGAAGTTCGCGATTTATATACCTCTGTTGGGAACTATCAGACTAAAATAGACGCGCGGGTAGATGCCGTTGAGGAAGGTCTCCGGTTATCGGTTGAGGCGCAGAATCGACGATGTGATGACTTGACTAAGGAGTTCTCACATCTCGAACTAAGTGCCCAAAGGTCGTGTCAGGCACTTGAAGCCAAGATTCAGACGTTGGAAGAGAAACAAAACCAAAGAAAAGACAAACGGTGTGGACGTAAACGATCGCGAGACTTTGTTGTCGGTGATGGAATCGAGTCTGAAGGGACCGAGTCAGACATCCAAGTGGATGTACCAGTCTCTTCAGTTGGGGAGACTCGTACTATTCCCACGGTGACGGTCTCTGTCTGTCAGCCGACCAACATTCACGGCACAAATGTCCTTCCCTTTGAATTATCCTCGCATACGTTGAACTTAAGCAAGTCGCATACATCCTGTGTTGAGACAATAGATTGTCAGGCGTTGTCCAGGAGGTCGAATCCATTGTTAGTTTCACCTCAGGTGTCAGGATCTCCCAATACTAGGTGTCGGTTGAACCATGTGGTGTCCTCTAGTAATGTAGCAGACATGACTCCTTCGTGTGCTGGAGTTCAGGAGGGAATGTGTGGTCACGCGGTGGTATCGATGCCAGACAACTTAACTTCTGGACAAAATTACCAACACTATTCTATTTTCGGTCAAAATCACTCGGGTGCAAAGAGCCCCGTCGTTGGCCACAATTCTCCCGTGAACCCCAGTAGAAGCGAGGAAGGCTTTGGTAAGCGAACTCTAAATTTAAGACTTTCTGAACTAAATCATTTACCTACATTCTCTGGTGAATACGGTTTGGCTAGATCATTCTTAGAAAATTTAGAACAAACGTTTAAGGTAATTTCGGCATCAGAACACGAACGTCTAACCTTGGTACCTTGTTGCTTAACAGCTGGGGCCAAGACGTGGTTTCAGACTGTGTCTGCGTCTATTTCGGCAACACTATTTTTCGGCAAGGATGGAAAGATTGCAAAAGAAGTTCATTCAAGGAATGAAGTATGATCGAGCGAAGTACAACCGATTGACAGATTTCGCATGGAAAATTGTAGCGGAATATTATGCGGTGGCACAGCACCCGGATGAAACCGAACTCATTGAGATCGTCTTGGACTGTTTACCAGCTGGTGATGCCAAGTTGTTGAGGGCTGTTGAGCCGAAAAATATTCAACACCTTATGGTTAAAATAGCCGAGATTGAGGGACATCGGGAGCCGAGTGAACCGGTCACTGACAAGAAGTTTGGACGCTTTCAGGTGCGTCAGGCGAAAGTCGTCAGAAAGGCCGAAAAGTCAGGAAAACAAACCACCAAAGATACTTCGTCTCAGACGGAGGAAGACGAAGGCAAGAGGAAGGAAAGAAATTCCAATGGCAAAGGAGGAGATGACCGATTTTCTGGAAACAGGGGTCGAAGAAGGAACTTTCAGTCTCGCAGACCTTGGCCCAATCAAGGAAGACCGAATTGGGTAAGAGATGGTCATGGAAGTCGGAATGCTCCGTATGGGTACAACCAACGCTACCAACCAGCAGCGATGGGTTACGGGTATCCGCGGGGTACATCTCAGACATGCGCGCCAAACGCGATGAACTCAGCAGGAGCGCAAGCCTATCCGGGATACGCGCCGAATTTACTTCCTGGAGGGGGAGTGGCGGCTCCCACGTCCACTTCTTCCCCAGGAGTGAACATGGCGATGTCCACTAGATGGCCTCCGCAATATTCGACATTCGTACCTACGATGGCTCAGCCACCGGAAACGAACGGGAATAGTTTGGGAAATGCATACCGCAGCCCTCATTAGGGGAGAGTGTGGACTGCGATGTGGATTCCTCAACTCCCCAGAAAGAACAAGATCGGTCAGCGAGTAGTCAAAATTCCAATTTGGTAACAACCTCGTTCGATTTTGATACAAACCCTCCAAATTCAAAATTCAATGTTTTGGCAGATTCCGAAAATCGGGAAACAAAATTGGGCACGCCTCTGTTCTCAATTCGTTTCGTGATCGACGAGAAGGAGTGTGACTCCAGTGCGGAGAAAAGTATTCTTTTAACTTATCCTTCACCTACGTTAAGTTGTTCAGTTGGGAGTTTGACTTTAGTCTGTATCCTAGATTCTGGAGCGGATACGAATGTGTTGTCTGGAGACGTTTGGAGGAGGATCAAGGAGATTTATCCATCAGCTAAACTTCGTCCAAAATCCAACATTTCATTACGAGGTTTCGCAGGAGACGAATCTTTTCAGGTCAAGGGTTTCCAGATTCTAAATTTTACGATTCAATGTTACGTTTTCGAGGTTCCAGTATATGTGATTCAGAAATTAAAAACAGATTGTATTCTAGGTTTCCCCTTTTTCATTCGGTATCATGTTCTTCTAAATTGCAAATCGAAAGAAGTCTCTCTTGAGACTGATTCTGGACAGACCATCTCCATCAACATGGAACAGCGGCATTGTTGTCGAGTCACAGTTGCGGAAGTATCATCGGATAAAGAGGAAGACTCTTTATACCAACCAGCTAATACGAAAGAAGACATTCAAAATTTTGTTTCTCAGAGAACTGATTTAGATTCAGATTCTAGGAATTGTTTATTTTCCTTGTTAATCAGGTTTCGTTGTCTTTTTACAGAGAATCCCAGAATCGTGAAGGTTGAGCCGTATAGAATACAACTTTCAGACGACGTTCCCGTGGTAGGAAAGTTGTATCCTGTACCTGTTCATCTCCAGAAGGAATTTGAGCAAGTGCTGGACAAATGGTTGAAACTTGGAATCATCATAGAAGGTCCTTCACCTTACAGATGCCCTGTACATATTGTGCGTAAGGCGTCTGGAGAGCTAAGGCCTGTGATTGATTTGCGTGGTATTAATGAGCGTGTGATTGCACCAAAGATTCAGGTCGAGCCGATCTCCGATCTAATCGCGCGAGTCAGTGGTGCAACCATTTTCACCTCGTTGGACTGTACGCAATCATATCACAGTGTCCCGATCCATCCAGACTCTTACAAATATGTCAGTTTCATTTACAAAGGTCGTCAATATCAAATGACACGTCTAACCATGGGTTTGAAATCATCTCCAGCAGTTTTCCAATCAATCATGCATACTTTTTTCGGCTTAGAACCTTTCAAAAATTTTCTCATTGTGTATCTTGATGATGTCCTTTGTTTTTCTCATCTATTGACGAACATTTTCAACATCTGGAAAGGGTCTTTGAAACTCTTCGTTCGGCCAATCTTTCGTTCAATTTTCAAAAGTGTAATTTTCTTCAATTACAAATTCCTTTTCTTGGACACATTATTTCAGGATCATCAGTCAAATTTAATCCAAAAAGTAACGAGGCCATCCGTCACTTTCCTCTGCCGCGGACTAAGAAAGCTTTACGAAGATTTCTTGGTCTCGTGGGATGGCGAAAGCGACATTTCCCTGACTTTGCGGGGTTAACAGCTCCATTTTACGATCTTCTGAAAAGGGATCGAAAGATTGAATACTCTCCGGAGTTACTGGAAAAATTTGATCAGTTGAGAGAACTTTTAAGTAGTCCTCCCGCACTTGCGCAACAGGATTTCAATCTTGACTTTCATTTGTTCAGCGATGCCTCTGCGGAGTCATTGGCCGGCTATGTGGCACAATATCCCCCGGGACAAAATGATCCGGAGGTTATTGCGTATGCGAGTCGGCGAATAAAACCGCACGAGGCCTCGTTGTCAGTGTTCCAGTTGGAATTAGCTGCAGTTCTTTTCCTCTGCGAAAAATTTTCATACTTCATATTAGGTCGACGGACTACGGTCCACTGTGACAATGCAGCAGTCACATATGCTTTCAGTTTGAAAAACCTAGATGCTCGAACTACTCGTCTTCTGCTAAAACTGCAACGTTTTGATCTTCAGTTCATTCACATCAAAGGCTCGGACAATGAAATCGCAGACCTATTGAGTCGCTATCCTCCAGAAATTCCTCAGGCAGAAGAGGATCATTTTGTAAATTTCTTGACCGCGGAGGACACTGACTTCTTGAATGTCACGGAACTGAGGCGAGAACAGCGGAAAGATCCGTATTGTAGAAAATTACATACCATTTGGAAGGGTTGTCAAAACAATACTAGAGTACGTGTGGAGAATAATTTGGTTTACGTCAGAAATTCTCAAAATTCTGTTTGGTTGCTGGTCATTCCTTCCAGCTCAGTGAAAAATATTGTTTCGGCAATCCACAATAAAGGCCATTTTGGAGTGAAGCGATGTTTGTCGTTCGCTAAGGCCATGTTCCATTGGAGAGGTATGCGTGAGACTTTTACAAAGTATATTCAAGAGTGCCTTCTTTGTGCACGAACCAAGTACTCCTACAGGGTGATTAGAAAGGAGCCCTGTCATGTTGAGGCGTCTTCTTCCTTTGAGAAGCAATGCCTCGACCTGGTCGGGCCTCTTCCTAAGAGCCAAGGATATAAATATATCTTGTCCATCTTGGACGTCTACAGTCGTTTTGTGTGTTTCTTCCCTCTTCGGACGGCACACACAAGAGAGATTGTGGCGGTCCTTGAAAAGAGATATTATTATCAGCTACCATACCCGAAGTATTTGGTCCGCAGTTCTTATCGGGCGTCTGGAAAGAGTTTTGTCAAAAACACCGGATAAAACATATACTTACCACGCCATACCATCCGGCTTCTCATGGCATTATCGAACGCAGACATCGTGACCTTCATCGCATTCTCCGCCTATATTGCAGTGACAACCAGTCCAAATGGAGTAATTTTCTAAAAGCCGCCCAAGATTTGTGCAATCACTCTTGGTGTGATGCTCTCGGATGTACTCCAGCAGAGCGTTTCTTATCGTATTCAGCATCTAAGAGCTTCAAAGAAAACTTCATTTGGCCCAAAGAGACTGTGCAAGTAAAGGAAGACAAGAAATTTGTAGTTTCTATTCCGGCAGCAGAACCGAAGAAAGAAAGAAAGCTGCGGAAACAACAAGACATCATCACAGAAGGTTCTTTGGTGATGGTGAAAACTCACCATGTGTCGTCTATACCAAAAAAGGTATTCGCTAAATTTATGCATACCTACGTCGGACCTTACAAAGTGGTATCTTTAACTCGAAATTCGGCGAGATTGCAAACTCTGAAGGGAGAAAACATAGGAGTTCAGAGTATTGACAATCTAAAATTGTTTCGCTGTTCCGAAGAGAAAAGAAAGGAATTATTAGAAGGATAAAAAAAAACTTAGTTTATAGGTTAAGGTTAGGTTAGGATATTATATAGGGTGTATGTATAGTTGTGATTAGAATCGAGAATTTAGAAATGTTTTGTCTTGTATAATCTCCAGTAATTTTTGTAGTAACAGAAGAAAAAAAACAACTTAAGAAGAACTCATAAGTTTAGATTTTTTTTTCTCCGAAGCTCCCGGAGGATGTTACCTTATGCTCGGCATAACGTAACATGGCCCGGTGCTTTTGAGCACCTTGTATATTGGAAGGGAAATTTTAATTTTTATTTAGAATGTAAGAAAAACTGTTTTATTTTATAGTAGGAAAACCGTAGGTCGAAAATTTTGTGTAATTTCAGTAAAGTAAATTGTTTCAACGAATATTACATGAAGATTACATGATTAGTAATTATATTTTGTATATTTTACGTATTTATCCAAGAATATAACATTATTCTAGAAAAATAAGTGTATATTCCAGCTTTTTCAATAATTTTCAGTTTATTTTTATTCATATTTCGGCATAGGGAATCTTCACAAGAAAGCTAAAATTTTTATTTCGTAAAATCTTCTTCAAAATTCCAAATTAAGAAAGTCAGCCATAATTTCTTCTTGGTGCATCTCTTTGTTTTCGAAGTAAATTATTTGATTGGATAATCCACAATCACAGCTGCGGCTGAGATTTCGGCTTTCTTTGATCTTCGCACAGAAGCCTATCATCCGATAGTTACGTCACGATTATCTTCCAATTAGGGATCATCTTCATGTAATTCTTTGTCTTACGGCGTCAGCCATTTCAGGAGACAGACGTGCAGTGTTCGGCGTCTGTAGAAATTGTGGAATAATTTGTTGTTACTTTAAAACTGTGATAAATTCTTCGTTTTGGCTAGTATCAGAAGTTAACAGCGGAGATAAACGTGTTGTGTTTGGTGTTTTAACAGAATTATTAAACAAGTAATATTCTAAACTGTGAAGTGATTTTCGTCTTGCATAAGGGATACTAGTATGGAATGTGCTTATTGTTACGGAATGAGCTCATTGGCAAATTTTACGTTCTCGGTCAGCGAGAGAACGTAGGAGAAGCCGGAGGAGACGGCGACAGAGAGTAAATATTGAGTCGGTGTGCAAGCATCGGAGAAGAAGAAGTTGAGTGACGCTCAATGGCTTTTTAGATCGGTGCTACAGTTGTTACTATCTGAAATTTTTTGGAACCACAAGTTAAGAATCTCCAAGGAGATTCTAGTGGTATAATTCATCAGAAAAACCTTTTTTTAATATATCTGTTTAGTCTCTGTCAAAGGAATGGACTCACGTAAGTAGGAACCAGTGAAAGTGAAATTCGATCCAGGTATTGGCATCTTCAAAATTCCTTGTCTCGATAGAACAAATATGTGTGATTATATTTTCTGGTGCATGTGTGAAATTCATAACATGATGTGTTAAGTGCATAAAGTTTCCCTCAACGCCGCACACATGCAGATTTGGTCAATGTGACATCGTGATTTCATTCAATGGGGGGAAAAGAAAGCTAGATTATCTCAGCACAGAGCGATTGTCGTAACCACAAGAAAATGTGTGTACCACGCACACATTTTCCCCCAGTGAAGGAAAGATGTTTAGATTCCCTGAAATCTTGAAATTATTCATTTTTCGGTAACACTGCTCGAAATTAAATTTTATTTTATTTTGGCATGTTTCTTTGGTTTGAAACAAAATAATTCTAACGTTGATTTTTGGAAGTAAGTGTCAGATTCACGGCTACAGTTAAGTGCAAGGGTACATGAATTTTGCGTGCCGGTAACGGAAACCTTTCGGCAATAGGCTAAACCTTCGTAATATTCTAGTCTGATACCCCTCAAGTTTTAGAAATTTCAGTTTTTTTAAAATAATATCTAGTAGATACTTTTTTTCCTTCTTTATTAAGAAACTTAGAAATTTCAGAGCGACACTAATGCAAGTAACCACTGCGTCTTTGGTCTGAATGTGGTAGCAAATATAAATATATAATAAGGATGGTGCTTCATGAAATATATGTGTGACTTTTTTTCATTCTTGTTTAGGTTAAGTTAGTGTAGTTAGAATAGGGATTTAGGTTTAAGTTATGTCAATATGTTAAGTGAGTGTTTACCTGTGCTAGATTGTCCAGTGGGACCGAGCTGTAAGAGAGGTAGCGAAGAGCGTAAATCCTCTATGCCGGCCACAATCTTAATGCACAGCGGATCCTAAGCACCAAAGAATAGATAAAGAAAAGTGAAAGTAGCTAACCACAATGTTATGCAGTGAAGTATTATTTTTAATAGTGTAATGTATTTATATTGTGTCTTTTCATTTGTTTTGCGTGTCGATTCAATGTAAATGTTTTGAAAGTCAAGAATATTAAATGAATATGAATATTTTAGGAATATCTGTGCAAAAGTAAATAATGTTTTGGCTCTGAAAGTTATTGAAATCGATCATATTAGTTTCTTAGATGGGTATGTTAGTCAAGTGTAAAGATTTTCTGTTATCAAACATTTTGTCCGACACTACTTTCATGAATATTTTGGAATAAAATTTACTAGCCGTGAAAACATCTTTCTTTTCGAATACAGAATATAATTATCTTGTAGTTTTAAGAAGTAGTAGAAATATGGAGTGATGTTTTGGTATGCATGCGAAGTATGATCAAAGCAAAGAGCAGTACGTACAGAATAAATTTACTGGGGAAATGAAATAGCTGTGAATCAAGGGAAGAGACTTTCCTTAGTGTGACCGGGGTTGGAAACAACCGAATCTGTAGAAATTTTCTCATTTTATCAGTTTCAATCAAAATCTCAGTTTGGATTTTTTTTGTTGCAAAATTCGGTTTCAAGATTTTTTTTTAAATTCAGATAGGGCTTTTACAGACAACATTAAGATCTTCATTGTGCTCATTGCCAGATCCACTCGTAGGTCGATGTCCTGTGTCTGTAGTCGTGGTTCACAACCTATTTCCGGATGGGATGTGGATGATGAACTGCAGGCCTGGATACCGGACTGTGAGTCGAGATGGAAGAGAGTTTGGAATCTTTATATTTCGGGCCAGATTTGAGTTCATTTTCCGTAGATGATTGGCTTGGTGAGTGTATCAGTGACTGTTGATGACGAGCCCATACGGGCCCAGTAGGTTCGGTGTCACTAGTCAGTGATACATTCAACATAGCGTGTAATCTCAAGGAAAGGGAACATCATACAAAACACAACAAACATCAGTTTATTTATTCATTTATTATTTTAAAGTAAAAAGAAGTTGAGTGAAGTGTTGGTTTCACAATTCAAATTTTTTATCTTTTGTCTGTGACATAGGAAGCTGAAATATAAATACGAACAAACTAGAAAATGCAAAGAATAATTAGAGTATAATCTGTTTTAATGTGATTTTTGTACCTACCTATTATGTATCTCTACAGAAGCACTAAGTATGCTATCAATTATGCGATAAAAAGGGCAAATGTAAAGCAACTTAGGTTTTGCCACACGACACTCAAGGTAAAATAGCTGTTTTTCTTTCTTTATTTATGAGCGGTTTATGGCTGTTACAATCTTATCTCGGGAATTACTTCTCTCTCCTTTACTGTGTACATATACCCCTAAACAGCACAAGACGTGCTAGGCATGTGCCATTGAGGTGCCTCAGTTACTTTTTAGGTACCCGATACTTGGAACATATGATATTCATGTGCTAAGTATGTACTTCAGCTACCTACAGTTTTAGGTATTCGTTACACCTAATTGATATTTGCAACTATCTATCAAAAATATAACATTTATATACCGACAGGGCTTATTTTCTCACTCTAACAGTCATTTTTCTTTATATCGTCACTTGAGATATATGTCTGTCATATTCTAGGTACGTCCTTTAGGTACATACTTTTTCAGATACCCAAACAGCACAAGATGTGCTAGGAATGCGCCATTTAGGTGTTCTAAATTCATCTCTCACATTTGATGCATTTGTTGATTCCTTTTCTAAGTAATTGTGTTCTAGTAGCAACAAACACATCAACTTTATTAGATGGCAACTGTTACCAACCATTTGAAAGTGAATGTGGAAGAACCTTGAAATAAAGTAAATAGACACTCTTTATTTTGCTATAAAATTACATTGCGAGCAGCTTTTATTTTATCCCAAATTATTATCGTCGTATATACTCCTTTTAAAGGACCACTCTGATTAGTAAAATTCAAAAGACCTCAACAAGTTATACCTCTACAAGCGACGTTCTCTTCATCGCCTTCTTGACGAAGTCGGTAGAGCACGCGGCTAGTAATCAAAAGTTTGATGGTTCACGCCGACCCTGGTGTACATTTGTTTTACTTGTTTAAAGCGTTTTTTAGACTCACCTAAACATTAGTCATATAGGCGATTTAACATATTTTGGGGGAGTAATTTTATGGTTCATTGACGCTTCATGGGGAACATACCTAGAACATACTCGGCATGTTCTCCAGGTACATGTCACGCATGTGCCTAGGGGCGGACATAGACTGACTATCACTTGCCATCCATGTGATTTCTCTCTCAGAGATACATAAGGCACATACTGGACACATTCCCTGTACCTGAGGGTAGATGATACGCATATTCCCTCTATGTAATTGCGCTGTTAGGAACATTACTCAAATCTCTAATAAAAACGAATATTTAGAAACGGCATAACTTTCAAATGTCAAATCCAGGACTTGCATTATATCATTTGTCTTAAGTCACATTATGTGAGAATGTACAGGGTGTCCACAAAGAAATCACACATTTTCAAATTGTTTGCAATATGAAACTAAGATATAGAACAAAGGAGAAGGTGGAGGATTTTGATTTCTGGACTTTCCGCTTCCATGACCATGTTAGCCCGTCACGTTTGAGGGATGACGTCCCTCGGCGAGCATACTATCCAGGGAAAGGAAAGGAAGAAAAGTTTTGGGAAGGAAGGAAGCGGTATATTGAAGGAAGCTTTGACCTATATGGTTGGTACCACACCAGCATTTGCCTGGTGTGAAATGAGGAAAACCCAGGAAACCCTTATTCAGGATGGCTGGCCTGAAAAAGGTTTTACACTTTTTCGACCGAGTGCACCCCACCGGGAATCGAACCCGGGACCGCTCGCACCAGATATAGAACAAAGAGCTCGTGTTTCTCAAACGATGTCTACAGATGCAGATCATAGGTTGCTGGTAGGATTTCCAGCTGATATTGTAATTCTATTCATATCCGCTGTAGATGCCTGGTGCTACATGAACTAAAACTCCTCGTACCTTTTATAGCACTTCATGTTTCTTTCAACTTCCGCCAGTGATAGATGTTCTTCCGTATTGGAGGTTCTCAGAGAAACAATGTTCTGAGCTTCCATTACACTCGTATTATAGATTTTTTTTATTATTATTATTCTGCAAGTCAGATGACAGAAACCTTTCTTCTGCTTATTAAGACAAGTAGCTCCACCAATCACTGCAGTTTCTAACTAGTGCAGTGTTGCCACTTGTTGATTAACCTTCGTATAAGAGTAGGGTTTCCATATTACCCGATTTTAGCGGACATCACCCGATTTTCAGGTCCTATACTCGTCCCGCGCTTAATCATCACTTAGTCATGAAAAAGCACCAGCTTTTTTGGATTGGAGAAAAATTTAAGATGACTTTGTTGATAAAATATTGTCATATTCAACGTAAACCGCTACATCTCTGTGTCAATCGCGATTGAGATAAATTTGGACTCGCGCTCGTGCCCACGCTGTGAAGTATTTGCGTAGTGCGCGTGTGCAGAGCCGTTTGTTAATAAGAGATTTGCTCTAATGCACAATTGTTTTCCTTGTGCAGTTCATGTGTTTTTAATGTAATCTACTGGATGTTCTATACGAATGAATATTCATTTGTGAAGGCTTGAATTATGACTACATGACTTTATATAAATTATTTTGTGTTCCTTAGGGAGAAAACGGTATGAACAATATCTCAACGGTGTTAAGGTAAAACATGGTAAGCCTCATTTCCAACTTTTTTCAGGAGAGCAAACGAACAACCTCTAACTTCCATTTGCATCCTTGCAAGACACAAATATAAAAGTGGTTTATTTGCTTTAATAATACACACAAACTTACAATATTTTTCTCACCTATGGCCTGACCTGTAGTGAGCTGAATAAGATAAAAATCCACATTTTCAATTTTTTGAGGGTTACGACCTTTTACCATAACACCATTAATACGCATATATATAGATATTTGATATAGATATTTGAAAACTTGCTTTACAAATACCTTTACAATTACGGATATCTTACTGTAATACTTACTTTACGATTCAAGACTCACATTTGTTGAACTTAATAAAACATTAGAGGCAAAAACTAAATTTGCTTTACTTTAGTTTCGTTAGAAAAGTACATTGGAAGTGTCCCTTAACAAATATATCACTTCAAAAATATGGACCGCAGGATCCCAGGTCAGTATTTGTAATACACGCGTTCACATCAGTACGTACGGTTTACAATTCCGCGCGTTTCTAATTTTAAAATATGGCAACCCTATATAAGAGAGCCGATGTACGTAATGTAGTGTTCATTCTCATTGGAGAGGGAATAGTAATAATCCTTTAGAAATGTATTTAAGTTATCGCAATCTAATCTGCTATTTGTTTGTGTATATTAAGGTATGTAAATTGTGACAATAGAAAGATTCAAAATCATAACGGTATAAATAATAGTTTGGTCAAATTTGAACCAAGTTCATAGAAGGCAAATACGCTTATGAATAACGGTATTTATCAGAGAGGAAGAATTGTTTATAATCGCACCTTTACTTAGGAACTTATGAGCAGTGTTTCTTTCAGACATGTGTTTTTTTCTGGGGGGGGGGCATTGCTCCCGGACATTTGAGAGTGCTCACCCGGACGTGACCAAAATAATATGTCTATAATATAATAATAAATAAAATAGTACTACCAGTGCCTCCCCGCACGCACGTACCCAGGATTTCGTGAAGGAGGGGGGGGGGTCTGAGACATGAGATACTGTAGTCATCAAACCAGAGGCTCGATCATTCTAAACTATTTTATTGAAACATATATTGGTTCGTTTAGCCTGGATTTCGTAATGAGGGGGGAGGGAGGTAACATGAAATACTGAAGGCCCAGGAGCTCGATCAATCTAATTACTTCACTGGCAAACATATATTAGTTTGTTAGAAGAATAAAATGAGAATATGTTAGTAAGTATTTTAATAAACTATGAAGAAATCTCGAGTAAAATAATAAAAAGATGTATTTAAAAATATTTTACAATATTTACGTCCTTCCTCTCTTTATTCAAATATAAGAATTCTCCTTTTATTATGACCTCAACTATTGCAGGGTGTTTCAAAACAATACCAACAACGTTTGGGAGGTGATTCCTGATATCAAGATGAGACAAAAAGTATAGACCAACCTGGGTGCACAAAGGCTTCCTTTCGGAGTTGTAGGTTCCCGAAAACATGAAAAATTGAACTTTAAAGGCCCATAGCTCCAAAAGTATGGGACCTATGTGCCCTATGCAAATTTCCATGTTTCAGAATCCTGCGTTATCTCCGCAAGAATTTTTATAGAGGTAGTTGGTGACTACTTCAAATTATATGCTCGTAACCATACCCCCTCTATAAAAGTGGTTGTGGAAGTACCTCAGGATTCTGAAACATGCATTTTTGGATAGAGCACATAATAGTTCCTAAGTGAAGTCTTGATCCAACTACAATAGGTCCTATAATTGTGAGACTATGGATCTTTAAAGTTAATTCTTTCATGTTTTCGCAGCCTATAAGTTCAAAAGGAAGCATTTGTGCACCCAGATAGATTTGTACTTTTTGTCTTATCTTGGTGTCAGGAATCACCTCCCAAATATTGTCGGTATTGTTTTAAAACACCCTGTATAAAAAGTACATATTTACTATTATTAAAAGTACATACTCAATAATGTCTTGTAAAATATCTTTCAATATCAGCATTCCTTTCTCTGTTGAATCAAGTGTTAACAGAACTTTATTTCCTCATAATTTTTTGTTTTTATTATTGCGTCAATTACTGTCTGTTCCAAATGACAGGGTAAAGGAGGAGTAGAAAATTGTTTTTGAAATAACATGTTTGACACTGCAGAGGAGCGATAACAAAATATTATGATAAAAAAAATGTCCACGCTGTTACACAAGGGCACTATGCTTTCGGAAGCTTGAAATCACCCAGACTAGTAGCAGAAATTCTGAGAATTCCGTAACTTTTCTAGAAATTTCAAATTCCCTGACTCTGCCAGGATATCTCGCTCACCTCACCACCATATATTGCAAGTAATACAAATCTCCTAATAGGAAAAAGTAACCAGAAGCTTCCTGTAGTTTTTTTTTGTTTTTATTTTTAACGCTGATCCTTCTTTTTCTCATTTTATTTTGTTTCATCTTTTCTTAATTTTTTTCATTTCTGGTCTCGAAGGAAGGGGTCCGCGCCCCCCCTTGGCTACGTGCCTGCTCCCCGGAATACAAAGTGTGGCCCCCGGAACACTTTTTCCGAAAGAACGACTGCTTATACTATGAGATCAGATAACTCGATTTTATAGGATAGTTTTCTTCATTCCAATGCTTTAATAAGGGAATAACCAGGAACATGTCAAATGATAAGAATACTCTGACAGACAGTAAAAAGGTTAACACCTTAGAAGTTTCAATTCTATCTGATAGATGTCAGTCGCTGCCATCTAACTGCAAGATGTATAACTTATACTATATTTCTTTCAATAGTAGAGGAAAAAAGTAGATATGAAGATCTACCGTTAAACTTTCCGTTATTCAGTGACGGATCTAGCCTGGGGCGGGCCTTGCCCCTTCCCAGTTTTTGAGAAACAAAACTAATTTAAGCTATTATTTATATATATTTTTGAAAGTCATAATACACCTATCATAGTCTGGATCCCGTCTGCACCCCCCCCCCTAGTCTTTACCTTCTAGATCCGCCTATGCCGTTATTCATGAAGATATTAACGAATTGATTTCATTAACAACTTCAACCGAGACGATTGCTGTAGTTGTCAATCGCTAAGGCACAATTTAATAAAAAATAGTTTATGACAAGAATTTATTGTTTGAAGTAATGGACGTTCGGATGTACTAACGTTACAATCTTATGGGTGTCACGTGATTCTAATAAGGAAACAGAGGCCACAGTTTTTCAGTGGTAAAAACGTTCAGCTCTTGTGCGTGATGTCCGTAGTTCGACTGTAGCTCGGGCCAAGTGTTGGACCAGCATGGTGTGCGTTATTTTCTCAGGATTCTCCCGTTTCTTCCACTTATTTCGTTCTATCAGTTTATTCATTCCCATCATCACCGTGCTCTTTAATCTACACGGCGTAACTGTTTGACGTAAAACTGAAAATTTTGAATCCTAGCCAGAGAAACAATATAAAACAAAGATGAATTCTTCAATATTATTGGAGCATAAAGGAGAAAGTGTCCGAAGATTAAGCATATATTAATTGATATATCGCCACCACAGTAGCGGCCCTGATATGGTGTCGAATCTACTAACACAGATCTGAATTTAACACTGCTCAACACCGGTTGTGTGTTAAAAACCTGACATACCCCCTGTGTTAAACGTCAACGTCGCGGGGTCTGTGTTGAATTAACACCGCATACTGG
Source organism: Thermobia domestica (assembly GCF_964235325.1). Lineage (NCBI taxonomy): Eukaryota > Metazoa > Arthropoda > Insecta > Zygentoma > Lepismatidae > Thermobia > Thermobia domestica. The sequence continues at coordinate 303,537,987 of NC_137456.1, forward strand.
TAGTCACGCTGGAACCACTGCCCTGTGTTAAAATTGAGTTGAATTAACACAACCATTTTTCATTGTGTAGTTATTAAATTCTCTAAAAGTAGTCAAAACGATTACTCATAAATGCTGTAAGAATAAAACGTTAAGCCGGGGGGGGGGGGGGGGTAGACTACTGAAAATGATACAAAAGTAAACCATTTTTCTTTTGCCCGTTTTTCGTACGTAGCATAAGTAGGAAGTAATATAGCGGAACTTACTACAATAATAGATAATGTTGTTCTACACTCGAAAATACGAATCAAAAGAATGAGTTGATTTTGAGTTTATCGTCTCTCTCAACAGTGAGGCTATATCAGACATGGACCTATTAATTAACATGGAATCCGAACCACATGAGCTCCCGCAGGGAGTCGAACCCGGGTCTTCCTCGCTAAAGGCACGTACGCTAACCGCTTAGCCGCGAATGAGCTCACGAATCAAAAGAATTTTCAATGTTACCATCCATAGAAATTACAGTGTGGCCAGAATATGAATTACCCAAAAATCTAGGTTAAGGCAGCGATTAGAAAAATGAAGTCAACGGTAATTGATGACTTATCATGTTGTCTTGGTTCCTTGTTAACTACTTTTTAAATAATATTTCTATTTATTTTGTACTGTTCATTACACAATAAATACAAATATTATTTGTAAACACTGGTGCAAATTCCGGGGGGTGATGGGGGACATGTCTCCTCCAATCTTGAATTGTGGGACTGTCCCTCGTAATAATCCGATTTCACATGTGTTTTCTCTGGAGGAATGTAGTGATTTTGTCCGATTGTCACAAAGAAAAGTGAGATGAAATTGATCTCCCCCCAGAATAAGACTCAAATCTGCCGCCTCCCAAATGTTGAAGACAACTCTGCTGTCCTGATCGTCCACAGCATTGTTTTTCAACTTTATAAATTTTTTGAACATCGCTTTAAAAAATTATGGAAATGGTCTTACTCGTCTCCCAATGTTGAAGACAGATTTGCGACGCTGTTTGTGAAATGTGTTTGTCCATTAGTGCACACGGAACTCTCGAACGAAGGCGAATTTCAAACTCTTTATTATTATTATTATTATTATTATTATTATTATTATTATTATTATTATTATTATTATTATTATTATTATTATTATTATTATTATTATTATTATTATTATTTATTCGCAAAAGACACCTAGAAGAATTATCTCCATCGAGTTGATTAACGCAGTCAAACGGCAACATATTAACAAGTAACGTGACTTACGTCTGTCCGTTACTCCCCAGCGTACCTCTCGAAAGAAAGCGAATTTTTGAATCCTGTTTCTTTTCTTCTTTCAAATGTAGTAGAAGTTACATATGTCCTGGTCGTTAGATACAGTAAGCGTATTTCAGGGCTTATTATCTACCGGATGAAATTTAAACTTATGTGTAACCCTCTACCAGAGTTTACTGAATCTTTTTTGGGAGGGAGGGGACAAATGTAGGTTATAAGTACACAGTCCATTTACAGCATGGCTACTCAATCGTTTTACCATTTATTTTCTTACGTCTGAAATTAATGTTTATTGACGGATTTATTACATATATTTTTATTCAAATGGAGCTCCCTTGTGTATAAGCGGTTAGCTTGCTCGTCTTCGTAGTGTGATAGTGTTTCTTCTAGAAGTTTTTTGGGAGGCACTGCCCTCGGAGCTCTCGAAATGACCCCCGGAGGAGACCAAAATAATTCGTCTATGATATAATAATAAATAAAATGGTACCATGTAAAAATAATATTTGTCCCTCCAAATACTAAGAGTGCCTACCGGGAATTTTTTTCGGGAAGAAACAATGGAGTGCGTGACCTGGGTTCTAATCCCGGTGGGAGAACATTTGGTTTTGATCCCACGTTAGGCTTAAGTCCACGTCTCGTATAGCCACGCTGCTAAAAGGGACGCTAAAGCGAAAATCAAATTAAATTTTCATGCAAAAAGCAATTGTTTTCCGTCCGAACTCCAACTTTAATATTCTGGATTTACCTCGAGAACTGAATCCGTGTAAAACCATAATAAAATTTGCGTATTAACATTCTCAAGGAATATTAGCACGCTAATTTTGGTTTTGATCAAATGTGTCTAATGGATTGAGTATGATACATACTCTTCTTATGATTACTGTAACTACATGTCCCGGAGAATATGGATTGTTTCATCTTCCGAAAGATACAACCATTAGATATGCACTTGAATAGGTTTTCGACGGCACAGTAAATTTTCTATAAACGAACTTTCTTAAACCGGAAATTATTAGAAATTTTTACATTAAAAACTTCCTAGAAGAAACTTACTAAGCTATTTATATAAAATACAAATAACAAATGACACTTAATTTTAAGTACTCGTAAATAGAAAAACAAAAGGAAATAAAGGCGACAGAATAACTTCTAGAAATGTATTTAAGATATTGAAGCAGCACATACTTAAATTAGCATCTATAGTAGTACCATCTATTTTCCTTTTGTAGGAAACGATGCGTTCAAGCTTTACGAAAAACGTTTGACCACACTTCATTGAGCTGAGCGAAGCGAAGCTCTTATACTCGGGTTAGCCGTTTGATTGTCCGCGAACTCCTCCTAGACCGTTTGGCCGATCTCAACCAAACTTAGCACGCTGATAGAGTATGTCGTGCTGAGTGAGAACATAGGTCGAAATCAAAAATCCGATGTACCATCGAGGAATAATCACCGAAAAACGCTTGCTCCTAGACCGTTTAGCCGATCTCAACCAAACTTAGCACGCTGATAGAGTATGTCGTGCTGAGTGAGAACATAGGTCGAAATCAAAAATCCGATGTACCATCGAGGAATAATCACCGAAAAACGCTTGCATAGACTTAACATGGGGAAAAAGTTTTCACGCGATTTTTTTTGTGAACAATTAACAATAAACTGATTACGTAGTTTAAGCTCGCTCAGCTCATTTCATTGCAATCGGGTATATACATTGCATTCCTAGTTTTACAAATCTCAGTTTCATGTAATTTTGCCGTCGGCTTTTCCTCTGCGTAATGCTGGGCATTCCCGTGGGACATTAAGCTATCGTTTTTCCGCGTAATGCTAGAAACAAAAATCAACAATAAGCGTTAAATGTTTCTGTGCCTTTCGTTAATTCCTAATAGCAAACAGTCACGCAGTTAGGTGTTGATAACTGCTTTATTGCTTGCCTGCCAGATGCAAATATACGAGGACCCTTCGAAAAGTAGCCTCCGAAAAAAGAAACACAAATGTAAATAAGAAGAGCTTATTATATACATCTGAAAATTACTTCTTTGCTCTGTTTTTTAACATAGTTTTCATAAACACTCAACCACTTATTAAATCTCTGCTCTAGCTTAGAAATTCCATCAGCAAAAAAAAATCTCCCGCCTTTGCCTTGAGCCGGCCTGTGATCGCATCGTTCAGCTCCTCATCATCACAAAAGCCTAGAAATTTATGGAAATTCATCGGAAAGCTCCGAGATTGTGGAACGTCAAATTTGACGAACTTTTCCATTAATTTTCTGAATGAGTTCATCAGTGTCCATCGATGGCCTGCCACTCCTCTCTTCGTCATGAATGTTTCTTCGTCCACTTTTAGACGAATAAACCCATTCACGAACAACTCCTTCGCTTAACACACTTGGTCCGTAAACGGCACAAAGTTCCCGATGAATAGTAGGGACGGCTAGAACCGGTTCCTAGCGGAACCGGTTTTCGGGTCTGAACGGATGCGGTTCTAGAAGATCCGGAACCGGTTTTTCGGATCCAGGCCTGGAACCGGTTCCTAAGATCCGGTTCTGGCACCGGGTTTTCAGATCCAGATCTGGAACCGGTTCCTAAGATCCGGTTCTGGGACAGGATTTTCGGACCCAGGTCTGGAACCGGTTACAAAGATCCGGTTCTGGAACCGGGTTTTCGGATCCAGGTCTGGGACCGGTTCTGAAAACCGGATCTCCGGAACCGTATCTTTGTGGCCATCCCTAATGAATAGCTGCTGCCGAATATTGTTTTGCCGTAAGAAGACGCATAAAAGTTCGCACCTCGCACTTGGCGGGATTTTCTATTGCAGTACACATTTTGAGATGCTACAAAAGCGAAACTAGTGATCAGACAACCTTCACTCTACCACGGCTGGATACAGACTGAGCTACCGCGCACGTCTGAGCAAAGATGGTAGCATTACACACACTACTTTACGCACAGTGACCAAACGGAGGTTACTTTCCGATTGCGCCTCGTATGAAGGTATCTGTACTATCGGGTGCTAAACTGTGCAGGTAGTTTCTGTTCTGACAATTTTATTGCAGCGTAAAAAGTGTATTGTTTCGGTTTTAGTTAATTGAAAATCGGAAAAGAGCTGAAACTATGTTTGCAGTAAATTTGAACATTAACATTTGTGTAACCACATGTTTTGCCACCTAATTGCATGTATTTGGTACACATATGATTAATTACCACAACCACTCTCATTTTGTTCGTAGGTGTGTAGATCACAAATAGTATTTAATGTCCTCTTTGGGTTCATATCTATTTTGAAGTGTTCTTATAATGAAGTTAATGAGTAGTCGCTCAAATTTCTGAAATTTAGGGTAGTTGGTAGGCAGGAGCGTACTCAGAAATTTTCGTTGAGAGGGGTCCAGTACTACAAGCCACTATGTCTATGTAGTATAGAGCGGGGTGTCGTACTATTATGCACCCGAAAAGGCTCTAAGTAATCGTAAAATACTCCCTCCTATATTTACCAAAGTGATAGAACTAGAAGTTTTTATGAGAGAAAGTACAGATGAAGTGTAAGATCAAATTTTCCTTGTTAAACAAGTATAGTTTTATTGAGAAAACATGCAAATGTATGTTGAATTACGGACTTTTGGAGGGCGGTCCGGACCCACTGTATCCCCTGGGACGAAATGAATGCCCACCCAACCCAAGTATATACTGGTCATGTGTAAAGAATGTTCCTCGAGGTACATTGGAATGTACATGATAGGTACTTGAATAGAGCAATCATGTGAAATACACATGTAAGGAATAAGGTTACTACCGCCCAAAAGTACGTGCATGACACATACCGAGGAATGTATCTATTATGTGTATATCACGTACCGTGTATGCACTTGACACATTTACTTGGCATGTGCCAGGAATGTATTAGATATGTTAGTAATGTTCCTTAGGGCAGTGCTATTCAACCGGGGGTACGCGTACCTCTGGCGATACGTAATCCGAAAATAAGTATATTTTGAAATTTCCCATGTTAATTTTTTTTTTTGGGAAAGTGCACTTTATCCCCCTGTAAATAGCCTTTGATTTGTATACTGATTGTCCGTTTGCTGGTTCTCTATTTGTCCCTCTTTTAATGAACACATGTTCTGCTATGATTTCAAAATATGCTTATTTTCGGATTACGTATCCCCATAGGTACGCGTACCCCCGAAGACTTAATAAGCTCAATTCGATTTAATTTATCTACAGCTGGTACACAATTGGATGGTGAATTGTGTCCACGGGTACGTGAGAAAAAGAAGGTTGAACAGCACTGTCTTAGGGTAATGTGTGTGTGTGTGTGGTAAAAGTCAAACATAATATATACCAGGTAGGAAGTGGTGTACGAAAGGAAATTAAATCTTCCAGTTTTACGTCCCACGGTTATGCCGGTTAGGTTAAAGGAGACGGTGATGATGAGAAATTCTGGAATGAAGAGTGGGAGGAAACGGAAGAACTCCGACAAAAACCAGAGCACAGTGTTTGTCCACCACAAAGTTTACACGGCGCAAGCTGGGATCGAACCAAGATCCCAAGCACGCTCTACCACTGAGCCACCGCGCCCCCGTGGCTACGAAAGCGGATTTTGGAGGATCCGGACCTGCCGAAATTTCAACATTTATGTAAATTTATTATAATTTTATCGTTAACTTTACATATTTTACGTATAGTTTAACTTCATATTGATTTACGCTTAAAACACTTCATTCTCTTAATTTCAGTATCGATACACAAGTTTAAAATAATTTTAGTTCTCATAAATGGGTAACTCTTTACTTTGAGCAGAGCAGTGCGAGGGTAAATCCTTTTCTAAAGTTCTCTTTAAGAGATACTTCTAGAACACTGGTCCGCATTATGAATGCAAGAACATAACTCTTTCTTTCTTTCTTTTTTTTTTAATGTCTGGTCTTTATGCTTCTCTCTGATGTAACCGTCCCTATCCCCGTAGCCCAACTCGAATGAAACCAAATCGAAAAAATAAAATAAAATAAAAAAATATTCTGTAGATTTAATCTCAAACAGCCAAGCCCGGGAGAGAAGACTTGCTTCGGAAAGCAACTTCACTCCAACGCCTGTCACGATATAACCTTAGTTAATCCAATATCCCTTAGTATTCAAAGCCAAATGGGAAAAATTAAAAACAAAATAGACAAATATAATTAAAATTTCAAAGAATGAAAAAACCAAATTTCAAGATTTCAATAACAATCTATATATATAAAAGAGAACGCACAAATCCTTTGTTCCCTCATCACGCTAATACGGCTGAACCAATTTCTTTCATTTTTGGGGGGTTATTAGGATTTGGACCCTAGATGGTTTTTATCATATCACTTTAATTTTTAATTACCAGTGTCTTGAGATAATTGACCATTCAAGTGTCCATAACGTACAAATCCTTTGTTAGTTCATCATAGGTAAAAATAAACGTATTTATATGCAACCCGCATGACCGTGTCACTCGGCGGGTTAACATAAATGACAGGTGATATAATGTTAACATTTACTGCAATCTACTATGGTTTTTATCATATCACTTGAAAGCGAAAAAGTAAAAATTATCTAAGTAACAAAGTTTATTGCGTTCCGGGGTGACCGCAGCGAAGCGGGGCGGGTTAACATAAATGACAGGCGATATAATGTTAACATTTACTGCAATCTTCTATGGTTTTTATCATATCACTTGAAAGCGAAAAAGTAAAAATTATCTAAGTAACAAAGTTTATTGCGTTCCGGGGTGACCGCAGCGAAGCGGGGTGAACGCTGCTAGTCTTTATTAAAATAATTAGGTTGTTGTGAATATGCAGAAATACGTTAGATTTCCACATATATACAATTATACACATATCCACAATATTACTTCAATTAATAAAAAAAATCTAGGTAAATAATTCGGAACACTGTATCGAGAATGTATTTACCAGAACTAAATTTTAAATATTTAAGCAAAATTAGATTGATAATGAAAAGCACTCCTTTACATCAAAATTTTCATTCAATACAGAGAATCCTATAAAAGTTGCTTTAGCAAAAATAAAAAATCGTGAAGTTTCATTAATGTCTATCCAAATGAATTAATAAACGCAGTAAAATTCAAATTAAAGTTGAATTTTCTTCCCTTTTACAAAAAAAAAATTCTATTTTTCATAAAATTCGGGGAAAAATCTCAAAAAATCTCCAAATCTATAATCTGAATTCTCAATTTTTCAAAATAACTATCACATTATTCTCAATCATTAATTACCAAAAAATAAGCAATCAAATATTTTTGTCTGATCATCTTCAAAAATAAAACCAGACTTCTCTTAGAAAATTCGTTCTTTTTCCCTCTTTTTTTAAGAAAGAAAACAAACTGAATTAACACATTCGCCAAAAAAATTATTAAGAATAATTCTTGTTTTCATTATAATCGAACAAAATAGGTTTCCCATTCAGAGGCATTCAAACTCCTTGTTCTTCACCAAACTAACAACACACCGATCGAGAACCACCGACGAAGCCTCGAGAGGAAAACCACGCCTCTCGCTCACGCGACAAACTCTAACAACATCTCTCTCTTTCGCGCGGCTCACAATCCCTGATTACAATTTTCTTTCTTTTTTTAAGAATAAAATAACAAAGTGACAAAAATATATTTAAATACCAATTTTAATAAGAATATATTTTTTATACACAAAAACTCAAATTATCTACTACTCTCATTAGTACAAACGTAACTTTTTTAAATTTCTTTACTCTTCTTTTTTTTATTGGTGACAAATCCATCTCGGGGGAACAAAAAGGTCTCCAAACGATGGGTCGTTACAGATTGATGTCTCTTTAAGAAAAGTAAAAAAAAAAATAATAAATCAAACAATAATGATTAGCTTCTAAGTTCACAGTATCTAAACATAAATTTCGTTTTCTATTCAAAATGGAAAAAAGAAACATCCTCCTCCTCTCATAGTATTCTTAAATTGTCTGCATTATCAAAAGGATGAAAACATTGAATTGAATTGAACTTGTAACAGGATTTAAGTGTGTAGTGAAAACATTTCCTGTAATGTTGACCTTTTTATAGTTCAAATTCCTTTAAAGTGAGTTCCAAAATAAGCACATAGTAAATGAAGTTTATTGAAAGGAGATAAAATCCTTGCAAGAATAAGCAATAGCTAGTCCTTTTTAAAAATTTGACATCATGGTTGTGTTTTTTTTTTTTTTTTTTTTGTATTTTTTTAAAGTTGTAATATTACAATGATCTTATTACGTGAATAAATAATTACAAGGTTCTGCAAAAATAGTTTCAGATTTTATTCCCAGTGAAGTACGAAAGGAATACTGAAATCTAAACCGTGTGCTAGAAGCTACACTAAGTAATATTTATATTTTTGGTGCCTTCCATTTCAATTCAGACAGAGCATGTACCATCACCATCTCAGATATTGTTGAAACTTTTTTATAGCAACTAGACATGTTTTTAAGAGACCCATATTTTTTTGTTTTGTCGAAAAAAATTTTCCCGCCAAGTAATGGGCCACCAAAGACGGGGAGTACAATTTATGAATTGTAGAAGACATGGAAAATGGTCAACTTCGGAGCCTCACCATTCGGCTATGGAGACAGGTAGAGTTATAATTCTTGTTGTGGTATGTACACTCATGTCCAAAATTATTGTCGCGTGTCTATAACTGTCTTCTTGTAAGAATATAATTTGATAATGATTTTGCAGAGTACTATTAATACTGATACTTTGTGTATAATCGGGAATTGTATATTTGTGGTAAATTTCATAGGAAATGAATTATAAATACGAAAATTAGAATGAGTAAAACAAAATGTTGCTAAGCGGACAAGAAAGTTTTATTTTCGTTTTATTGTTCGTATTTACTGATCTTTTGACATGAAATTTGCCACATACATATCTTTGCCGATTGTATACATACTAACATTGTAAGAAACACTGGGCGAATTCGTTATGAAATTATATTCCTACAACAACATATTTATAGATATGCGACAATAATTTTGGACATGAGTGTACATAGGGATATAAATAAACTATATTTTATCATAGTTTGGTTTGCGCATGCGTATCTTTTTGTACATAAATTAACAAATGAACATCAATTTATCTGAAAAGTCGAAGTTTGCAAATTTTTTTCGAGCACTTCCGGTTCGAATTTTAAAATTCTGTTTTCACGGTTGGTAAGACCTAGTTATCCGCTTTCCGAAATAAATTTTGTATCGCTTATGTGTGCAACCGTTTTGTCGCAAAAAATTCGAGAAATTGTAAAATTTTCAAAAATCGCCATTTTTGGGCGCCATTTTCTCGAAAACACCATCTTTTAAAATTCTGAAATTTTGTCAGATGGTACAACTTTACATGAATAATAAACACAACCAAATACCATTCTCGACCAATGCTTCATGAATTAACTGCAGCCTTTTAAAGTTAGCGAAGTTTCGTTAACTTTGATGTCACAGTTAGCAACACTGGGAACAATAAAAGTGCAATGATTTGATGATGTTTGTGGTTCACATTCATTAAATGAAGAATAAAAGGTTTTCTTGACTGTTTTTTTATTATTTTGATCAAAAAGGCTCTTTGAAATAGTAAAATGAGCCTCCCCCTACTCCTCCGTTTTCTTAAACCGAAGTAATCTGAGGTGTAAATTACGATTACGAAACACACAAATTTTAAGTTTACTTGAAATGGCCATCCAATAAATTCTGATGATCTATAAAAAGCCTGAACTATTACCTCAGTATGATTTGGAATGCTTCAGACAAAGTCTCAATTAAGTGTGATGTTATTACAGTGATCGAAAAAGGACAAAAATTTTAAAAAATCGAAACGTTTTCTTACGCGTTTTAAAGAAATTTACTGACTTTTTAAACAGAACAATCCCAGCATAAGAATGGGTCACTCGGAATTTTATAGTATTCGACTAAAGTGGGTCAGTCCGAAACCTGCGAGGAAACTGTGGGTGTGTGTATTGTGCTACAAATCAAAGGTGCAGCCTGTATTGAAGCTGTCATGAGTGACCTATTTCCTTCAGTAGTATGATCTGTAGAAAATGACAGTTGCCTTCTTCAAGAATGTGGTGAATGTCCTGGAGTGGAAGGAATAAATGTGGAGTCTTTAATTATTGATCCTGATGAAAATGAAAGTGTTACGTATGCCATATGGGAAAACAATGATCTCGTTAAAAAACTGTGCCACTTTCTGTTTTCGTATCGTAATTGCTGGTTTAACTGTAAGAATTGTAATTCATGACTACATCAAGAAAATCCAAATAGAATTAATTGCTACCGAAAAGCACCGTATAAAATTTCAAGATACAAATTTTATTTTACCTCATGTGGACTTCGTTGAAAACTGGACTGTTATTTTGCAAAGTGAAATTCAGAGTTATCACCGGAATATGAAACAACTGACAGTTTTGTTGTAATAAACGACGATAAAACACACGATTCGGCTCATGTACTCATAGTCATAGACAAGATTCTAAAAATACTCGAAGAAAAGCGAAAATATATTTTTTAGAAAAAGGTTTGAATACGTGAAAATAGGTGTCTACAATTTCCCAAAACGTGTCAGTGATTTCTGATGGTGCTGCATCCCACTTTAAAAATCGCTTTCAGATGTTCGAGATGCAGACAGGTCCGATAAAGCAGTGGTTTTGCAGTGAAACCGGCAATGCAAGGGTCTCTGCGATGGTATGGGGAAGGGGGGGGTGTAAAGAATGTGGCAACGCGGCATAACCTTAGGCTAAAACAGATACACAGCATAAAAACCAGAAAAAAAATGAAATGAAATCTTTAAGCTTCACCACGTCCCACGGTTATGCCGGTTAGGCTAAAGGAGACGGTGATTATGAGAAATGAATGAAATGATGGAATGCAGAAGTGGGAGGAAACGGGATAATCTCGAGAAAATCCACGAGCATGGTGTTTGTCCACCACAAAGCTCACACGGCGCGAGCTGGGATCGAACCAGGGACCCCAAGCACCGGAAGTGAACGCTCTACCACTGAGCCACAGCGTCCCCACTAAAACCGCAGAAGAATTCGTGAGTATAGTGCAAGTACAAACTCCGGGTATTACTCTCGTTTTGTTACCTGGAACTGAATTCGACGACTTCCGGAAGAAAAAAGGGGAAAGTATGCGACCGGTAACTGGTATTCAACGAAGTCATCTTTGGCTTTCGGAAAATTGCGAAGTTTTTATGGTAGTGACGGGTCGCCATGAACTAACTTCATGCTTCCCCCAAATTCGAACTTCTGCAATTCAAAGTGTAGATTTAAGAAATCTGCAAAAAGGAACTTTTGTTACATACATATATGTATGGTAACCAGTGGTGCGTAGCAGAAATATGAATAAATCATGAATTATTTGAAGTTGAAATGCTGTTTATGCTTCTACATGGACCTTCAGCAGGATACAGGTTTCCAGAAGAGCATAAGAGAAGTGAAAATAAGTGTTTTCTGACTATCGACAATCTGCTACGCAGGGGCGGATCCAGGACGGACTTCTGGGGGGGGTTGTAATACTGCTACTTAGAGTAACTTTTAAGAGCTCCAAACTCTGGGATGGGTTTTATTTATATATAAAATAAGAAAATTTCTTTTTCTGGGGGGGGGCGGGGCATCGTGCCCCTAGATCCACTCCTGGATGACTTGTGAGTGAACCAACAGCTATTGGAGCACCTGCATGGTTACATGCTATTAGCGAAGAAGACAAACCAAGCAAATGATTGGTCCATGTAAAAATCAGTGAAATTTTGTTTCCGAAGAAGTAAGTGAACTTGAAATTCCATTTTAAGTAAGTGAACTTGAAATTTGTGTGTTTCGTAATCGTAATTTCCACCTCAGATTATTTCGGTTTAAGAAAACGAAGGAGTAGGGGGAGGCTCATTTTACTATTTCAGAGAGCCTTTTTTATCAAAATAATAAAAAAACAGTCAAGAAAACCTTTTATTCTTCATTTAATGAATGTGAACCACAAACATCATCAAATCATTGCACTTTTATTGTTCCCAGTGTTGCTAACTGTGTCTTCAAAGTTAACGAAACTTCGCTAACTTTAAAAGGCTGCAGTTAATTCATGAAGCATTGGTCAAGAATGGTATTTGGTGTGTTTATTATCCATGTAAGGTTGAACCATCTGACAAAATTTCAGAATTTTAAAAGATGGTGTTTTCGAGAAAATGGCGCCCAAAAATGACAATTTTTGAAAATTTTACAATTTCTCGAATTTTTTGCGACAAAATGGTTGCACACAGAAGCGATACAAAATTTATTTCGGAAAGCGGATAACCAGGTCTTACCAACCGTGAAAACAGAATTTTAAAATTCGAATTGGAAGTGCTCGAAAAAAATTCGCAAACTTCGACTTTTCAGATAAATTGACGTTCATTTGTTAATTTATGTACAAGAAGATACGCATGTGCAAATCAAACTATGATAAAATATAGTTTATTTATATCCCTATGTACATACCACAACAAGAATTATAACTCTACCTGTCTCCATAGCCGAATGGTGAGGCTCCGAAGTTGACCATTTTCCATGTCTTCTACAATTCATAAATTGTACTCCCCGTCTTTGGTGGCCCATTACTTGGCGGGAAAATTTTTTTCGACAAAACAAAAAAATATGGGTCTCTTAAAAACATGTCTAGTTGCTATAAAAAATTTCAACAATATCTGAGATGGTGATGGTACAATTTTATTTTTTTTTGCCTGAGTTGAAATGGAAGGCACCTTTTATTATAATCGTTTAAAATTTAAAAAAAATCATTTCTCAAATCTTAAATATTTCAACAGAAAGGATGAACCATCTATTTAAAAGTCGCAAAGAAACACTATTCAGCATGATTGAACGTTTGTAGCTTTATTGTAAATTATATCCTTCCGATTAAGTATGGACGATAATTTCATTGAAATACCTGTCTAAAACTGCTTGGCAGTAGCGGATCTTGTCAACCTGATTTTGGAGTATACGTTTGTTAGATGGTTTTGGCGTGATTTCACAAACAGCTAGCTCAATATTATGCTTAAGTATCGGAATACTTTCTGGATTGTCAGGAAACACGGATCATTATCAACCCCCCCCCCAAAAAAAAAAAAATAGTATAAAATCGTAGCTTCACCGAGGGGAAATCACGAAAACCGCAAAAGAGTGATTGTGAGACGGCTTCTGTGGCACGTAGAGCCATGCTGTTGGCCTCAAATCTTGCCTACGTCTAATGCTGGCAAATAAAATCTGTAAACATGTCTCTGTAACTCACTACATTACATGCAATACAGTCCCACGCTGTCTACCACAAATAGAGCATGCAGCAATTCGAGACTGAGCACAGGTAAAGGAGGCATAGATTATAGAAATTCTATATCTTATTCTTTAAAAGAAGGGGAAAAAACAAAAAAAACTTGTCACACCTTAAGGTAGTAGGAGAGACTGAACAATTCCACGACAAAGGCTTGCCGCCGCTGTGTATATTTTTATTAGGTGTTTCTGTGATCTTTTGCGCTGGCGCCATTACTGTCTGACCGTAGTGCGAGTTCCCTTTATACTTTTACCGCCTGCTTTATATATTTTATTACGTATGTGTGATTTTTCGCCGACGCCCTTACTGTTTGAACGTAGTGCGAGTTCCCTTTATACTTTTACCGCTTGCTTTGTATATTTATTACGTATGTGTAACCTTTGCGCTGGCGCCATTACTGTCTGGTTATGTTGTGATTTTCTTTTTATACTTTTACTACCCGCTTTGTATATTTGCCGCTTGGTAGCCGTGGATGCTAATGGTATTTTCATTTATAGATACCGGAACACTTTGTATATTTATTTATTATTGTGACTTAAGTAAGAAGAGAAAGTTTACTTACCTTTGATGACACGGCCGCTATTTTCTGGCTATTTCCTGGTTGTTTGTTGTTGTAGTTGTATATAATTTATGTTCATATCCTAGTGTTGTTTGTAACGAGAATAAATACAGTGATTTTTCCCTAAATAGGTAAATTTTCCTTTTTTAGGGATGTTTTGTAGTGTTACAGCGAAAAGTAATTAGATTTTCGATAATTTGTATGTAAGCTATTGAGTGTTTTCTTTTATGTACACTGATTAGATTGTTGTTGAGTTTAGTTTAGCGTCCCTTTTAGCAGCGAGGTTATATGAGACGTGGACATACTGATTAACGTGGAATCCGAACCACATGAGCTCCCGCCGGGAATCGAGCCCGGGTTGACCACGCCAAAGTTGTGTACGCTAACCGATTAGCCAGGGAGGAGCTCTACAGTGATTAGACTACGTATAGTTACCTATAATATAATTTTACGTAATGAGACCAAGCCCTAATTATGAATTATACTTTAATTTCTACTAGATTAATTATGAATTTACCTTGCACATTCTTTTATTTATATAATTGGAAATGATCAATATTAATTAACCTATAATACTTACCATATGTATATACTTACGTATGAAGAATTGAGCTTTGCCACTTGTGGTTTATGATGGACGGAATTGTTTTTCCAATATGGCGCCGTCGCGTGATTGCTGAACAGAGGTTCCTCCATAGTAGGACTTTGAAATACGAATACGCGCATTTTGCTTCCATTTACGTATAGATTGATGCTAATTAATCTTGTGAAGAATTTGGCTGGGCGAAGTTGCATAGTTTATTACATTATTATACTATATGTTTAATTTATATTAATTTTTTTGTTTAGCATGTGCTTAATTATTATAAGGTTGAAATAGTAATAACAGATAACGATACATTTTAATAAAGAAAGCGGAACCCCACAGTACTACGACATGTACAACTGTGCTGCCATCTATTGGCAATAATTACAACTCCATTTAACATGCACGTTATATGGGAGACTGATACAAAATGAAAGGGGACTTAAGGTGAATTACATGAGATTTAGATGTACAAGGAAGAGAACAGAATAAAATAAATAGAGAAAGCTATTATTGTTTATTGAATTGAAGCAACATTTAAGCGTAATATAGTAGTTTGTAATGAGGTTATTAAATTAGGTTTAACTGGATACGTATGCATTTTGTAGGGTAGTTTATTATTTATTTAGGATTTTTATTTAATAATATGGTGTGTAGAAGTATATTGAATTGCTATAAAATAGAACAATACGTATTTTATTTGTATAGATGTATTTAAGATTATATTCGGGGGCAGTTTTAGTATTGGTTTGCGTTAGCGTATTTGAATGTGCGGAACAGCACATGATGGATTTGGAATGGGCGGAGTATATACGTTGCTTGAGAATTGTTTAGTATTGGTTTGCATTGATGAATGTTGCACATATTGAGGAAATGCTGAAGATTGTTTTTATACTAATTTGCACTACGATTTCCATTTGAAAGAATTAGATAAATAATAGCTTGAAAATATTTTAAATTGGATTACGGTATGGAGCATAATATTTAAGTATATTGTATTTACTGCGAACTAAAGTATATATATATATATGTAGCTGTTATTATAGAATTAACAAGTACCAGAGATAATTATATTGTTTTTATTTACCATGTATTGAATTATATGAATATATATTCCTTATAATAATTGATAACAGTTGGGAAGCTTTATATGGTGATTGATTTTACGTGTGGAACTGATTTAATTTGAAGCAACAGCAAATACATTTGACAGATAATTGACGTATTTGCAACCATTGAAATGGGTATAAAATGCTTTATGTATGTAAAAATATTTAATATTTCTTGTTTGTAAAGTATGAGGCAATTTTAACTGCTAATGTATAACATTACAGATAGGGTTTTAAGCTATTTTAGAATGAGCTTAGGAGATAACAAAATTATTATGGAATGAGACCAACATGATGCATAGGGAAGATGACATGTGGAATGTTTGGGAAAGTTTTATTATTTTAGGAAATAATATATTAATGAATACAACGGGCAATATTTTAAGAGAAACCCATTTTTTAGTATTGGTGTACTATTGAAAGCATGAATCAACAATTTTGAAGGTATAAGACATAGGCAAAGACTTGTATTTATTGGTGTTATTGTTTTACATTTAACGGAGAGGATGTTGCTGCCATTATGTTAAAACAGTTTTGAATAGATTTGAATTATTGGAATATAGTATTTTTTATACTTAGGGACTTATTTATAAATACAACTTACGATTTAGAATATTATTGAATGAATTATTTTACAATGTACATAATTATATATATATTTTAATGTTATTGACTAGTTATTTAAAATTTAGACGAATTGTACTTTTTAGTGCTGGAATGGTGTATTTATATTTGTATAGATTATGTACTAATACGGAACACATTGATTAGTATACAACTTTGCAGATTATATATTTGCGTAGACGAAATTATGAAAACTGTTGATTTTTATTATTCAACGCACTTACACGAAAATAATTGTACAATTAGAAATTGTTGAAAGTTTTGAATGGGCAATTTATGTATATGTGTGGTGTAGTACAAGTATTTGGAATATATGTATTGTATTGTGTTATCAACTATTGATACAAATAGGGCTGAAGGATTTACGTAGTATTTGCGTTTGCGACAATATAAAATTTTATGAGAATGATATGATACCATGTAAATGTTAGATTTGCGTCATATAGTAATTAGATTTATGTTTTATTAAGATATAGATGTACATATCACGCATTAATACAGACACAGATTGATTTATTTTATTTTAGACATGAAAGAGAAAACCCCTATATTGGCGTTGGCTGTAGAAAACAGAGACGTGTGTACATTACAATTTTCCATTAGTATCTGAAAAGTTACACAGAATATAAACCTTCATCCAGCCTATGAGGTGGGTGCTCTTTGACTTGGCTATGGAGACGATGCAATTCATGTTTTTTTTTTTTTTTTTTTTTTAAGGGTTAAGCCGTTCAAAGGGTTATGCCCTTTCTTCGGGACGAGAGTTATAGGTATGGGGAATTTTCTTTATTTATAGGGGGGCATTGAGGGTTAGGAGCATTATTTTATTTTATTTCATTTCATTCTTATTTGTGGGCATCTTTTTTTATTTTATTTATTTATTTATTTTTATTTTTTTTATTTTTTATTTTTTTTTATTTTTTATTTTTATTTTTTTTATGAGAGATGAGTTGAAGTGCTGATGGACGTCACAAACACGAGGGTAATGTTAGTATGGACGAGTGAATGGTTATCTTCTGCCCTGGTGCAATTCATTTTTTTTTTAAGCTAGCTCGAAAGCTAGCAACCTCTTAGAGGGGTACGCCCTCTTTTAGGAATGGGATGTAAAGGAAAAAGGAAAATGGTTGGGCTAGGATATTGGGAGAGGATCTAAGGGGTGCATGGTTACAGTTTCAATCTTTATTTTTCTTTATTTCGTCATTTATTTACATCACTATATATGTATGATTATGGATGGACATTATGATCTTTGCGATCATAAACATACTGACAGGTGGATGCACAAGTAATAAACATATAATAAACATATAAACATATAAGAGAAATCATAAAGAAAAAGCTATCAAAAGAATGGAAATAAATTATGAAACTATAAACATAACACAGACGATAGAGGATGGTAATTATAAGTATATGCTATGAACGTGAAGGATGAAATGAAGTGCTAGCACGCCACAACACAAGGGAAAGGTTAGATCAACGAATGCTGTTATCTTCTGCCTAGGGGCGACGCTAGGCTGATGAAGACTGGGGGAGCCCTGTTAGTAAACAAAGGAAAATCACTGTGCAGTATATGAAGGAAATACGTGAGGGAGATGAGCATGAATACGATAGTCGTCCAAAAGTTCTAGGTTGAGATCATTAGGGGGCAATGTATAACAATAGAGTGTGAAAAGGAGGTGCAAAGGGGTATAGTAATAACGTGGTCGGCATGGGTGAAGTGAAAGGTAGTGCATAGTGTCGAAAAGTAGTGGGTGGTGACGAGAGTAGCGATCGGTGAGAAATTTACGGCGTAGCGTTTCTAGGTGAAATTTAAGAACAGGAAATGTAATAAGAGAGTAAAGATCACGGGTAGGACTGGGTAATGAAATGCGATAAGCGATGCGAAAGGCGTGTCGTTCGAAAACTGCGAGCTTGGCATAGTAGGATGGTGATGCTGATATCCAGGCTGGAGAACCATAGGTAAGCACTGGGCGAAGGAAGACTTTATATGTATTAAGGATAAGCTGGGAAGAGAGACCCCAAGTAGTTCCGGTTAGTCTTTTGAGTAAATTAAGTCTATTATATGCCTTAGTTTTAACAGAGTTGAGGTGAGGTGTCCAAGTGAGGTGACGGTCGAAAATGAGGCCAAGATAAGTGACAGTTTTAGAAGGATGTATTGGTACGTTATTGACTTGTAATGAAAGAAGAGATGAATTGCGATGGACTTTTGTGCGTTTGCGAGGTGGGATGAAAACTATGGCTTGTGTTTTTCCGGCATTTATTGTTAAATTCCATTTCCGGCACCAGTGTGTAAAGCGATTGATAGCTTCCTGGAGTGCAAGATTGATTTGCGGAACGGTGCGACAGAGGGCAAGAAATGCCGTGTCATCGGCATATTGGAACAGATGGACGTTCCTTGGTAGATCTGGAAAGTCGGCAACAAATAGTAAATACAAAAGAGGTGATAAAGCAGATCCCTGTGGAACGCCAGATAACAGAAAAATGGGATATGAAAGCGCAGAATTTATTGCTACGTAAGTAAGACGGCAGATAAGAAAGTGATATATGAGCCGAATATAGGTCATAGGAAGCCGGAGTCTGACAAGCTTGTAAATGAGTGCTAAATGCCATACCTTATCAAACGCTTTTTCGAGATCGAATAGAAGAAGACAGGATGGCTGAATCGTGTTATAATGGTTTGTGATTAATGTCGTGAGACGAAGCAACTGGTCGTTAATAGAGTAACCAGGACGGAAACCAGCTTGATGGGTCGGGATGAGATTGCGATCGGTTAAATATGGATGTAAGCGTTTGACGATGATCCTTTCAAAGATTTTACTGAGTGTTGACGTTAACTGGATGGGTCTGTAAGATGAGACGGAACTGGGAGGTTTATTAGGTTTTGGAAACATGAGACATTTTGAAACTTTCCATTCAGTGGGGTAGAAACCAGTGCGTAGTATGAACGTAAATATAAGGGCCAGAAGTTGGAGCAGTATAGGTGGGCTTTCCTTGATGTGGCGGTAAGTTATGCTATCAAAGCCGGGAGCAGTATTTTTCTTACGCTGAACCACAGCTGTTATTTCATCCGACTGGATGGGTACAGTGAGGACATGCGGTGGTAATGGATGGTTGGCGTCCGGCTGAAAATGCTGTGAATTCGTGTTTACACTGTCAACAGGATGTGAGCGGGAAGTAACCTGTGCAGGAGGTGTAAAAATACCTTGAAGATGGTCTGCGAATGCGTTCGCTTTTTCCAAATCCGAGTGTAATGGCTTGTCATCGACAAGGAGAGGATAAGGAGTCTTGGAAAATTTCCCACACAAGGCGTTAAAACGCTTCCAATACACGGTTGGGTGGCTTGTGTCAGCAAGATTATTGCAAGTTTTCACCCACTGCCTTTGCCGATATGCTAGAAGGTAATTTCGGACAGTTCTCTGTAGTTGATGGTGATGATGAAGTGCATCCGGGTTTCGTGTATGGAGATATTCACGATAAGCTTGTCGTGATTGACGAATCAAAGGAAGATAATGCGGTGGTAGTTTTGGACGATATGGTATGGATTCTGTTTGCGGTATGTAGAGAGCGGAGGCTTGTTGGAGAGCAGAAGTAACATGATCAATTTGAGCGTTAAGTTCATCTGAAGTAGTTGGTGCTTGATAAGGTGCAAGAGCAGAAGAGAGGTAAGTGCGGTAACGCGGCCAGTCGGCTTTATCGTAGCGGGGTGAAAGACGAGGTGGTGGGAGAGGCTGGTGAGGAGCAAGACCTGTATGATATGTAAGTTTTAACGGTGCATGGTCGCTGCCAAGTAAATCGAGAACTGTGACAGTGCAGCGTGTGGTGAGCGTGTTAGAAGTAATTGCAATGTCCGGAGTGGTGTTTGATATTGGCCGAGTGGCCGTTGGAAGATCGAGAAGAACGCCTGTCGTATGAGTTGTGATATGATCAGTAAAACGGGTTCGGTCTTGAGCGGAGCGACTATGGAAATTGATATCAGCGAGAATGATATAATGGCGGTATGTAGCTGATATATGAGAGAAGAAATTAAGAGGAATTGGATTGCCTGGTCTGATGTATATTGTAGCCAAAGTGATAGTGATATTTTTAAAATACAGAGTAGTAATGACGTGCTCTGGTAAATGTAAAATAGGACATTGTTGCTGCCTGTATGGTATGGTGTGTCGGAAGCCTACAGCGGCTCCGCCATTAGCTCGCAAGGCTGGTAGTGGGTTATCACAGCGGAGTAAGATGTAATTAGGAAATCGACAAGAGATGGACTTGGTCAGAAAGGTTTCGTTGAGAAGGAAAGCTGTAATGTGTTCTTCGAGTAATAGGGTCTGGAAGAGGACTTTGTTTTTAGGTAGAGATCGGATATTCAGAAACAAGAAAGACAAGTCCATGAGGAGAAAATGATTAAACAGTTGTTTCGTATCGTGCAGTATGAAAATGAACATAGTTATTGGAGTACGTAGCATAAAGTGAGACATTGAAAGTTGATTTAGCGGCAAGTGTGAGTTGTTGGAGAACGTGCTGTCGATTGAAGGGGTGGATATTCTGAAGTGCGAGAGTAAGAAATTCCAGGAGTTTGCCCACAGTGACTGGATCATCGACATGTTTTTCAGTGTTGGTGGATGCTGACTGGGTGCGGAGTGGAGCAACTAATTCCGGGTGTGATTCATCAGGCTTAGGTTTGTTTTTGCATTTATAGCTATAGGCGGGGTGCCTATCTTGACATGTGGGACATTGGGGTGGAAGTTCCATATTTGGGCAAAGTCGCGTTTGATGTGGACCAGAACAGTAACCACAAACAGTAGCATTTTTACAATCGGCTGTTGCGTGGCTGTTATACGCTTGGCATCGCTCACATCGAATAGGTAAGGGTGCAGGCGACCGAGAGGGTTCTACCCTGTGTCGGCGCTTGTATATGAGGGCGCCTTGAGTGAGAAGAGTATCTATGGTGTCCTGAGATGAAGTGAGGATTCTAACCATATAAGTTGGGCCAGTGTTATTACGAATACGGATGGCTTTGTTAATAGTATGCCCTTCATACTGTAATTCTGCTTGGATTTCCTCGTCTGAGTATGTAGGATCAACTCCTCGAATCACCACAGAAAGCATTGGAGGTCGTCTAGGTGGAGGTGGCTGTTTACGTCGAGAAGAAGTGAGAGAAGTAATGATGGCGGTGTTACCAAAAATTTCGAAAGATGCCTTATTGCGTACTGTCGTGAGGAAATTTGGATCTGTGGACTTCAATATGTATCCGTTTCGCGTTTTGACAACTTCCTGGAGTGGAAGACTGGGTAGATATTTCCTAAGTTGCAGGATAATGAACTTTTCATTAGAATACTTAGGATCGTATTTCTGCAGTAGGAAGCAATGAACAGATGAGGACTGTGTAGTAGTTGATGCTCGGCGTGATGATGTGGAATTTTCAGCGTCCATGTCGGATATATCGGAGTCATTGGCGGTATGTTGCTTCTTAGCAGGAGGAGATTGTGCTTTGCTGGCATAGCTCGGCTGACTAAGTGGAGATCTAGATCGTTGCCTGCTTGAGGCATTAGACACTGTTGAGGTAGTTGAGCGCTCTGAGGCTCGGCGGCGTCTTTCGCAGTGCTCTCTCTGCCTCTCCACCTTCGTGGAGCTAGCGGAGGGAGTTACGAAAACAGGTGGTAAACCTCCGTGTCTGCACTCTAGAGATGGTCCAGAAGCGTTGCCAGAGTCCGCCATGAGCAAACCGAGACCTGCGGCACGAAGCCGTAATGGTGTGTGGTTGTGTATGAAATCCCTGATGAGATGAGACGATGCAAAGGTGAGACGACCCGTTTGGATAGCCGTCAAGGTTGGATAAATTCACTTGCCAAACTCGTAGCACTGGACGCCCTTGACTAGATAAGTCTGACGGACAGAGCTCAAAGTAATGCAAGAGAAAGAATCCGGGATGAGGAACAGGAAGGAATCAAAATGCAGCTGTTCTGACGTCTGGTACGTCACAGCTGTTTGGATCGAATGAATATCGATCGAGAGTAAGATGCCCTGCAATTCATAGCTTAGCTTAGCTTAGCTTGAAAGTGTAGTTTTGTGTCGAGTATCGGACAAAAGTCCCTGACTCGATGACAGCTATAGAAAAGAAAATGAATAGACGTGTGGGGGGTGAGTTAGAATATGAGATACGACGACGTCATGTGACCTTCAGCTGCAACTGTCGCAGTGAGGGGGAGAGTGTGGGTAAAGAGTTATGCTACAATCGTGGCGTCCTGTAAATTCGTCGGTGTGTATGCGCTGTGCCAATGGCTGCTATAGCGGGGTTGACGTGGCGGGGGAGGTTGGCCCAAAAACGAGTATGGTGTTGATGTAACACGTCCCGGATAGGATAGATGTTTAAGTCCTCTAAAAGTTGACGATTACGCGTATATCGGTCATGGCCTGTTATGATACGAGCTGCCCTGGTTTGCACACTCTCGACCGTGCGCAAGTGACTGAGTGCCGCATGTTGCCATGCTGGACATGCGTAGGTGATTGTGGACAAAATTACCATTTTAAAGACGTGGAGTCTTGTTTCATGACTTAAGGCACTGCAACGCAGAATAGTATAGAGGGCAGACAATTTTCGAAGGGCTCGGTGTTTAATGTCCCTGATATGAAGACCAAAAGTAAGGCCTCGATCTAATATAACTCCCAAGTATTTAGCATGCAGACGGTGCGGAACTTCAATGTTGTCATAGTATAAACGATGGATGGCTCTGCTGCGTCTTTTGCTATAGCAGACTGCAACGCTCTTATCCGCGTTGATTTTTAGGCGCCAGATGGTAGCCCAACGTTGAAAGACATTGAGTTGTCGCTGCATGTAGTGGTAGGAAAGACGAAGATTGCTGCTGTTCGTAAAGAAAGCAGTGTCATCGGCGTATGTTGCAGGAAAACAGTGTGGCACAATGGGTAAGTCTGCGGTGTATAAAGTGTAAAGCAGAGGCGAAAGAACCGCGCTTTGAGGCACACCAGCTTGAATTGGTTTGGGAGCAGACTTGGTCTGTCCCACAGAGACATGGAAAAAGCGATGAAAGAGGTATGAAGTGAGGAGTTTGAGATAAGGTAAAGAGAAGCCTTGTAAGCGAAGTTTATAAATGAGGCCTGGTAACCACACTTTATCAAACGCCTTCGAGATATCAAGGTATACACCCACAACATATTGTCGTCGATTAAAAGAGGTAGTCAGGTGGTCGACTACCCTCACTAATTGACTTGTTGTGCTGTGGTTAGCACGAAAACCAAATTGATGGTGGGGGAGTATATCTAGAGTGGTGACGTGCTCGTGAAGTCGGGCGAGAAGCACTCGTTCGAAGAGTTTGCTCACATGAGATAATAGGCTAATTGGTCTATAGTTTTCTGGGAGAGTCGGATTTTTACCTGGTTTAGGGAGAAGAATGACTTTCGCTTCTTTCCAAGCACGGGGAAAGTAGCAAACCTGAAGGATGCCTGTAAATAAAGCAGCAAGATAGAGGAGTAGCTTCCGTGTCCCATGTTTCAGTAGTTCTGGGCGGATCTGATCAACTCCAGGCGCTTTTTTGTTGGGCAAGTGACAAATTTGACGCTCAACTTCCCTTGGTGTTACGACCTCAGGCAGGGGAAGTATTGGTTGAAAATGGAGCATGCGCATAGTGGCCCGAACGTCCTGCCGAATGTGAGGAACGACAGGAGTCGCATTAGGTGTAAACTGGCGCTTTAGAGATGCAGCAAATAAGTCTGCTTGCCCTTGGTCGTCATGTATGACCCCATGCGGACCTTGCAGTATTTGAGTTTGACGAGAAGTCTCTCGGCGCTGGAAAAGGCGGGAATACTGCCAGATTTTGGTGTCATTAAGTGTGACCCCACGAAAAAGTGTCTCCCAGTACTGCTCGGTTTGTCGTCTAGTGATGGTCTTGATTTTGCGGCTTAAGGTGTTCCATAGTGTTTTGTAGAGTGGATGTCTGGTGCGCTGCCAAGTACTTCGAGCCCAGCGTTTGAGATGGATATAAAGACGAAGTAATGGAGAGTCACAGTGTGGATCGGACTGCGAGTCAGGAATTATTGATGTGCTGAGGGAGTCAGCCGTACGGAGAGCAAGTGTGAGATGGGCGACCGCCTGATCAATTTCCGCAGGAGAAGTTGGACGAGCGGCTATGTCGAGCAAAGAGTTTAATTCCTGCTTATAGACATCCCAGTTCGTAGTTCGGGAGATATGAGCGGGTGCAGGACGGGAGATATGACGATGTGAAATTGTGAAAAGGACCGGATCATGATCTGAGTCTAGTGCTGAGATCACGTAAGGACGTGTAGCTAAGATGGTATCTTTGCTTAGAACTATGTCCAACACATCCGGTTCTCCGCCTGCTTTAGGATGGTGAGTTGGATCAGGTGGCCCATAGGCAATGAATGGAGATGTGTGCAGATACCGGTGTAATATTCGTCCGTTTTCGTTGGAACGTCTGGAGTGCCATTCCCCATGTTTTGCATTGAAGTCCCCTGCCAATATGATTTTGGGTCCCAAGGTCGAGATGACGTCGAAATCATTGGGATCTAAGTCATGTGCTGGAGAACGGTAGCCCGTGACCAATATGAGAGGAAGCCCGGGTAGGAAGACTTCTATAGCAAGAGCTTCTAGTGTGTGTAACGGGGGTAAAAGGAGTTGTCTAGCCTTGAAACTTCGTTTCAGGGCAAGCAGTAACCCTCCTTTCCGTCCTTGAACTCGATCGAGGCGAAATAGTTGGTAGTTGGGCAGTCTCCAGTGTGTAACCTGGGCAGTGAAGTGAGTTTCCTGTATAAGTATGATATCTACCTGATGTTCTGCTAGAAAACGAATTAGGAGACGCTTCTGGTCGGTAAGACCATCTGCATTCCAGGTTACAACAGTTATAGTGTGATGAATGAGTGGTTGGTTAGAAGCAGCCATCAGCAATCATGTCAGCAAATGTCTCTATGACGACAGCAGCCTTGGACGCAAGATCCGTGGCTTCCCGAAGTCTAGTAAATCCTTTCTTGATATGAAAGATAATGCGGCCAAAGTTGAAGGTTTTGATGTAAGTGAGGAGTGAATTGAGATTAAAGTCATTATCGGATGGTGTAGACGCAATATCTGGTGTGCTAGACGTAGAGGGAGCATCCTGATTTGGTTGTGGAGGTCGGTCGCTGCGAGGTGCCTTATTGTCCAGTGAAGTTGGTACAGTAGGACCGGAGCTGCGGCCAGAAGGAGTTGATTTCTTGAGAGCATCTGAGTAGGAGCGAAAGACGGGACAACCGCGATAATTGGCTGGATGGTCCCCTCCGCAGTTTGCACAGGTTGCTGGCGTAGATGCATCTGGTTTGGCACAGGCTTTCGTAAAATGACTTTGCCCACACTTGACACACTTAGGTTGAGCTTTGCAAGTGTCTTGTGAATGACCAAGACGTTGGCAGCGGTAACACTGCAGAACACTCGGCGGCCGATAAGGCTCAAATGAAACTTTATAATGAAGCAATCCTGATATGTTGTAGATTTCCTGGATATTTGGAGTTTTCTCGAGGGAGATGAGAAAAAGTGGCATGAGGACTCTATCTCCACCAGTGGGGCCTCGACGAGACATTTGATGAATCGTGAGCGGCTTAAAACCTAAAGTGAATAGTGCAGACTGAAGATCAGCGACGTCGGTATCGATGGGTAATTTGCGAACGACAACCTTTATGGGCCGGTCACTTTTGGCGAAGCACATTCAAATACGCTAACGCAAACCAATACTAAAACTGCCCCCGAATATAATCTTAAATACATCTATACAAATAAAATACGTATTGTTCTATTTTATAGCAATTCAATATACTTCTACACACCATATTATTAAATAAAAATCCTAAATAAATAATAAACTACCCTACAAAATGCATACGTATCCAGTTAAACCTAATTTAATAACCTCATTACAAACTACTATATTACGCTTAAATGTTGCTTCAATTCAATAAACAATAATAGCTTTCTCTATTTATTTTATTCTGTTCTCTTCCTTGTACATCTAAATCTCATGTAATTCACCTTAGGTCCCCTTTCATTTTGTATCAGTCTCCCATATAACGTGCATGTTAAATGGAGTTGTAATTATTGCCAATAGATGGCAGCACAGTTGTACATGTCGTAGTACTGTGGGGTTCCGCTTTCTTTATTAAAATGTATCGTTATCTATTATTATTATTTCAATTTTATAATAATTAAGCACATGCTAAACAAAAAAATTAATATAAATTAAACATATAGTATAATAATGTAATAAACTATGCAACTTCGCCCAGCCAAATTCTTCACAAGATTAATTAGCATCAATCTATACGTAAATGCAAGCAAAATCCGCGTATTCGTATTTCAAAGTCCTACTATGGAGGAACCTCTGTTCAGCAATCACGCGACGGCGCCATATTGGAAAAACAATTCCGTCCATCATAAACCACAAGTGGCAAAGCTCAATTCTTCATACGTAAGTATATACATATGGTAAGTATTATAGGTTAATTAATATTGATCATTTCCAATTATATAAATAAAAGAATGTGCAAGGTAAATTCATAATTAATCTAGTAGAAATTAAAGTATAATTCATAATTAGGGCTTGGTCTCATTACGTAAAATTATATTATAGGTAACTATACGTAGTCTAATCACTGTAGAGCTCCTCCCTGGCTAATCGGTTAGCGTACACAGCTTTGGCGTGGTCAACCCGGGCTCGATTCCCGGCGGGAGCTCATGTGGTTCGGATTCCACGTTAATCAGTATGTCCACGTCTCATATAACCTCGCTGCTAAAAGGGACGCTAAACTAAACTCAACAACAATCTAATCAGTGTACATAAAAGAAAACACTCAATAGCTTACATACAAATTATCGAAAATCTAATTACTTTTCGCTGTAACACTACAAAACATCCCTAAAAAAGGAAAATTTACCTATTTAGGGAAAAATCACTGTATTTATTCTCGTTACAAACAACACTAGGATATGAACATAAATTATATACAACTACAACAACAAACAACCAGGAAATAGCCAGAAAATAGCGGCCGTGTCATCAAAGGTAAGTAAACTTTCTCTTCTTACTTAAGTCACAATAATAAATAAATATACAAAGTGTTCCGGTATCTATAAATGAAAATACCATTAGCATCCACGGCTACCAAGCGGCAAATATACAAAGCGGGTAGTAAAAGTATAAAAAGAAAATCACAACATAACCAGACAGTAATGGCGCCAGCGCAAAGGTTACACATACGTAATAAATATACAAAGCAAGCGGTAAAAGTATAAAGGGAACTCGCACTACGTTCAAACAGTAAGGGCGTCGGCGAAAAATCACACATACGTAATAAAATATATAAAGCAGGCGGTAAAAGTATAAAGGGAACTCGCACTACGGTCAGACAGTAATGGCGCCAGCGCAAAAGATCACAGAAACACCTAATAAAAATATACACAGCGGCGGCAAGCCTTTGTCGTGGAATTGTTCAGTCTCTCCTACTTAAGGTGACCGTAATTATATTCATTTTGTAAGTCTACGTCTTCGGGCTCTTGAAGTCAAGATACGTGTGGGGATTACTCTTAAGAAACCATATTTTAACTTAGGCACAAATAATAACAAGTAACTCCTAAATTAGCTTGTCAAGGGCCATGTTGATACATTGAACTCACGGCACTTATACACATGAGGATATATATGATACGTTTTTTTTTTTTGCTTTCTTGAGATCTAAGGTATTTTATCTTCCCTACTTCAACACATTTAGATAACTGTTTTCAGCCGCCTAAATGTTATTGTGGGATAAGAAGTGTTAGGTGCATATGTTCAATTTAATAGTTGAACTTTATACGTACTCCTTTTCCTTCATTGCTCTTTGCTTCGCCTTTACCAGCGAGCACTGGATCGGTTCTACAATTTGAGCATTCGTAGCTTCGCAGGCGTGCACACGAACGACATCTGTGAAAAAACAACGAACGTAAGACAAAATAAATGTAAGTTTAAATATATACCACAATGTATTAAAATGAATAAAAGTAGTTTCATTCACTTCACATCACCACCAGTCGTAGTTTTAAAAAAGAAGCATACACGATCCGGAATGAGACGTGGTTAAGAAATGAAAGGAATAAAATCAGGAAGAGTATTGTTCAATACGTAAGGCCACCACAGTATGAAGTTAGGTTTTGTAGTGATCTGAAATGTTGAAAAACTCTCTTCCTGATTTTATTCCTTTCATTTCGTAACCACGTCCTACTCCAGACCTATGTCCTTTTTTAATACAACTGAAGAAGGTAATATGAAGTGATTCAAACTACTTTTATTCATTTTACTACGTTGCGATGCGTAAAGTTTTCATTTATTTTGTGTCTGATATATCGTCATCGCCCACTCTACCTAAAAGTTAATGTAGGTACAGAATTATGAAAAAATAGATATTTGATAGCTAAAAATAAATGGTATACAAATCGAATATAAGAAAAAAATTCAAATGTTATTTTTCTGCCTCTTCCCATCAATAGTGTTTGACGAGTTCGATTCTCAGCTTTCTTCATACTACATGTTTGCAACTCTTCTACTGTTAAGTAAAATACGAAGTGAAATACTATTGACGTGTTTTAAAAACAACGGAAATCGCCTCACGTGAAAACGCCCCTTAAAGTGCAAATTGGGTTGGTAGTGCTGACTTGCGTAAATTTTCAGCCCACAAAACTGGAGCTAGAGAAAACAAATTTGGGATGAATTAGGAAAAACACATACGAAGTGAAAAATTGGCTTTCACCCAATCCAATATGCCAGACTAATATTGAAATTCTATATGCGAAATAAGCGAGGACTATTGTTCGCAGAACTACTATATTGTCTATAGATTAAACATTTATTATCAAGAAACACACATACATAGAAAATACTTACCAAGTATGATTTGTCCAATTTTTAAAGTAGATAGAACAGTCTTTCCCTTTGCTCCAAGCCAGCTGTTTTACTCAACAATTTTCCGAGGAGTCTGTAACTAATATATAATCGAGGAGAAGGCCTCTAGATATAGAGGTTAGCTGCGAATATACTGAATAAGCAGTCGCGGACAGACGACTAGGAGTGGTCCTCCAGCTTGGGGGTTTGGGTAAGGCTAACACCCTCATCCTGTAAAAAAAGGTACTTGTTCAGAAACATTCACAAAAGCCTCGGACAAGGACTGATAACTTGGCACGACCTCGGCAAAAGAAAATGGACATGAGATTTGGAACATGGAATATTAGAAGTCTTTACAGGGCAGGCGCGTTAAAATCTGTTACGAGTGAGTTAGAGAAATACAGGATGGACCTAGTAGGAGTTCAGGAAGTTAGATGGGAAGGAAATGGATCTGAGAATTCCGGAAATTTTACGTTCTTTTACGGGGAAGGAAATAAAAATCACCAGTTAGGAACAGGGTTTTTCGTTCACAAACGAATATTACCAGCAATTAAACGGGTTGAATTTGTTACTGACAGACTTTCTTTTATTACTCTCAAGGGACGGTGGTGTGATATTATTGTTTTAAATGTACATGCTCGAACTGAAGATAAGGGTGACGATATAAAAGATAGTTTTTACGAAGAAGTGGAACGGATATTTGACCAACTCCCGCGATACCATATGAAGATTCTATTAGGGGATTTCAATGCGAAGGTAGGACGAGAGGATATTTTCAAACCGATTATAGGGAACGAAAGTTTGCATAAGGAAAGTAATGACAACGGTGTTAGACTCGTGAACTTTGCAACATCCAAAAACCTAATCGTAAAGAGTACAAAATTCCCACATCGCGACGTTCATAAATACACTTGGACATCACCAGACGGAAGAATACATAATCAAATTGATCACGTTTTAGTAGATAGAAGAAGGCAATCTAGCATAATTGACGTCCGGTCGTTTAGAGGGGCTGATTGTGACACTGATCACTACCTGGTAGTAGCGATAATACGGGAGAGATTATCGTTCAATAAAGGTAATATTCAATGTCCGAAAACGGAGAGATTTAATTTAAAGAAATTAGAAGAGAGCCATGTAAGAAAGGAATACCAGATTGAAGTTTCGAATAGATTCTCGGTTTTAGAAGACTCGGAGTGCACTAGTGTTGAGGATACTTGGATTGAAATTAGAGATAGCATTAAACGTTCAGCAGTAGAAAAATTGGGACACGCAGAAATACGTAGAAACAAACCATGGTTCGACCAAGAATGCATTAAACTAGCAGAGAAGAGAAAACAGGCAAAATTGCGGTGGCTACAAAATCCGAATGAAATAACTACACAAAATTTCGCAGATATCAGGCGGGAAACTTCCAAAACTTTTAGAACAAAGAAACGCGATTTTTTGAAAGCTAAAATTAAGGAACTTGAAGATAATAGTAAAAATAAAAATATTCGGGACATGTATAAGGGGATTAACGAATTTAAGAAAGGCTATCAACCTCGTGCTTATATATTAAAGAAAGCTGACGGAACAGTTCTCACCGATACGGATAGCCTCTTAAATAGATGGAAAGATTTCTTTGACGATTTGCTGAACACGCAGCCAAAAACTAATGCGCGTGGAGAAAAGGAGATACACACCGCAGAACCATATATTCCAGAACCCAATCGAATAGAAGTAGAAGCCGCTATAAAGAAATTAAAGAAACACAAATCTCCGGGTGTGGATGAAATTCCGGCTGAGTTAATTTTAGCTGGAGGCGAAAAATTGTGGAACAAGATACACAAACTCATTCTCCTTATCTGGAACAAGGAAGAATTGCCACAAGAATGGAAAGAATCAATCATTGTTCCAATTCACAAGAAAGGCGACAAAACTGACTGTAATAATTATCGAGGCATTTCTCTTCTGTCAACATCCTATAAAATCCTTTCAAATATTCTATTAGCAAGACTGACCCTATACGCAGATGAAATTATTGGAGATTATCAGTGCGGATTTAGACGAAATCGATCAACTATTGACCAAATATTTACCATTCGCCAAATACTCGAAAAAAAGTGGGAATACAATACGCCGGTACATCAACTATTTATTGATTTTAGAAAGGCTTACGATTCGGTTAGGAGAGAAACATTGTACAACGTTCTTACAGAACTTGGAATACCGAGAAAGCTAATTGGATTAATTAAGATATGCTTAAGTGAATCCCAAAGTAAAGTCCGAGTAGGAAAATTTTTGTCCACGAGCTTTCACGTCGAAAATGGCCTGAAACAAGGAGATGCGTTGTCGCCATTATTATTTAACTTTGTGCTGGAATACGCTATAAGGAAAATCAAAGATAGCAACCAGAGCCTAGAGTTGAACGGCATTCATCAGGTGATGGCATATGCCGATGATGTAAATTTAATAGGGGATGATAGGAGAACAGTAGAAATAAATGCAGAGATCTTATTAAATGCTTGCAGGGACATGGGTTTAGAAGTAAATGCAGAGAAAACTAAATACATGGAAGTGCGTCGGGACCGTAATACGGCAAATTGTGGAGGCGTTAAAATATTAAATAATACTTTTGATAAAGTGGATACTTTCAAATATTTAGGATCAATATTAACAGACGAAAATCATATTCACGAAGAAATTAAATGTCGACTAAAAGCAGGGAATTCGTGTTACTATTCGGTTCAAAATCTCTTGTCGTCGCGAATTCTGTCGAAGAATTTGAAGCTTAAAATATATAAAACGATAATCATGCCTGTTGTTCTGTATGGTTGCGAAACATGGTCACTTACTCTGAGGGAAGAACATAGACTGAAAGTATTTGAGAACAAGATCCTGAGAAGAATATTCGGACCCAAGAGGATCGAGAATGGGGAATGGCGGAAACTTCATAACGAGGAACTACATAGTTTATACGGTTTACCCAACATTGTTAGGGTCGTCAAGTCTAGGAGGCTTAGGTGGGCGGGGCATGTAGCTAGAATGGAAGAAAGTAGAAACGCTTTCAAGGTCTTGACTGGAAGACCCATAGGAAAACGACCATTAGGAAGACCTAGGCGCAGATGGGAGGATAATATTAAGATGGATCTCGCAGAGATAGGAATACAAAGTAGAAACTGGATGCAGTTAGCTAAGGATAGAAGTCAGTGGAGAGCTTTTGTGAACGTGGCACTGAACCTCCGGGTTCCATAGGCCATAGAGTTAGTTAGTTAGTTAGTTAGTTAGTCTGTAACTAATATTCCTGGTGTCTTTCCCACCTACTTTGGCAAGTTCTCGTACCTTAAATAAATAAATAAAACAAATTGTGAGTAATGAACGATATTTAAAGAATTAATTAAATTATACCTTCTAAACCAGTGATCGAGCTTTCTCCTATGTGAGATCAGTAATTTCAGAAAAAGTCTACCTCTATGTAAGAATTCTACGTTTTCCCAACATGGTATACAATGCAGCAAAGAGAAAGACATATTGTAGTCACAGTTTTACAGTAAGTTCGCTAAATTACGATATATAGGTCGACTTCCGGAAATGACTTCCTTCCTTAGCCCTACGAAAAGGGAACACTCAGGACATTGTAAGAGAAGGGAAAATGGGTTGCATTATATGCACCTGCATGTTATAATTTAAGGCGCTGGTTTTCATTCATTGCAGCCCATTTTCCCTTCTTCATGCTCTAAGTGTTCCCTCTTACCTAGAGCTGAGAAAGGAAGTGAGTCACTTCCAAAAGTCGACACATATGTTGTAATTTAGCGAAGTTGCTGGAAAACAGTGAGCATACAATGATATACGACATACAATTCTGTGTAACAAAGTCATTAACAATTATCTTTTTCAAGCTAAGTACTGCAAATGATGGTACTTACCGATAAAACCGTAAGAAACTACGTAAATATTTCTAATGCATTGCAAGCTTTCTAACTATAAACTATTTCACCTTCAGACAGGTTAAAGGAAGTCTAAACCATGGATAAAAGGAAAAGGGTTAATCATCGTTAATTGAAACACTCCCCGTAAAAATATATCCTTTTATACCCGAGATTTTTCTTTTTAATAAGGGCCATTAACCCTGTTTCTTTCATCCATGTGTTCGATTTCCTGCAACATGCCCGAAGATGAACTAGTTCATAGTTCGAAATCTCGCAGCCAGTTCAGCCTGTTCTGAATATTGCGTAGTTTGTGTGCACATTTTCACAAGTAAGTACCATCAGTATATGTAAGTACTGCATATTTTTGTTTCACTTACCAATGCCTTTTTGAATGCATTATTTTCCAACTTTCCCTCGATGATACCAACTTCTTCCTCCGTTTTCAAAGGAAGACAATCTATTTCTATAGGATCGTCGGCATAAACTCTTGCCTTCTCTTGATAGAAAATTGTCGCTTTCGTTTCAAATACTTCAATTCTTCGAAGGATTTCATTCTGTGCTGAAAGAATGGCATTGAGCTTCACTTTGGTAGCTGTGAAATGTCTAAGTATAGCTTCGTTCATTTCTAAAATTAAGAGAAAAGGAACAAAAATATATTTAGGGCAACTTTATATTTTTCATAATAGTTTCATGTCTTGAACCGCGTATATAAAAAATCAACACAACTTTTGCTCTCCTTATATAGTATCAAGGGTTGTTCCAAAGTTGGTCGTCCGATTGTAGCAAAATTTTGAAAATTTAAAGGAAAGAAATGAATAATTTGCTTGTTTTGTGCTTGATAATGTATAACGAGAGCGAAAGTTGTGTTTATTTTCTTATATAAACAGTTCTAAACATGGAACTATTTGGGAAGCGGAGGGAACTACGTGGGGCAAGGATTTCTCATAGTAGGATTATGGGAATGTAATGAGCATTTCTTTGTTGTGAACATGGCTGGTGATAATCAGAAAAATCTATTAAAAGTAAGTAAAAGTCATTGCTTAATAAATCTAGAAGTAAATTGTAAAGCATGTGGTAAGCAAATAACTGTAAAGAAAGATGGAGAAAGTTATACTTGTCAATGTAACGGTAAGTACATAACCAACTTGCTGGCAAGGTTCTGGAACACAAGTTCCCCCTTCCCACTTAGCTGTAAAAAAATAGAAAACAACGTGTCCTGCGGGCTCTAACCCGACTTCACTCGCTAACGCTCGCTCGGCAATAAATGTGAATTAAATAATAAACTTTGAAACAGAAAGGACCCAATTATTAAGCTTCTAGCCAAGAACTAGACGGACGGCCAACTTCGGAATACATCCCATTATCAAGCACAGAAACAAGAAAGTTATTCATTTCAACCCGGTAAATTTTCAAAGAGTAAACTTTACGAGACACGCTCCAGCTGCCCATCGATAAGTAGGGCCCTTGTACAAAGTATTGTAGAGTACGGTAGGCCAGAGTAAATTAGTATAGAAATAAGTAGGGTAGGGGCTAGGAACGGGTTAACTTAAGGTTGGGTAAGTTTTCATTCATTTTCATATTATTAGAGTGTAATTTCTCATTTCTGAGTGAGTATACCTGCTGGAGCGGGCGTTGTAAAGTTTACCCTTTTCAAAATTTTGTTAGCAACAGACGATCAACTTTGGAACTTAATCCAATATATTTAATAGGGTAGTGCGTAAGTAATCATGATATGGTGTGCTCTTACCTGTGAGATGCGTATTGAAGTGAAAATATATTAATTAAAGCCGAACCTGATATGCACAAATTCCCCCATTAAGTTATGGTAGATTAATAAAGGGCAAGGCTTAAGGTTAGAGTTGCCCCTCAAGTTTCCACTTTCAAACCTACAAAAGAACTATTTAAAACATTGAAAATTATTAGCCTGGCATACGTTAAGGTACCCTTGCACTTTGCAACATATAAAAAACACTGTTTAAAATATTAAAAGTTGCTACATCGCAGGGCAATATCCCATCCGTTACACCTGTTCGCCATATTTTACAACTACCATGCTCCTGAAACCTTCCGCGGATGCTTCCGCATCTGGCAAATAGTACTGACTTCAACATATCATTTCTCGTATTAAACATATCTTTCCTTCCGAGCTTACAGTCCTAAAAATCATATAAAAACTTCAAATCATCAATTCTTACCTCGTTTCTCCTGTAAATTTTCCTAATTTTTATAAAAAGCGGAGGGGTAACTCTAAACTTAACCCAAGGGCAATAGGCGATGTGTGTGTGAAAGTAAGTTTTCCACAATCCCTGTTTATGCGACCCATCATCACAGGAGCGTGTGATTTCTTCGGGCGTACCCCTGTGTAGCCCGCGTCTGCTCTGACTCCGTTAGATAGCACTCGTTCTTTTTAGTGGCCACCAAGCACAGATTGGTTGGTAATTTGGCACAAGACCTCTTGAAGTGAATATCCATCAGGAAATGCAAGTGCACAGCTAAATGATTGCTAAAGTTGTCAGAAATTAATAAATATATGAATAAAATGATAATATAAGTGAAATATAAATGTAGTGTAGTAAAAGACAATAGATGATAGGACACCCGTATAGTGTATACATGGGCCCAGTGTATTTTAGCCATATGCTGATATATATAGATGAAACGTAAATGCGTGGTGAGAATCGTTTCGAGTTCTGACTCCCACGCCGAGACATCACTCGACAAGGTAGGCGAGTTATATATCAGAATATATTATTACTTCGTAGTTGAGTATTCTATAACAGTAGTATTTATTTATAACAATCTCGTCTGACAGCAGGGTAGGAATAGCATCATATAATGGCTAACTAAATGTAATTGCTCATCGATCATGATACCAAATAGTTGGTGTTTTGGGCTGTTGTGAATTATGTTTTCAGTCGGTTATGAAAGAGAAGATCCTATGACTCTGAGATTTTTTTCTTCACATTACGCTACCATACAGTGTTTGTAGGGTGAATGGGCCGGACGGGGCAAATCAAATTAATATCTAGGTCAATTAATATCAAATTAATATCTAGGTCGCGTACCCGGACGTCGACCCCTGATCCTCTTAAGTATTTTCGTTTCTTTTCTCCGTTTACTTAGTTGATGGAAATTAACGACGTCCCAGACTGTGGCATGTCTACGCAGGGTAGCCATCGGTGATGTTCGGTCACTAAAATCACCGATCCAAAAGTTAGTTTATTTTAATTTTTTTATTTTGGCAAAGTATCGTTAGGGATATCTTAGCTATTACTTTAACTCTAGTTTCATTACTGTCCTTGAACCTTCTTAGTTCTTCTGAGGGGTCGAATATATTTTTTTACTTACTTAGAGATTTCAAAATTGGGGACGCAGTTACCTGGTCCCTTCCCCCTCTCCTTTTATCCTGCTGGTTTGGGCCGGATACGGGGCTCAGATTTCAATCTTACAAGCAAACTCTTGTGGGATTGGGATCTGATGGACACAGACTTGCATCCTTGGCGGCAGGGCGCCCTCTAGGTTACGTATTTAAGTAAGCCGAACCCCTTTTGGCATAAAAGAGAATATTTGGTTATAGTATGTTGTATACGCAAATTCGACCACTTATCTTTCGTAGTTGTAGTGTTCTGTCTCCTCTCTTTTACCTATTCTTTCTACTCCTTCCTTATTTTTTTTTAATTTTTCAACCTTCCCCCCCCCCGATTTTGAAGTATTAGATGTCAATGAATTAATATATATATATATATATATATATATATATATATATATATATATATATATATATATATTTTAACCGAAATGACCAGCTGAGACATCTCGAGACACGATTCGTTTGATGGAATAGCTAGGGACTGGGTTTACATTATATTTGACCCATCGCCGAAGTGAGTAACGATTCGGTACACCGTAATTTTCCACTTTCATTCCTTCACCATTGTCCGTCTGGGATTCTTTTTTGATCCAGTGGTCACTTTCCATTTATTTTATATCCGTGAATATTGTTGTAGTATTGGGCCCAAAGTTAAGATAAAAATTGTTTTGTTTATACATGTTCATGTATTTAAGAATGTTCTGTGTTACGTGCCTGCCTCACAATTTTTTTTTCTTTCCTTAATCTACTCTCCAATTAAATATGTGAGAATTTAAAATTAATAGCCGTGCGGTATAAAGGAAAATAATATTTTATGATGATATGTCGGAAGTTTTGTTTCTTGGTGTAATGTTGCAACCTTCTTCTTGGACAAATTATTGTTGGGGTTATGTAATTAAATGTGTGCGCGTGTATTATATATATATGTAGACGTCGAAATGTAAATATGTATGAAATATAGAATATTAAAGTGAAATGTAAAATGTTAAATTTATAATATGGATATATGTAAGAGCACCGCATCTGCCCCATACGTTTATTGGTTGCCATGGGTTTTTAAGTAATGTTTTCCGACGAATGGAATGATGTAGCCTAATTTTCTTTTTAAGAATACCGCCGCGAACTTAAATAATTTTCTTTGTTCTGAATAAATGTAACTAGTGATCAGTAATGTAAACAGTTTCAATGGCATGCATTTCAAAATAACGGCAGGTCTAAAACGTAATCCAATACCTCAACAAGTATTATCCTTTAGTGATCAACCAAAAATTTCTTTTTTGGAAAGTGTACCTAGAATCCCCCCTGTTTCCAGTGTGTATCCTATGACTTAACCAGTGTTTGCCACGATATAAATCACCATAATCCTCCCAACTATTAAAGATCTTCTCAAATATGAATACTATGCGTAAAAGTTATACGTAATTCACGAATAAAGTGTTATGATGTGTCCTAGTGATGATGACTAACTAGTAACCTGGAGTTATTAAATAATGAATTCAAAAATTGACTGAACCGAGAGGAGAATCCTCCTCTGACCAAATGTTGTCGTTGAAATCCCTAGATGGGTGGAATTTTCAGTACGTAAATACAGCTACAAACTGGTAGTTCGTGTATACTTGACAAATGGTTATTCTAAATCAATATATATATGTGTGTATAGATATAAACTAAATTAAATCGAGCGAAATGTGTTGGACGCTACCTTTAGTGCATTAACAGTGATCTTGAATGCTCGAGTTTGATATACGCTACAGGACGTATAAGGATACTTTTTTTTTAATGTCTCGACATGAGATAGAGACTCATAAAGATTTTCATTATATATAAAAGTTTTTTTTTTTTTTTTTTTTTGCTCTTTGTTCAAATTTTTTTAAAGATAAACATGAATGTCTTCTTCGTTTATGTTGTGAAGTATAAATTTGATTTAGCATGCCTAAAACGTGGTATATGTAATTATATTAACATTTTTTTCTTTCGTCAATGTGATTAAATATATGAAGCTAAATTCCAAGAAATGCCATTCGATTGGTTATACTTTATGTATTCCGTTGACACATAACTAAGAAATTGTTCTTTCAATATTTTTTTTGTTGTTTATTCTTTACTCTTTTCCTCCATTAATGTAATAAATATTATGTAAAATCGTAGCTAGATGGTTTTCTTTAACGATATATACACTGTCCTGTGTGAGTGAGCGTGTGAATGTATGATAGAATTTAGTTTAAGTTATACTGTCTTGTCGTATTAACGTTTATAACATATGTGTCATGATTTAATATGTGTGTCAAGGTAAATAACCGAGGTCATGAAAGACCGCTACTAACAAATTTAAAGTCGGCTCTAGGAGTGAAACCAAAAAAACAGGATGAGCCAGAAAACGACATTTTTCTTTCAAAGAAATTGAAACTCCTATTGATGCAATATATACATATATTGAGTTGATAACTTTGATTTTTTTTCTTCGGCTAATTCATATGTGGGGTCGATCTCAGATCATGGAGTTCAGATACTGGATAGTTATCAATTATTGTTTGAGATTAAATTACAAAGAATTAAATTCCATTTTTCTCCACACCTGGACTGGGTTTGGGCAACCGATCGGAGCGGTTGCTTGGATCCAGGTCGGGGTTGTATGTATGAACATGTGTCTCTTCCAAATCACTTCAAAATTGATTCTCCACTAATAGTATTTGGAATGATTTACCGGATAATAACCATTCGAGTTCATTACTATATCTCCTAAATCATCCAGTAATCCATTTACCTTTAAAATCCTCAATCTTTCCTTTTCCTTTTCTTTTCTTCTTCTTCCTACTTCCTTCCCCTCCTTTTCCTACTCACTCTTTCTTTTCTTATTTCTAACAAAACTGAAAACGGGGTCGTGACTGAGAGTAGTCGCTAACAGCACGGTCAATAAATTTGTTTCGATAAGTTTCTTCGGAAGTCCGATGTGGGATAATTGCCTCTAAAATGAATATATACAGAAAGACTAAGAATAATAATATAATTTATTCAAAATTTACTTTACTAGGAAATATTTATAGTTTCAATTAGTAGTAGATATTTCATTATCACTCTTTTGCTAAATTCAGGCGACTCCTCCTTCAACCACGATGTTAGTTATCATGCCCAAGCCGTTTTCAGGTTCAGCAAGTGAATGCAGAGAGGAAGAAGTAGGCTATATATTTTATGCATTTCTGTACCAAACCGTATGATTAATCTGCACGCAGGTTAGGTTACAACCTTTTCTTAACATGCAAAAGGAACTATAAAAAGTTGGTACGATGCTTCGGTAGTTATACTCAAACTTCATCGTTTCTAAATATCTACACTCAAATTAAGGCTACAGAGAAAATAAGACTTTGTGTGCTAGGACTCATTTAATAATGTGTTACGTAGCATAAGTAACATACAGGGCTTCAATTATGTTATAATCCATAAGAAATATACGTAATTTTATATTTTCTTCCAGTGAACATAAAACTTTTCACCTATATTTAGTTTCGTAAATTTGACAGTTATCGAGAATATATAAAACAATATACATTGTACTTCCTACCTTGAATAAAGTTCAGCGTCCGCCACACTTATACATACAATTGTCTTGACTTGTCTTGAACCTCTTGCGAGGATTATAGTTTTATAGTCGCGGCTTTAGTCTAGCCCAGGTCAACTTTATCACTAGAAATTGTTTTAAGGAAATAATACAATATCTCCATCTTGTTTTGTCTTGATCCTCTTGCAAGGAATTTAGTATTAGAGTCGCAGCTTTGAAAATTTCTCCCTCTAACGAACTGCGTACGAGGGCTTAGACAAATGAATGTCGCATTTAGTGTTGGCAACACCAACGAGAAAAAGTGGCTTAAGCGAATAGCTAAAAATGGCTACAAAAAAGCAACCTTCCACGCTCAGACAATGATAAATAGGATTCAAAAACTTAAATCCTAAATCCTTAACGCTTCATTTTTACGTTCGAATGTAGAAGCATGTACTTAAAAAGAAAGCCACGAAACTAACTCTGAAAATAGATTCTCTCCTCCGGCATCTGTGTAGCAATTTATTTCTTGCAAAAATTCTTCAATTGAAGATTTATAATCGCCACTGATTTTCAATTTTGTCGATATTATCTTCAAATTTCACAGAAAGTGAAAGAAGAAGCTAAACCAGTAAAAGATGTTTCACCGGTTTCAGGCTTATTGCCACTGAAAAGCGACATTTCCTGAAGGATGTCTATATTATCAGGCTGAATTTCTTTAAGGAGTTAGTTTATACTTAAACTTACGTCTTCCCGAAAGTTTTATTTAACGTCTAGTTTTAACGTACAGGTTTTGAGCTAATTCTTTGCTGTGTAACGTCACAATATAACCATCAATGCTAATTTTATGAGGACAATTCTGACAGTGGGGTTTAGAATGTTACAACCTAGAGAACGCATGAAACGTTAGAAAATTGCAAAATGACACACAGAATTTAATATTAATATATTAAAATGTGGCTAAACTCAGAAAGTGGCTATAGAAGTGAAAAGCTTATGGCTGAAAAAGCCACTATTGGCTCTTTGGAAATTTTGTGACTAACGACGTTCTCAAAATGGCCAGATCTAGTCACAAAGTGGCTAAATTGGCAACCCTAGTCGCAATAGGAAGCAACTTACGCGCAATCAGGCTATGGTACATGGGGTATGTGCCATTCACATTCAAGTGTCAGAAATTCCTCGAAAGGCACGTACCTAGCGACACATGCTATGCATATGAAATGTACATTTCTCAAGTACCAGGTACGTAAACGATACATATGGAACTTAAATGGCACGTTCCTAGAATGTACCTGGTTGGGTGGGTGGGGCCAGCGACTGGGGCCGTCTCGCAAAGAAGAGGCGGATGACTAATGAAAGTGAATGATTATGAAATATTTGGTGATATGAGCAGAGGTAAAAGTGAAAAGGAATGAGGGGGACGCCGTTCCCTCACTTCCAGATAATATCTATGGCATCCCTCTACTTCCTATAAAATTACAATGGGTGAAAATAAGCACGAGGGACGAGGTGATGAAGTGCTTCCCCTACCTTTTCAGATCCATAGTTACCCCTTCATATGAGAATATGAGACCAAAACGGAAGAATCTTGAGAAAGCCCACAGACACGATTTTCTCGACCACAAACCTGCATGGCTGAGTTTGAGCCAAGGATCGTCAAGCCAGAGGCGGATCCGGGGGGGAGCGAATGGGGCGATCGCCCCCTAAAAGAGGAAACTTTCTTATTTTATATATATAAATAAAACCCATCCCAGAGTTTGAAGCTCTTAAACGTAGCTCTAAATAGCAATATGACAACCCACCGCCCCCCCCCCAAAA
Source organism: Thermobia domestica (assembly GCF_964235325.1). Taxonomy (NCBI): domain Eukaryota; kingdom Metazoa; phylum Arthropoda; class Insecta; order Zygentoma; family Lepismatidae; genus Thermobia; species Thermobia domestica. The sequence continues at coordinate 303,579,989 of NC_137456.1, forward strand.
TTCTGCCCTGGACTCGCCCCTGCCTCAAGCTGGGGGAATGCGCTATATGACAAGATATGACATACAGTAAGAAATGTTATAGTATTTTTAGCATGTTACCACATATAAATTGCGGTAAACTTGTAGCTATAGATTTCCAAGATATGCCACTAAACAATATTAAGAGAGACGTTGAGAAAGATAATAAATCAAGAATGTAGAAAGAAATCAGTTGAGAATGCTCCAAGAGTGTTGCCAGAACGAACTTTAAAAAATACTTTTTTTCTTATTAACTTCTACGGGCTTTATACCAATTGTTCTATGTACTTTATTATTATACTTATTAAACAATTCTTGTAGTATATCTATCCATTTATAATATCCTTGAGTGCTAATTTTTTTCACATATTTTGATTTAAAGTTCTGTAAAAAAAAAAATTCTACCATATGATCTTTTACGAAGACGCATGGTCGAAATCGAGGACTCAAAATTGAAAATTCGGAAAATATTATCTCTCTTTGACTTATGGTTCCTGACAAGCAAGAAGCGCGATATCGAGACTCGAATTGCGCAATAAGAGTTACATATACTGAAAGAGCGTCAGGTAGTTAGTAAGTTACCAAATTATTAGCTGCAGTCCGCCCGTAGGGAAAAAGTTATGGGACTGTAAAGTTCAGAGCCTGGTGTACGAAAACCACACAAAACTTAGCATTTGGCTCGTTCCTCTTTGTATTAACAAGAAATAATAAACTCTAACGTATTCCCATCACAGAACATGATGTTTGACATAAGAAAATCTGTATGAAAAAAATGTCAGTGTTGATATCCATAGAAATTACAGTGTTGCCCGAAGAAGAATACCGCGAAAAGCTTAGTTTGCAGCGAATGAAAGAGTGAACACAACGGTGTTTTGTGACATCATGTTTTCGTGGTTCGCACGGAACTACGTTTTACATAATACGTTATTTAGTTTGTAAGAATCAAAATAGTTATAATATACTTGTATTAACATTACAGAATATTATTTAAACAGAAGTGCAAAAGCTACCAAGAGAACACTAGTATGAAGGTGCTTCGCAAAGTAGACCTCACGATAAACCTGTGAAAATGTCATTCGGGTTCGAATCTGTTTGTTCGTTGAGCATTTATCGTGAGGCATACCGACAGACAGACAACACAAATGCCGAGCATCGCGAATCGTAAAACTCGGTTCGTGTTGTCAGTGATATATCATTCAACGCCGTTGAATTCATTCTTGTAGTCCGTGCCTTAACAAAGAGTGTAGGGTATTCTAGCAACATTGTAATGTCTATAGATGACACCAATGGCAAGTCTCCCGGAGCGCTGTTTTGACTCTCTTACCACAGAAATGTGTTATCACTGCACATCGCTGGCTATCGTCCGATGTGCACATTGTACTAACTGTTTTTGTTTGGATCACTCGATACTTTCTGCTCTTCATATCAATTGTGTGGCTTAACACTGTCATTTACATAGCTATCTCCATTCCCAAACTAATACCATTTGCTATTGCACACACAAACAGGTTATTCCTTCTGTTTGCCATAGTCTCTCATGTTCACTTTGCAGCCCCATAATTTTGCCCTACTGGCGGACTGCAGCTAATAACGTGGTCATTTCATGATTGATGCTCTTTCAGAATATACTTTATAGCCCGTATTGTGCAACGGAAGTCCCGATCACGTACTATTTGCTTGCAAGCTTTTCGAGGTATTCTTATTCTGGCAACACTGTAATTTCTATGGATGGCAACACTGACAATTCTTCTCACACAGATTTTCTTATGTCAAACATCATGTTCTGTGATGGGAATACGTTAGAGTTCATTATTTCTTGTCAATACCAAGAGGAACGAGCCAAATGCTAAGTTTTGTGTGGTTTTCGTACGCTAGGCTCTGAACTTTACAGTCCTATAACTTTCTCCCTACTGGCGGACTGCGGCTAATAATTTGGTAACTTACTAACTACCTGATGCTCTTTCAGTATATGTAACTCGTATTGCGCAATTCGAGTCTCGATATCGCGCCCCTTACTTGTGAGATATGGCTCCTTAAATCTCCCGATATCCGAACTGTTTTTGGCCAATATCTCGGGAACGGTAAGAGTGACGAGAAAAATTCCATCACTTCTTTGAGATAGTTTTTGATGCTCTATCGAATGGAGGACTCAAAATTGAAAAATTCGCAAATAACAAGTAGATAGACATAGACACACACACACAAACATAGAACAGTCAGTAACGAACTTTTTAAGTTCGTTGACAAGACAACTTAAGAAAAAGAAAAGAAAAAAAAACACCAATGTTGCTGTAAAGATTAGACGAAACCAGAAATAAATCTCTTCGTCTCGGAACTTTTTTTTTGTACAAATTTCGTCTCATTTCGATTCTCAAAGGATATACGTCTCTAATTTCGCGTCGACACTCGAAAATAATTCCTTGTCTCACCTCGTTTAGTAAATCCTAACTATATATGAAACTACATGAACTGACATTAAATAAACGGGTACTTCCGGTTGACGTGCAAAGTTCAAATTTGGCATGATTGTAGCTTTCCGTGACCAACCCACATTAAAATTGCCAAAAGTGATATTTTTTAATTTTTAGGAGATCTAAAGGGGGGTGCAGAAATTCTCTATGTTATTTAAATGGACTTTTTTTTTACCTATAATCTCATGTTTAAGTACTTGAAATTGAAATAAAAATTTGAAGTTCGGTATGCTTGTACGTTTTCGTTAGCGTTAGCTAAGGAAACCACAAAAAATAGAAATTTCCAACTTTAGTGGGGTTTGTGAGCAATTCAAAAATATCCCCCTTGTTATCTATATGGAACATCTTCACCCTAAAATTATTGGTCATCTCCTGTAGGCTACAATTATTAAGTTAGGCGTGAATATTTTTAATTTTTAGGGGGTCTAAACGGGCAATGGAAAAAAAATCCCCTGTGATTTAAATTGACCTTATTTTGGACATATAATATCATATTTTAAGTACTAGAAATCAGAATAAAATATTGAAATTCGGTATGCTTACGTTAGTATTATATAAATAAATCAACAAAAATAAAAAATACCAACCATAGAGTGGTTTTATGGGGACCTGAAAAATCTTCTCTTGTTATTTATATGGGGCATCTTTTACACCCCAAAACGTTTAGGCGCTCTCGGCTAGATTAGAATGATGAACTTTAGCATGATTGTAGCCTACCAGGACTAACGTACAGGAAAATTGCCAGAAGTGAATACTTTTAGTTTTTAAGGGTCCTAAAGGGGGAATTTAAATGGGTGTTTTCTTGGAATACAAAATTTTGTCTTTTGGATAGTTGAAATACGGAAAGAAACGTGGTATTCGGTAGAATTGTGGGCTTAAGAGATGCGAGGCCGTACGCCGAGTAAAGTCGGGGGTCAGGGGAAAAAGCCCCCAGCTGGGGCAAATTCAGGAAATGTTAAGAGTAAATGCACGAAATTCACTCTTGATGGAAAGGCTGATACATAAGAAACGCGAGGCCTTAGGCCGAGCAAATGCAGGGGCCTGGGGGCCGAGTCCCCAGCTAGCCAAAGCCTAGTTTATGTATAAAATTCATGTCGTGATTTCTTAATTCATCTAGAACTTAGTAGAATCCTTCTCTGTTACGAAATATGTACTAAGGATGTGATATAACAATATTCAAACAATATTTATTATTGGAATATATTGTGTAAGCACATGCATTAAAGCTCATCATTGTGTCCATATAATCATTTTGTCATGTAACACTAAAATAATGATTGAGATCTAAACCTTGTGTGAAGTAGTGTTACCTACGATATTGGAGAAATGTATAGCCTCGTCTAGTGTTTAAGATGAAAATTGTCATTTTTTTGTTTTGTCTCGATTTTTAAAAACATACACTTCGCCTCACGCTTAATATAGATTCACGCAGTGCTTGTCTACGACAAACCAACTTGGCGAGAGCTGGAGTACAATCAACTGTTTAATTGACGAGAGTTGAGACTGGAAAGTTTGCAGAACAGTTTCTTATAGCTTTACAGCTCATTCGCGTTAAGCTGATCACACCCACTTTGGCACATTTTTAAAAACACAGTCATAAATAATATGCTAAAATTAGGATCTTGAAAATCAAAAATTACAAAAAGTGTGCTATGTCGGATAGCCCCGAAATTAAGGGCTTCTTGTGGATGGCACCAGCAGTTTTTTTTTTTTTTTTTTAGAAATAATGTTCCGGGGGCACATTTAGTATTCTAGGGGGCACTGCTGATACTATTCTATTTATTATTATATTATAAACGTATTATTTTGGTATGCTCCGGGGGCACTCTCAAGGCTCAAGGCGGCAGTGATCCCCCCAAAAACAGGTCTGGAAGAAACACGGGGCGCCAAAATCACGGTCAGCCCGTCACCACAACCAATCGATTTTAACCTACACATCCTAATTATGTGTTCCTAACATCCTAACTATGTGTTCTTCGAAAACAATAATAACAAAAAATGTGCTATCACCCGAACACCTATAATAAGAGTTCCTTTCGACGGGTCCCCACACAGAGAAAAATCCGTTCTCCGGACAGCGGTATATTGTACAAATATACGGTATCCTCTTGCTTGCATAGCATTGTGGACAAAACAGTGAAATTCCAAGTAATTAAATAGAGACACTGTTTATAAAGGAGAATCTCTAGGTTATGTGCAAGCTCATAAGTTTATCAATGAACTAAGAACTGATATTTTTCGATTACTCAAAAGTAATGTCACAAACGTTCCACTGCCAACGTCAAAGTCATACGATTGGCAAGTCCCGATCAATCAGAGAAAGATAAACGATTCTTCACAAATCATCAAATGCATACCTGACCAATACAAAAAGTTTTATAGAATGATTTGTTCATGGAAAACCACTGACCAAGAAACTGCAGAAGACGAAGATGCAGACGGATAGGACCCTATGTAAAGGCATTCTATTTTGACAACGTATTTTGCTACGTGTTTTTCCAGCCTGTCTATAGTATTACTTTTCTTGCTGTACAAATAACATGTGCTTTACAAAAAAAAAAAAAAAAAAAAAACGAACGGTGACAATAACACTGTTAGAAGCCTAACATACGTGATAGTTCGGATACATATATCCAAGATTAACATGCAACATTGTAGTCAGCATGTATATTTTCATAGCCTTCTATCATAAACTGCACATTACATGCCCTACACACAATTACAATTGCGTCCAACTCTAATTGATTGGAAAAAGGGAATATTTTTTTCCATTTTTAAGCTTATTTAACCAATTGCAGTGCTGCAATACAAGATTCTCCTTATTGTCTTAGTGTTTGTTAGTTCTTTTGCTACAAGTAATCAATTATACACTTTTTGCAACAAGTACAAACAACGCCTCTGGAAGATTTTTTAGCGTTTTTGAAAACTTAGGTCTGATGCACTTATTCCCTTTTTCCAATCAGTGATTCATATGTACTATGGGTAAAATTTTGAGATCACTACCACCACTTTGATGGAGTAGTTCAGGGTAATTTTCCCCGAGTCATATCTCTGTGCTCAATGCATGTTACTAATATTTCCCAGTACTACTCTACTTTCGTGTAATAACAGTTGACCCTGGAATCATCACTTCCAGTATCTACTGTCATTTTCTTCTTTAATACTAACTTTGGACCCGATCGGTTCATTCCAATTTTTTCTTAAAAATGCGTTTCGATCAGTGTATATTCATTTACTTATTGTTTGCTGATATATATCGTCTATAATGACATCACGATATAGGACTGAATTCTTGAACAACAACAAAGCAGCCATGGAAAATACACAAAATAATTGAATATTTCACGATAAATATTCATGGATGAGAAATGAATTCGTAAAACTAATTATAGATACTTTTAAAAACGAGACATCTGCCTTGGTAACAAGAGCTCTTTGAAGAAAACAGCTATAAAATGTTCTTTTCCAGAGGAAATTTAAGGTTCTTCTCTGTCTCTCTTTACTTTCTTTTGTACGTACATATAATATTTTCCGTAAATCCCAGGAGATGGGGCCGAAGAAAGGATTTTAAAATATCTTTTGATAACCCTTTACTTTATCTCAAAGCATTCCTCTTCTTTTCTCTTTCCACTTCTGTTTTCCAGCTTCTTCCTCCTCTTCAAGGATTTTAGGTCACCTTTCGGTAGGAAGAAGCGCTCTTTTTTCTCCTCTTTTTCTCGTTGAAACTCGATAACTGTTTTCTTTTTTTAGTAACCTACAAGTACTAAGAGGTTAATGATAAGATTATTCGACGACAGAATGATTTCTCCTATTTCTTGCTGCTGACCTTGAATCAGGATTTAAGGATGGTGTTAGAAAGAAGCGGGGAAACACCAGTTGGGAGATTAAACCCTTAGAATTCTAGCGAAACTATTGATGGGTTAGTGCTTAAGTGATATATTTTCTACCACCATACACGTAAATATCAACATGATATTTACATTTTGGATACTTAAAAGGTTGCAAATATAATGCTATCTGTATTATAAAATTCTCTCTGTGAAGGGGTAGGTAGAGCTTGGCAAAGTAGAATTATGTGTCCGGAGTCTTTTCCCACTCCCTGCGTTTATTATAAAACTCCAGTGCAAACAGTATTTACAGAAGGTAGAGAAAAGGTAACCCAAGACCTAAGCAGCCTACCACAGGATCTTCACAAAGCTCCACAGTAAGTTATGTGGAGTGGATAGGGAATCCCAAATGCTCCGAAGCAAGCAAAGAGGGAGTTAATAGTCACAGATTTCCAAGGAAGGTAAGTGACTGAGGTTGGGAATCCCAACAGAGCTCTGAAGCAAGCTAAGAGGGACGAAGGAAGGTCTAGAGTTCTGAAGCAAACTACAGGCTTTGGTTCGGTTTCTTCTAGAACTTCAAGCAAGGTAGCGGAAAGATGACAAATCGCAGACTAGTAGCTGTCCATGGAATCCTCTCTGTTATATAAGGGCTCCTGGAGGCGCTAGTGCTGCTGTTTCCTCGTCGTCATGTGACTGTAGGTATCGCTGATGTCTCCTCCTACGTAAGGTGTAGTACTCCGTCGTAATGTGTATGTGGTAGTTGTTTATAATAGGATCACTTGTAGAATGTTTGTAAACATAAGCACATGTTGGGTGCTTGTAAATATAAGCATGTGTTACATAACAATAACATGCCATTACAGGATGTGTTTTATATTTTTAAACCATGCTCCGCACAAATGTCGGACCCACTTCCTCGGTCTATCTTTTGACAAGTCTAAAACAGGAACATCATTTTACACTCCAGACGGACGGTTGTCCTCTGAGTTTGCGATTTATTTGCATTGTAATCAATAGGAAAATATTATACCAATGAAAAGATGTGGAATATTACTTGTATTCGAGGGTCTTATCTTACAGCCTTTTCTAAAGCAACAAAAAAAAAATGAAATGAAATCTTTTACGTCCCACGGTTATGCCGGTTAGGCTAAAGAAGACGGTGATTATGAGAAATGAATGAAATGGTGGAATGAAGAAAGGGGAGGAATCGAGAGAACCCCGAGGAAACCCACGCACACGGTGTTTGTCCACCACAAACTTCATATATATAGCAACCGAAATGCGTTCAGTATCCCAAGAATAAGTTCCATCGCCATCCGTATTCCTCTTTCGAAACCGGAAATAGTTGAACTATCACCTTTTGATTCCCATATCGAATCCCTGTAGATTGAAAGTTTATCATAGGTATCACAATATGAACTACACTCGAGATTCAGTGTTGCCACAAGATGAGGTAAAATATTCGACATTAGAAAAGAGATGTGAAAGAGCTTTACCTATAGACCGAAATACAGTTTCCCAGATGAAACATCATTTTCAGACACTTTTTGGAGCAACAAGTCAGCTTCAATTCATCTCGTAGGCAAACCCTTCTTGTAATGAAACATGTATCAATGTGAGGTATACACCATGTGAGGAAATTGATTTGTATGACGTGTTACTTTCTCAAATACTATTGAAACAGGAAGTAGTATTGCCGCTTCTGGTTTTAGTAGGAAGATTAGAATTGGAAGGGAATATATTTTTGGAACTCTTAATAGATTGCAGCAAATAGTTTCTCGCTATCTATTTCGTTTAGGCACGGTATTGAAACTGGAAATGCTTCATTTATATACTTCTAGTTTGCACCAGGAACCCAATCAAAAGGCATGACTACTACTACTTTGCGGAATTCAACCCATGATCTGAGAAACTCCCTGGAAAGCAGAACGAAAGTATATTCCTAGACCTGCTTACCACAGACTACGACTGAGATGTCACCTGAACCACTGGAACTAACGACTCCTGCAAACCTTGCCTTCAGGAGTGAGCTGAATGTCTCCCTCTCACCCTCCGTAGTGCTACAATTCTCCCAAAGCTATCCAGGATTGCCTTTCCTAAGTATGGAGCAACTGGCAAAACGTATTCGTCATGGCATCACCAACATATCGCCGGGTTCTGTTTTAAATCTATATCAGAAGTAAAAGTGAGGGGGAACGCGGGAGGACGTCGTCCCCTCACCTCCAAAAATATGTACGGCATTCCCCCCCAGTTCCTAAAAAATTACAAGGGGCAAAGATAGCCAGGGAGACAGCGTGACGTCGTGGCGCTACCTACCATCCCCCTACATTTTCAAATCCACGTTTATCCCTGATCTATGTCCTTTTTTCTTTAAACATTTACAGGGTTTGTTTGTAACACTGGTACTCAGGCCGGTAACCAGCCTAAAAATGTAGGTAGGGCCCGGCTGAAGTTAGGGGGGCCCTATCCAACCATATTATAGTTCATCACCATATTATAGTTCGTTTGCAAACCTACAGTGAAAAGTTTAGAGGGGACAGCAAAAATTTAGGGGTCCAGGCCCTCCTAAACCCCCCTGGATAGGGCCTGCTGATACGTTTGAAGAATCTTAATTGTACATAAAGCGAAAACAAGTTGAAGCAAAATTTAAAGTTCACAATAGCTCAGATAAAGAAACCATTTGAAGAAAAACGGAAGCTTCTAATGGCACATCACCATAGAACTGAAGAAAACGATTTATGAAAGCATATGTATGAAGTGTGTCAATTCATGGATGGAAGATGGATACTAGGAGAAAAGGAAAAACGGAGAATGGAAACATTTGAATTTTGTAGCTATAGTAAATTGTTAAAAATTAAATAGGCTAACAAAGAATGAAATGAGAGAGTATTGAAGACGGAACCAGAAAAGAGGAGCATTACTAGAGGGAAAGGAGAAATTACTAGAGGAAGGGCGTGATTTAGATTCGCGGACCAATTATCGGCATCGAAAAAATAGTAGTTGAAAATAAAATATTTGGCCTAAGATAGGAAGGGTGGAAGGCTGCTTGAAACGAATCGTCGCTGGGTGCTCTGAGATAATAATGGTCGAAACTATATTATTCTAAAGACTCCTTCAACCTTATCTCACTTAAAATTCAAGAGTATCATTCAAAAACTGTTTCATCACTTTTGAACATTCTTGATACAAGAGTAGAACTTTAGCCTGGTAAAGTTCATATACATATAAATTCATGTTTGATGGAGTCAAACTGATTTCATATCATGACACATTTGACCACCAAAGTGGCTTGATGATCTTATCTCTGAATCTCTGTTTTAAGGTACAGTCAAATTCAGGAAGGGAAATTGTAATTACAAGTCATTCTCCGTCTTCTTATTTACAATCCTACACATCCATTGACGCAAAAAACTTGTATTACAACTTTGAACAGGACCAGTTTGTCATTTTTGTAACGAAAAGGGTGATTCCAAAACTCATATTATTTGCCTTTTAACTTATTCACAGCCACTTGGCGTCATATGGCGTCATCCATACCTATTGCTGTGTGCCATTGACGTCATTTGGCGTCAAGAAGTACTTCTCATTGTAGGCATTTTCTGTAAAGTGGCACGCCGATATAGAGCTTTTAACTCTGGTGGCACACAGCGTTGGTTTGGTTATTTTCTGTAGTATGCTTGGTTTCCGCTAGATGTACATAGTTTGTGGCAAAAGGCTAAATTTTGCGAAAGTGTAAGTGGCACATGGGATTGGGGTACTGAAGTCAAGGTGGTAACGTATACCACGAAGTCCAGTCGGCGACAGTGTGCGATTTTACAGTAAAGAGGAAGGGAGTACATGAAGCAAAGAGGTCAGCGTAGAGAAAGCACTAAATGAATGATGCAGATGAGTGATTCTGAGAAAAGTTGAAGAAGAATCCAAAATTAAGCGCATCGAAGTTCGGAACAGAGTTGTTTCAAAAGTATCGAAAGACAGTACACTCTGAGACTATTTGGAAAGTTTTGGGAAATGAAGGAAAAAAATTTCAGCAAAGTGAAGAGAAAGTACCTGCATAGATTTGCTAAAATCTATGTGCAAAAAGAATCAGAATAGCTGAAACACGTTATTTTTGCTGACGAGAGCAAATTAGCGTTGTTAAGTCAGATTGCAGGTCTCTTCTGCTTCGCGAAAGAAACGAAGAACTACGAAAATTGAACTTGTTAGCAACAGCGAAACATGGATAAGGTAATAATTAAAGAACAAGGTCTGCAGGTGGAGTACCTTGGTGTCACTTTCGTCAAACATCTCTCTCGCAGGTTGCCCACCTCTCCAATTTCCATTTCGATGTCAGATCAACTTGTTACGCAGTTTAAAAGGTACCAACTGGAGTCTTAACACCAAACTCATTCTTTATGCATATAAAGCTTTTTGTTCGGCATGCATTTGCGCATGGACATGCCGCCTGGTAATCAGCTCCACATAAGTTTTATGATGAACTGCAATTCCTGAAACGTCATATTTTACGTGTTGCTTATTCCTTATCACCACGGACACCAACACAAGAGATCTACCGTTGTACATATATACCAGTACTCTTACCACATCTGTAGAACCTTCGGTCTCGTTACATGATCAGACCACTCACTATAATCCCCGTATACTGTCGCCATCCATTCATCTATTGTACACAATCTCAGTAATGCACTTAATTGTTTTCTAACTAAAATGACTCTGTATAAACCCGCTCTGAGGAGCCCCAGAGCAGAAGTTTAACATCATCATCACAACCAGTGGCGTATTTAGGGGGTGACTTCCGGGCTTAAGCCCCCCCCAAATCTTACTTAGTAAAGTAAATGCAATATCTTACAGAATTTTCACATTTCCAGGCAAAGCGCCCCCCCCCGAAAGTTAGCAAAGCCCCTCACGAAACAAAATCGTAAATACGCCACTGATCACAACTTACATATATCCTTGAGTTCTGTTACTGCACTTCATTTCATCATATAAATTAAATAGCATGCTCAGATTACCTCCTTCTGTATGTCAAGACAGATAAATATACCAATAAATAAAAAAAAATCCGGATATCCGTCTCCCAATGGTACTACCAATAAATAAATGCTCATGCCCTCAGAGAATGCGTCACCTTCTGCGGCCCGCCTATCTTCGGGTGGGAATGAAATTGCACCCTAAAAATTACTGTATTAAAACAATGACCACAAACATAAGGCTCTGTTGTGCGTGAGTGCTTATATACAACTGCCTCAAGGTTATCGGAACTCACCACAATGTCCAAACCTCATTCCCGTCGATAATTTATGTTATAAACTGGATTCTAAAATTGAGAGAACGCTCGTAACATGAAAGGGAAAATTGAAGACAAGCTCAACAGAAGAATGAGCACCTGGATATACTACAGAACATGCAAAATCGTTTGAAGAACATAATACGCAAGAGAGGGTACCTAACGAGACATTAAGATCTTTTGATTGCATCAAGGAAAGACAAAGAAGAGTTTCAATTAATCTGACTCATAATGCTTGTGTTTAAAAAGGAGTTCCGAATTTGTATATTTGTAATAATTTTTAATGAGCTTTTGTAAATATTTACATAAAATACAGAGGTTTCACACAGCACCAATACTGTATTATCACTCTAAAATAATTGTAGTTCTCAAAACGTAATTAAACGCCAATTCAAAGATGTTACTGAATAATAAAGTGAATTTTATCAAGCACAAGGCGTATACAGCTTAAGATAGAAATTTAGCGTTCGGTATTGGTGGCAAAAATTCCTTATTGTTGTCATTGTTTTGAACACAGTTTTGTCTACACGCATGAAAGTAGTGAGTTTGGAGTAGAGTTTCTTCGGGTATTCCAATTTAAGCTACTGTAATAATATTGTGGTCACCATCTGCTTATCAGCTTGGTCAAGTACATAACATCTGTCAACTGTGCATGTTTTATCTTTGGACATTTTCTGTTAAACACTAATAACTTTAAGACTTTTTGTATAGATATGGTGTTTTATATCATTACTAATATGTACTTACTTAAGATGTAATTCATTGAAGAAGTCTGTTATCCAAAAATATATAACATCATGGTTATACAACAATAATCCATTTGATTTGTACCAGTTAACCGTTTTGGGATTTTAAAAGTATAGTTTATACTTTCAATCAAACAACTACTGAATCATGGTTCTATCCTAGGATCATGGTTCGTATCAGGCCCATATCCACGGGGGGGCTAGGGTAGGCCGGCCTACCCCCTAAAATTTACTGGACCCATAAAAGTTGCATGGTAGGCTTGCAAATGAACTATAATATGGTGATGAACTATGATATGGCTGGGTCGGGCCCCTCTAGATTTTTGTGCTGGCTACCGGCCTTGTTCGTACCTCATTTTCTTCAGAATAAAGCATGCCTCCAATTGCTACCATTTGCACGCCTGTATCATATACCTAAAAACGGAGGAAATTCGAGGAAAATTGGATTTTTCTGAAAAAATCCGTTTTGAAAAACTTAGGCCCCTCTCGACTCGCTCTGTGCCAATGTACAGACCTTAAAATCACTTGAAAATTACTAAGTGGTGTATGCAATGCAAGTGCAAAATATCGATCTGATGTCTTGAAAAATACGGTGGAGAAACATATTTATCCATGTGTGATGTATATTCTAAAACATTAGGACGTAATGTAAGCATTTCCTAACACATCAATACCTTCCAAACGGTATCTTTTGCATGTACGTATTATTCTTGAATACAACTTGAATTACCTCCTAAAAAGGAAAATTCGAGGAAAATGGAGATTTTTTTCGTTTCAAAAGTTCAGACTCCTCTTCACCAGCCCTCTGTTAACGTAGAGATTTTTAAATCATTTGAAAAATACTAAGTGGTGTACGCAATGCCTGTGCAAAATATCAATGTGATATCTTGAAAACATTTTTATGTATGTTCTTGGACCTTTTCTGTTGTACTCATAAAAGGTCAAACAGATGACGCCATGGTCTCCACAAAACGCATGTTACGTGTTTTGCAATGTATGTACGACTGAACAGTAAAAAAATCAAGGAGTAATAGATATTATATGAACGTTTCAGTTTTAAAACAATACTCACGCATATGTATCTGGCGTACTATATATTGCGTATATATACCATAAGTCCTGAAAGGATTGTTGTCTTTCAGGTTAAAATAAATGAAACAGATAGAACACCGAAAATTTAATTTCTTTATTCAAAATTGAGATATTATCCTCACTGTTCAATAGGATTAGACGTGTCGAGAGGTTGAGAACATACTGTACACATTGAAAGAAAAACATTAAGTCTTTTTTTAAAAAAATGATATTTAATTCTGGTGAAATTCTGAACACAATAATAAAAACTTGGCACCTAATTCAAGTTGTAATTAATGGAAGGGGATCTGATAAATGACACTGATATTTCCTTATTTCCAAGATGCAATAAAATTTATTAAGTGTAACAGAATCTTAGTTCTCTATGCATCAGAAACTAATTACAAATAACTGGAAATATTTCAATGCATACCAGCGTACTGCATCACGTGATAGGAATCTGATAATTGAAACTCAGTTTCTCATTGGAACAACGAAACTTCAAGCAATAACAGAAAGAGAGAAGAAAAAAAGGAGATAATAAGGCCCGTAACTAAGCAACGTAAAGTTTTGTACTTATTTGAAATTCAGATCCCGGTTTCACTCTGACTGAGAGGGAAGAATGTAGTAAAGAATAACCGACAGAAGTCACCTTATACGTCAGTTCATGTTGACTTTCCTTGTTCTAAGAACTGAGCTTCCATATGGTGAATGTTTATTAATAGTACGAGACCACTCATAGTTATCGATGACAAAGTAGTCGATGACATAGTTATCGATTATTCTTATTCGTGTCTCAGACTCTCATGGAATGGGACGAATATGAAAATAAGATTGCTGTAATACTTTTTCACAGGATTGGTAAAAGTGCGACTAAGATTTTCGAAACACTTGGCAATATTTTATCAAAACTTGGCATGTTTTAAAATCAAGACTTGACAATTTCAAGTTTCATAACCCCTAAATCTTGTAATGTTCGCTACGCCACTGTAAGCAAGACGTATTTCCGTCAATATTCGTTGTTCATTTGTTTCTGCTGGGTTCCAAAGTGGTGAGCTGCATATGGGACTTATAATAGTTTTATTATAATGAGAAAAAATTGCAAATTGGTGTTCGTGAAAGAGGGAAGTTGAAAGAGAAAATAAATTAATTATAAATAAGGGAGAAAAAGGTAGTAATTACATGAAAATAAAAATGAAATTTTTGAGTTTAACGTGACACGAATATGCCGATTAGACTAAGGAAGAGGATGATTAAAACAAGTAAATAATTACGGAATAATTGGTGGAATGAGAAAGTGGGAGAAAACGGAAGTACCGGAGGAAACCTACGAGCAGGTACATATAATGAAATAAAACCTACATTGGCCCATACATTCTTTGTCTAGCTGAATCATAGTTTGAAATTGAAAATGTGAGTTTCGTATCCTTGAATTTAGATTCAGAGTGTAAGTAACGAAATCACTTAATACATCCATTAAAATTTTGGAAAGCGAAATTTTAATTTAGTTAAGCTAACTGCATATACTAACTGCTTGCATCCGCTTCGTCCATTGTTCGAAGGGTCAGGAAGCAAATCACCTCATTTAGCTTACACATACCTATTACTAGCGTCAATTACCTGCGTCGCTGGGTCAAAATAAGAAAATTAATAATATGTTGTGTTAGTCAGTCACTTTTTACTATTACTGAAACGCACTCTGATCTCGGTAATTTTCGATCATTTTGATATCTATTTCCCCTCTTCTCACCCCTAGGTTGCGGGGCTGAATTTGGGTTTGAATAGATCGGAAGTGGCACTGTTCATCTCAGCGATCCCGAAACACAACGGATTAGACACTACTATCGGTCAATTTCAAACATTTTTAAATGTTGCCCTTCCCCTTCTCCTCCTCCTCTAAGATGCACCGTCAATGTGAAATGATAAAAAAACAACCCAGGCCCAAACCTCATGTATATTAAAAATCTGATCCCGGTCGGTCTGATGGTTCAAGGGTTATTGTCACAAACATAGACACTTTCATTTCTATTTATCATAGATAGATATATAAATGAGAGGTGATGAGAAAATATTGTGGCCATGCCTGGCTTGGCTCCCCTCAGCTTCATCTGCACATAGTGCAAACGAAGTACTTGTAAACTTCATTAATTGACGTAGTTCGCTGTCAGTGGTTTCCAATCGATGTGTCGCGAAATTTTAGATTTTAGAAACTATGAAAATTTTAATAAAAACTACTTAATATTTATTTTGAGACAGATTACCAGTTAACGGCTTTAGCAGCATCATAGTACTTTATAGAACATTATAGTATTATAATTTATATTATTTGTTAAAAACATTTATTGCATTAACAGTGCCAGCGTTTCTACACGACAATAGTGAATAGCAAATAGCTCAGGTTAGTTGAGGTTACATTTGGTAGAGTTCACTTAACTTATTAAGCCTACACAAGTGTGGCGCAGCTGGACTTGTCGGGAATTAACCAAAAATAAACAAATATATC
Source organism: Thermobia domestica (assembly GCF_964235325.1). NCBI lineage: Eukaryota > Metazoa > Arthropoda > Insecta > Zygentoma > Lepismatidae > Thermobia > Thermobia domestica. The sequence continues at coordinate 303,595,909 of NC_137456.1, forward strand.
GATGTGGTTTGGGTTTAGCAAAGAGTGTCGTAAGTCAAGAAGATTGAGAAACACTGCTTCGATTATTCACTTCAATTAATGATCAATCTCCTTTAACCTGAAGTACATAATCATAGAATGTTTAACTAAAATTATAATTTTATATAATCTAGAAAATGCACATATCGTACATTACGTTACATTACCATTCAATCGCAATACAGGTCATTACAGAAATGTGGTTGGCATAAAGTTTAGCGTCCTATTGAGCGCCAAGGCTGTGTGCGACTTACACCTACATCTTAATATGGAATCCTAATCGCATAATCTTCCACCAAGATTTGAATCAACATTTGCTCTCTCTTCAACTAATTTTCCCAACTCGCCAAAGAATTTCTGCCTTGCCAGGAACATTTTTTGACTCATTTCATATTATATATATATATATATATATATATCATCACTGAGAGATAAAATGCTTGGATTGTATATCTCAAAAGTCGCCCCCTTCCCGTAAAAAAGTTTCATTCGAACCCTGAATCGAACAATTGCATCTGTAATGCAGTGCTGAGTTGATTTTAACATCATACGTATTAACATCATATTAATATCATCGTACGTACGTCTCCTAACTTTGCGATCTCAAATATTTCCGAAATGACAAAAAATGTGATAAAGCTATTTAGGTAGGAACGTACATATGTCAGGGGCCTATAATTCTGTAAACAACAAGTACCCCCATGGGCCTTATCGTAGGGCCCCAAGGGCCAACTTGAAAGTTTTAAATGGAAACTCCCTATTTTTGTTGCAGATTCGAATTTGGGATCGAAAATATGCAAATTTTACTTGAAGTACTTTTCTTTACCCGCCCAGATGGTGCTGTAATCCCAAAAAAAAATATAATCGTACGCTACCCGGGATTGACAATAAACTAAATATCTCGAGAAATACATGTGCAATTAAAAAGCACGAAATATGTGACCAATATTTTAATATTTTAAAAAGGCTTAGCAAAAAATAAAATTGCTTTAATTTACATTTCAATGCGACCATAATAGACAATTACGATATGGAAAGGAAAGTTTTTATGTTTTGCAACAAGAAACATCTTCCCTAGAATTGTAAATGTCCAGCAGACTAATATGTTTGTTAAATATCACGTGACATGGACAGATTAAGTAAAATCATTATTTCACACTAATACGTAAAAGCACAAATGACAAAGGAGATTTCACAGGTGAACAAATTTACGAAACCTGGATAAAGTGCAAAGAAACAGAGCTATTGTAAATGATCTTCACTATTTCAAAGGTTAGTAACACACGTTTGTTTAGTCACAATGACATGCAGCGTATGTTAAATTAGAGAAAACTCACAATTATTTTTTATTTATAAACACATGCGTGTAATGTTCCTTGTCAAAGTTGCTCAAGATGAGTGCAATTTGTAATTTAACATACATCAGTTTGTTAGTCTAATTCTTGGCACACTCTTTTTTACATTCCAGAGTCAGAGATATCCATCTGCTTGTTAAATACGTTCTCAAAGTTCAGTTAAATTGTTAGAGAGGAATAGCTGATACACTTGGATTTAACATAACCCTAACTTCGTTGAAAATTCCGTTTCACATGAAAGTAGAGAATAAAAAATCGTTATCCTCTCTTCGTTTCCTGCTATCTAAAATTACTGTTACCCTAGTTACACTACACATCAGCTTTACCAGCCACGTAGTGTCTTCCCGTTTTTTTTTTTTTTTTTTCGAAGAACTTGATTATCATGAGTCCCCTTATCTCTCTCGACTTGGTTGTCTAAAATTGGCAGATGAACAAAGTGTAACTGATGTTTCACAACACACGCTCAAACTGCATACCTTTCTTGGTCTGGCAGTGAGCAATTCGATGGTAAAACACAAATACTGCATTCCTGGTGACGTTCCGTTCAATAAGTGCAACTTCATCAACAACCCTTTGACGAAGATTATCCAAAGTGGTTGGTTTTGTTTGATATAGAAAAAATACTCGGAGTTTTAGATAAACCCAGAAAAAGTAGTATAGTGGCGATAAATCATGGGAACAGAGAATGAGCGGGCCAACCAATCTCGCCTCTTTTGCAAATCCGTTATTTAGGAAATTCCGTGTTAAGAAATTGCTCATATTTACACCGTTGTGCGGTCTTCTACATCTTGCTGTAACCATGTGTGGGCAAAATTGTTTTCTGCAGTATCTCTCATTGCTGGAACTATTTGATGTCGAATCATCTCCTCACACAGTTCAGAAGTCAAATTGTTATTAATAAAAAAAAGGCCCAATTATTGTATATTTAGCGCTGCGATCCAAATATTCGACTTCTCAGAATGTAGAGTGTCTTTGAAAGAACCAATGACATTGTTGTCAAATCAAAACCTGCTATTACGTCTGTTAATGTAACCGGTTAGGTGGAACGTGCCTTCATCAGAGAACACAATGCTGGTAAGAAACGTATGATCATCATTGGTTTGTTTCATCATATGTTTACAAAATTCTACACGGCGATCAAAGACATCTTCATTCAGTTGGTTTATCACATGAATGTTGTATGGGTAGAACTTCATTTTCTTTAACATTCTTCTCACAGACATGGACTAATGTCATATTGTTCCGCAGCTTTTTGAATGCTAAGTTGAGTATTTTCAACAAATGACTGCAACATCAAGCTGTTTGTCGGTAGACCAGGAATGTTATAATCCTTTATAGTTACCGTTTTCTCGAAGCGTCTTAAGATACACTCGGCAGTAGGTCTCAAAATGGGATTGTGTGGAACGCGATTGTTTTTCGTTAAATCTGACCCTTACTTCAGCCCATGACCTTCGGTTCTTGCACATCCTTGTATCATCAAGAGCGTTAGAACTTTACTTTGAGAGCACTAGAAATACAGCTTGAGTGGCTTCTACGTTGCTGGACCGTAATTGACAATCAACCATAAGTATTTACAGAACATGACATAGGAGTGGCACATATGTGTCTTCTGGTCATATGTTATTTGTTCCACTAAATTTATAAGAGCCCATTTGCTCTCTTAGATTTACCGATCAACTTTACATCTTCATATTTACTTCTAGTTCTCAAATAGAATTGTATGCAGTTTCAAATCAAATCGTAATTATGCACATCTACATAACCATAACTAACTAACTAACTAACTCTATGGCTTATGGAACCCGGAGGTTCAATGACGCGTTCACAAAAGCTCTCCACTGACTTCTATCCTTAGCTAACTGCATCCAGTTTCTACTTTGGATTCCAATCTCTGCGAGATCCATCTTAATATTGTCCTCCCATCTGCGCCTAGGTCTTCCTAATGGTCGTCTTCCGATTGGTCTTCCAGTCAAGACTTTGAAAGCGTTTCTACTTTCTTCCATTCTAGTTACATGACCCGCCCATCTAAGCCTCCTAGACTTGACGACCCTAACAATGTGGGTAGACCATATAAATACAGCTTGAGTGGCTTCTACATAACCATAACAACAAAATAATGATGTCATTTTAAACTTTAATAGATCCACCGATCAACCTTACGTGTTTACTTTCAATTGTATCTCTCAGGTAAAATCACATGGTCTATATTCAAATCAAATCGCATTATACATATCTACGTAAACATGGCAAAAATGAATAACTTAATTCTCTTTTGGCACTATGCCCGATTGAAACTTCATGACCCAAAGTGAAACAACTTTCATGGTATCCACAAGCTCTCAGAAAAATATCAGTTCTTGAAGAATATTATCACAAACTTGTGTTCTAACTTTGTTTGGAAGTCTTAGCAACAACATCACACAGCATGTACAGTTCTTGAACCAGCTTTTCATTTATCAACCTCAGGTACAACGATATTATTATTTTTGTGTGTTATATAGGAGGACAACGAAAATATACCTAAACGAAAAGTTGCGTATTTTCGGTCGCAGTATCCGAATCTGCATTAAGGGAGAGGATTTCTGTTTGGAATTTTGAGAAGATGAAGATAACTTCATTTTATGTTAGTTGAATAGATGTTGATAAAATGATTGGACACATACTTAAATTTGTTACACTTTTTTGTTATTTCGGAAATATTTAAGGTCGCAAAGTTAGGAGACGTACGTATGATGATATTCATTTTTTTGCGATTACAGCGCCATCTATTAGAATAACGAAAAAGTGCTTTAAGTAAAAGTTGCTTGTTTTGAACGTAGAATTAAAATCTGCAATAAAAATAGGGGATTTCCATTTGAAATGTTCGAGTTGGCCCCTGGGGCATTATGATGGAACCCCTGTGTGTACTTGTTTACAGAGTTTTATAGGCTACTGCATGAGTACATTCTTGCCTAACCAGATTTGTCAAAATTTTTGTTATTTCGGAAATATTTGAGGTCACAAAGTTAGGTGAGACACCCTGTATATAGGTTGACTGGGGATGGGCACAAGTCGAGTCAAAGGTAATTTTTTCGAGTCGAGTTCCAAGTCGAGTCACAGTTTTGAGGTCGAGTTTCGAGTCGAGTCGAGTTTGATACATAGCTAGCTCGTTAGCTCATGTTGAAATCATGACTTGACTAGACTGGGAAGCGTAAGCCACGACAAATATAAGTAGTAATGTGGATTACTTTTAATGCTGTTCACGAGAGGGGAACTTGCTCGCGTCTCGTCTCGTCTTGATAACGATACAATAGATTTTTATAACGAGACAGTCTCAAATGTCGTGAGCACCAATATACTGTGAAGTTCTTACTGTTGCTTGGCTCGAACCAAGGACCATGTTCTTTATTAAAAGTGGGAACCTGCCATCCATTCATTACACGTGGAACATCTATTGCTGGGAGGATGTTCATCGCATGTTAGATGTCATTCACACCTACTATCGACAGCTGACAACGAGGAAATAACTAATTACCTTGTTTCTGCTCTACTACAAGGAAGTCCTTGTATTTGTAAACGATATGTAATAAACAGTGGTAGTAACTTCCTTTACCTTTTGCCTACCAAACAGCCTCACACGCCTTAGCTGAAATTCAGTTTAGTTTAGATCAGATGCTTTCTCAATGGCTTTGTTTTTACTGACTCTCATTGTCATGCACCTACGTCGAATGCTCGCTCCGATCATCTACCTGATAAACATTGACACAATAAGGAAATACTGTTGATGAGTAGTAAGTACTTTGACTCTCGGAAGTCGCTCTCTTCCTGGTTTTAGTCTATGTGATCCTAACGACGTTAGCTGTCTAGTAGGAAATATAGCTGCTTTATGTTGTATCATCGATATATGAACATGTGTACTTTGGCTGTACCAATTTGGGTATTGAATGTTCATGTATAAAGCGAGTGTCACTACCTTTGCTCCCTTCATGACGTCAGAGATACAGTCGAAACAAATAGACTTGGGAAAGCACGATCGATGTCATGTGGCGAGGATCTTTTGCCGGTGTCCCTTTTCGGAGAGCCGATCGAATGGTTTTGTGAGCTTGGTCTTTGTTGGGTGGAAGGTCGTCGTTATCAAGACCAGGTCCTTTGGCTACTTCTGAGGGAGCAGAACATTTCATGGAGAACTTCTAGATATCCGAAACGGCCCATCTACATCGTTCACTGTTCCAGTACCAATGGAGGGACAAGAATAGAATGAAGGGTGAGACAAAACCATTGCTACCATTAACCTTGCTCTACCTTTAAGTCCATTATACACCCTTAGCTACCATTCATATCTTTGGAAATAATGTCTTTTATTATATCTGAACTTTAGGACTGTTATCCCGCATCATTAGGGTGACTCTTGTTTCTTCTCCTCTGCAGTTCGTACTGTCGCTATGCAGCGTTTTGTGTTTCTCTACATTACTATCAAGGCTGAGACCTGTATGGTCGAATTTCTTTAGCACAAGCAAAAGGAAAAACGGGCAGTGATGTAAAGTGGTTCAGCTCGGTTCAACTGGAACAACAGCTCGATCCGGCTCGGTTGGGATAATCCATCGGCTCGACTCAATTGATCCGATAGCTTAAGCCGGTTTGATTGAAATGAGCCATCGACTTGGCTCAATTGAGCGATGGCTAGAGCCGACTTGGTTTGGATGAGTCACCAACTTGGCCCAAGTAAGCCAATGGCTCAAGCTCGGTTCGGCTCTGGTGAGCCATCAGTTCGAACCGGCTCGTTTGAGGTGAGCCATCGGCTCAGTACACATGACATGTTAATGATTTTTCTGAGCTCGGCTCTGTGGGCCGACCCATTTAAACCAATTGCAATATTAGAGTCGGCACAGATGACTCAACATGATCAAATGGATCGAGTTTGTTTGTTCGCTAGAATTCAGATGTCGCTTTTATTGAAGTAACTGTATATCTGGCTCAATAGATCTTATATCTGTGGGCCCCCGTTTAAAGAAATTTTTGGTTCGGCTGTCAAGAAGACTATTACGAAACTAAATTCTTGTACAATCATGTGTAAATTTCCAACGCATGTTTTATAATACTTTCCGTATAAATGTTCCATCTATACTTACCTTTCGTATGAAACAATATAGGCGGTCCGGATCTCATATATGAATGGATGTATATATATAACATATAGCTGAGGAATGTAACATAAACATATGCATGTGATATACGGAAAACTGTTAAATGCCAAACATCCTGCAACGGCATGATTTTAACATCTAAGGGCAGTTCGCATGTAGCATATGGATAACGTATGCTCCATACTGATTTCTGTAGTAAGCAAGATGATTCCGTACATTTGTACAATCCGCGGCAAAAAACCTGCAACATGAGGATGTAAGTTTATTGTGAAACTACGCCTAACAGCACAGGGAATGAACATAACCTCTAAGTGGAACGAATCACGCCAGGATAAACCTCGGCCTCCTCCCGTGCACACTTATTTTGGAGCAAAAGACTTCGTCATTTCACAATAAACTTATATGCTCATGTTGCAGGTTTTTTGCCGCGGATTATACAATACCGCTGTCACATAACGGACTTTTCTCAATGTGTCTTGAAGAATTAGTGGATAGAAGCAGTGATTAGTAGTTTTCGTTGCTTCAGGTTAGTCGGGCCATGGGTTCTTCCCCTCCCTTTCTGTGTTACCCTGGTACTCTAAATTGTCCCTTCGCTCCGAGGGCTTTTTGTGCATACAGAAAATCAACTGGAAAAAGTAATAAATTTGCTTATACCTTTTGTTGAAACCGTGGCAAGCAAACTTGTCGAGAATAGATCCGGGACCGCACACATAGAAGGCAAGTATATTCACCACTTGGCAGGAAAGAGGTAGCAAAAAAAAACTGTTCCTAGTTAAAAGTTTCTTAACGTAACAATTAATTTCCACATTTGACCTAAAAACGCATATATAGGTAGCAAATGCATTCATCTAGAAATTAAGTCAATGCAATAATAATAGAGAAACCTATAGGACAGACTCGATAGATATTAACTGTTTGTCACTCATCTGCTAACAACAATGCTTCGTGCAGTAGTGTGATAATGTTAGAATAGCGACAGGTTCAACAGTTGACATGTATATAATGTGAAATAAAGATCGAGTTTGTTTGTTCTGTGGTCGTATTTTCTCTTTATGACATATCTCTTGTAGGATAGAAGACAGCGCGAAAAATAGAGGAAGACAGCAAAACGTTCTTTTTACAATTGTCCATCCTCGCATTTTCTCCCTAGCAAGATACCTTCAAGGTGTAAAATATAGACCCTGTATAGTTCATTGACCTCAATCAAAGAAAAAAAGCTATGTCCTACACAATATTTTTGAGTATATTCTCCTACACTACAGAAAGTCTGCAAACCATACTTTAAAAAAATCTGGTTTTCCGTATTCCAACAAAATTCTCTCGTTATTGTATACTTTATCTGTCTTCCTGAGTCTTTTGACGAGCACTGTTATACAGGGTCTGGAGGAGGAACACCTTTTCTCTGGAGACCGGCTGCTTATGATTTACGATATGCTGTGTGGAACAATGTACAGGAGTTCGACCAATAAAATCTAAAACGTTTGCAGAAGTGTGAAAATCATACGTAATATGGTGTGGGGCCTCCTTTTGCGTCCAAAACAGCTTGAATCCGATGTTGAATGGACATATAAAGCTCCTGAATCGTGGTGTGTGGAATTTTGTACCATTGTTCCCCCAAAGCATGCTCCTTCCTAACTCAGACCATAATCGCTCAATGATGTTCAGATCTGGTGACTGCGGGACCCAGGAGAGGTGTGATAGCTCTTGGTCATGCTTCTCAAAACATGATTTCACCGTATTTGCAGCGTGAAAGGGTGCCAAATCATCTTGGTAGATGCCATCACCATCAGGGAACAATATTTGGGCCATGGGTAGAACCTGGGCCTCCAAAATGGCCTCATACGCCTTAGCATTCATCATTCCATAAAGAGCTATGATGGGACCTGCAGAAAACCACGATATCACTGCCCATACTGTAACAGAACCACCCCCATGCTTTACAGTTGGGAGAAGACAGTCTGTATCATAGGCCTGCGACGGTGTTATCCATACGTAAACATGACCGGTTATTGGAAAGAAGGTGAAGGTCAATTCATCGGACCAAATTACGTGTTTTCACTGCTCATGAGTCCACGTCTTGTCCTTGCACCACTGGATACGCCTCTTCGCATTTACTGCTGTGACTAGGGGTTTGGCGATAGCGACCCTGCCGTGAATTTTCAGTTTATGAAGTTCCCATCGAACTGTTTTCGATGAAACCGGGTTCTGTAGGCGAAAATTGACTTCAGACGTAATTTTCATTGCAGTGGCCTTTTTTTAGTTGCTACAATCTGTTTTAATGCCCTCCGGTCCCTATCTGACAGTATTGTCTTTCGACCACTGTTGTGCTTTGCCGACGTCATTTGCCCATGAATTGTGTATGCCCTCGTGACATTGGACACACTGTCTTTATTACCCTCACAATGTTCGTCACTGTTGCCACTGAAGCTCCAACGAGACGACAGTCGCCCATTTTACCGCAGCACTTTCACACCAGGACACTCACAGGTGAACTGGTTACTGCTGACGGAAGAAGGAGGCCCACATAACACATTGAAAACAAAAAACGATCGGCAACCGCAACACGTGTTGTATAGTAGAGGATCAAACTTACGTGTCCTGTATGAAGTGTTTGTAGATTTTTTCTCTAACCCCTGTATTTGCTCATTGTTTCGTATTTTCTGAGTCTACCATCGGAAAATCGGACAAAATGCTCTTTCTTTTTTGTGTCATGTACGTTTGTCTGAAGCTGGAAAACCTCCAAACTTCTAGATTGTGAGAGGATTGGACCACAAACAATCAACAGAAAGATGAGGAAAGAAAATACTTAAAAGCTTGTCTAAGTAGCGACCTAGCTAATTTGAAAGAAAATGAAATGGAATCTTAAAGTTGCATGTCTCAGAGTTATGCCAGGTAGGCTAAAGGAGACAGTGACGATGAGAAATGAAGGAAATGGCGGAATGAACAAATGGGGAGGAAACGGGAGAACTCCGAGAAAGCTCACGCACACAGTGTTTGTCTACCACAAAGTTTAATTGCTCGAGCTATGATCGATCCAAGGACCCCATGCACCAGAGGTGAACGCTCTATCATTGAGCCACCGCGGCCCACCTAGGTGATTTTGTCCAAAGGACATGCCTACAATATTTTTCTGGTAATAATACGTAGTGTTTGTCACAAACATTAAAATATTGAATAATTCAATAGATTCTGTGGAATGAGGGAGCTTTATAGTCTTTTTAAGGACTAAAGCTGTAAGATTATCTAAAATAATATGGAAAAATGATTGTTTATGACACTAAAGGACACTAGAAGTGTCTATCATTTAAATTTCCCAAATTTTGGCCCGAAATAGTGGTTGCCCTGAGTGACTCCCCGTATCACCAGTTTTTCGAGGAAGATACCATTGAAGTTATAAATTAAGTGAAGATCAAAACCATCACAAATTATAGTTCTGAAATTAAAAGGTAACTTCCACTTGTCTTACGCAAAGAAATCTCGTGTAATAGATTTATCATGATCTAGACCAATCAGTCCTTTGAATGCTTCGCAATGAAATTTCAATCAGTGCGTATCGTGGTAGCAGGGAGGGGAGCGCAAAACAACAGTCGACATGACATTATGTCTGTTTAAACAATAAAACGTTCTTTTATTTTAAGTGTATTCTGCTATCTAAGCGAGAAACAGGGATAAGGAATAGTGAACAGTTAGAAACAGAAAAGGTACTATAATTTTCATTGTGGATGGATGAATGGATTTTAGATTCCTTGGCTTTCGCCATCTATGGCCATTTAGGGCGTCACGTTTGAGAGATGACATTCCTCGACGAGCACAGTGTCCGTGGAAAGGGAAGGAAGAAGAAAAGATTGGGAAGGGAAGGAAGCGGCCTGGGACCTATAGGTTAGGTAACATCCCGGCATTGGCCTGGTGTAAATGAGAAAAACCTCATTTAGGATGCTTGGCATACAAAGCTTTTTATACATTTTCGACCGAGTGACCTACCGGGAATCAAACCCGGGACCCCACGCACCGAAGAGAATTTTCATTGTATAATGCTCTACTGTTTTTAATCATTACGCAGAAAATTAAGCTGATCCGAGGTCTACCAGTTTCTGGGTGAAGAGATGGCAAGGAATGCGCTTCCCCTGAGAATGTACTTTATGTTATAGGGCAATTAATTTGGTGGGTCCTGTAAATGTATGATCCCATGAACACCATCATCTTCTTCCGGAATATAAACCCGGAACCTTGTGAATGATGTTTTTGCCTCTTAGACTTTACGACTACCGAGATCGGTAGTCAACTAGTTTTTATGATTCAGATACAAACCGCCCATCTTTCATGTTTTCACATGGTGTTATAATAATAATAATAATAATAATAATAATAATAATAATAATAATAATAATAATAATAATAATAATAATAATAATAATAATGTGCTGTAGTAGTATCATTGATAATAATTATACTGTCTATATAGGATACTTGAAGAGAATATTCAGAACTACATACAGGATTTGGCTCTCTTTGGCTCGACTCGACTCGAAACAAATCCGAGTCAAGTTTCGAGTCGAGTTGGAAGAAATTTTTCGAGTCGAGCCGAGTTTCAAAGAAAACTCGCTCGAAGTTGCTCGTGCCCATCCCTAAGATTGACCTAACGTGCGAGTGGTCACTTCCGACCGTAAAGGATCAACATGTACCCTCTTTTAATCTCTGGAACCGGACGTGAGATCGGAAAACGGATTGCATATTTGAAGCCTGATCGGATGGAGATTACGATTAATATAATGCGATCCCGATTGGCCTCTTCCGGTTGTATTTCGAGAGGTCATATCCGGCCGGATGTGGCCAAATCGGAATGAAAATACATTCATTTTCGTCTTTGTCCGATCAGGATTCCACATATGGAATCCTTTTTCCGATCTCACTTCCAGTTTCGGAGATAAACAGGGGAGTACATATTGACCGTTTCCTGTTGGAAGTGACCACTCGAACTCTGGGTCAACCTATGTATATATTCTTACTCCTTACTGCCTGAGGGCACAGAATATGTAAATCCGGCTGTCCTGTGTAATGATGTTTGGAAAGAACAATAAAGGCAGAGAAAAGAGGGAGAAAGATTATTTTTAAAAAAGGAAAGCTTTAGAGACCTTATAATTCCGGTGTAGTTTCACAGCGCCACAGTGCTAAGAAATGAAACTACGCTGCCTGTTCGTGGCTGGTTTGGATAGGAGTGTGGATTGCTTCTAACGCTAGCTGGAAAACATTGTGAAGTTCAATAGAAGGTTACGTGAATACATGGTCCTGTGGGACACAAGCGTAAGTGGGCTAGCACCTTGAATAGAAAGTTTGAAGTTAAGTGCACCTTGATATAACAGGCAATGAATAGTTATTATTGTGTATTATTCATTTTGCAAAGGTCTCATCTTCATAAACCAAAGTTTTGTGAATTGGACTATAGTTCCGTATTCTTTAAAAAGTCTTTAAGTGATTTTGGTGATCAGTTGGCCAATTTTGCAAATATATAAATATTAAATTTGACCTTCGTGGTCTATCGAAAAGGATCATCTCTCTGGTTGTCTCAAATGTATTAATTTTCTGTGAAGAAGTCTATGGCTGCAATACATTATATGGAAGATTATTATTCAAAATTGAAGCTCCTATACTTGAGGGTTGTAAAAGGAATCAGCAGTTTTATACTTGTGGTAAGTTACCCATTTATATGCATTGAATATATTGTATTTGTTAAACCAAACGACTGAAATAACTAGCCGTTCATTAATAAATATCAAGTACCATAAGACGGGGTTACTTTGCACAAGATTGAAGCCATTTTAAAGAAAATCGCATAACTTACTAACGTAATGATTTAGAACATTTCCTATTAAACATATAAGTTCTTAATAGCTAGATGTATAAGGAAAACATTAGTGCAAGTTCATTAGTAAGCATTTAATATAACCATAGTTATTGAAATATAAACTTTGGTGCAAAGTAACCCCAGCTACTTTGCGCAACATAACGTTTCTGTGCAATGTTTTCTCTTCAGTATTTATACACAAATCTGCATGTAGTATACAAATATTGATATTAGAATCATGGTACCGACATCAGTACTTAGCATGAATTATCGATATTTGTAAAGAAAATTGTGTATTTTCTGGTACCGGCACAGGAACCGCATTCTAGTAGTTTAGCATAAATCCCACAAAAATGTCAACACAGGAACATAAAAAAGAAATCCCCGTGAACTGAAACGCTTTGGTTATTCCTATGCCCAGCGGAAGATTTATTGGATTTGGGACTTTCAGGCTGAAACCCACCCAAATTGCATGATTTCTTTTTTTAAAAAAATCTAATGTTAGTCATTCCTATGCGTATAAGCTGCAAGCCTCTCCTCGCCCAAAAAAAAAGTCTAGTGATTTCTAAAATAAAAAAACTAAGTCTTTGCGAGTGAAGCCTCTCTCAAACTACTTTTCTGAATCCGCCACTGTTCAAAATATTTCGTTTTCCAACAAGAAATTCATTCCGACATCTTCCTAAATAGGACATTTACCTAAATTTAGAATGCAGGAGGTTGCAGTAGCAATAATTTCCTATCTAAGCGGTATTTTGCACCGGTGGAAAGTAATCCCGAGTAGAGGCTGAAACCGCATTTTCCCAGCTTTACTCTTTTTATGACTTTAAAACGTCTCACATTTCAACTGTTGCATCACAGTCCCATTATACACAGTAACAGTGGCGTATTTACGATTTTGTTTCGGGGGGCTTTGCTAACTTTCGAGGGGGATTTGCCTGAAAATGTGAAAATTCAGCAATATATTTCATATACTTTACTATAGTAAGTAAGATTTCGGGAGGGGGTTAAGCCCGGAAGCCCCCCGCTAAATACGCCACTGCACAGTAGTATTTTACGAAACTGACTTAACTTTGACGGAAAATCTTGTACGTGATATCTTTCAAATTTTGTCGGCCTTTACAGTGACTGCTTTCCATAACTCTACAGCAACAAACCCTCCGGGTAATTAGAACTGGTGTTAACCGCCAACATTATAGCCAAAATACAGTTAGATGTTTTATCTTACGGTGCCAGTTGAAACTTTCTCGTTTCTGTTCATGGTTTTGCCGACAGAGGACTGTAAAACTCTTTTCATATTTTGTGCAAAGTAATCCCTGATGTGCAAAGTAACCCCGTCTTAAGGTACTTTAATTTTGCTGTATTGTTAGAGGTTGTAATATATATATATATTATTTTCAAGTTTTGACTTAACAAAATTATTCAATCACATGCAGCCTTTTCTTTCTCATAAAATAGAAATCAGTAAATTCATATTATTTAGTAACCAGGAATATGATGAGTTATATCTACATAGGTACTTGAGTCTGATCGTAGTCCGTTTTAGCATTACAAAATCAGAATTGCGTTACTCTAATAACTTTTAGTTTATTAACGTTTATAGTGTAGTGAGTTTTGTAGCACCATTTTACTTGTCTCGAATCACTTCTACACAATGATTCCTCACCTCCTATTCATTAGAATGAGGTGCGTTTCACTTGCGACCACTTCTAGTCCAAGATTTCCAACCGGAAATGACATCTACCTTCATATATTCGTGTTCAAAAAGCCCAACTCCAAATATATGGTTTGACCAGCTCTTCGACCTCTTTCTGCTGCTCAGAATTCACTTCCGGTTACATCAGACAAAGTTGTAGATAGCTCTCCAGGCCCGCTTACATTTTGCTGGAAACCCTGTCATCCACTAGATTATTATTATTATTATTATTATTATTATTATTATTATTATTATTATTATTATTATTATTATTATTATTATTATTATTATTATTATTTCTTCGCCTTCATCTTCTTTTCGACCTGGTAATCGTGTGGGTTAAGGAGTCAAGCCAACAATTTCAAGGTCCCGGCTGAGGTATCGTTGTTCGTTAGTGTTACGCACTTCATAGCAGTGCTAGAGGACAATCAAGACTTTTCGAAGTTCTTTGTTACTCAACGGGCTCAACAATACCTTTGTTGTCTTCTTCCTCTTGTCTTCTTCATAATAATAATAATAAAATAATAATAATAATAATAATAATAATAATTATTATTATTATTATTATTATTATTATTATTATTATTATTATTATTACTCATCATCATCATACAACAACAACAACAACAACTACTACTACTACTACTACTACTAATAATAATAATAATAATAATAATAATAATAATAATAATAATAGAAAGTTAATTTTGCGTTGTGGTTTCAGGATGTCCGTTTTCTTCACCGGGTAAACGTGTTCGTTCGGAACTTACGATCCACGATCGCTTATCGTGTTCCATTTGACATCAATTCGCATCAGTAACTTACCAGAGATCACAATCATCATCGATTGTTATCATCTTGAGTTTACAACATTTGTCTTCGTGAGAAAACAAGTTCCAGTGTAACAGATTCATATCCAATCCAAGGCATATATGACCAGTGTAAATAACTTTTGGGGTTTATGGGGGGGGGGAATCATTATATGTCCTGTTCGATGTCGCTGGAAATCGTCCGAGGAAGCATGTTTTCATCTTGCAACATGTCCTTCCATTTGTGCACGTTTCCATGCGATACTCGTCGAGGAGTGGGACAGCTTCCCTTGTTAGTGTATTTTGTAATAGTGATTCTGTGTTATATTGTTTTATAACAAAACTTTTGTAATAAAATTTGTGGAAAGAAAAATGATTTCCCATGTGTAAATTCTTGTACCTTCTACCTTATCAAAGTAATTTTCCAATAGGTAATACTAATGGCGAAACTGGTCTGGTGAAAGCAAATTCATAAACTAAATTTTTGTTAAATGATTGGAATCTCCAGAGAATTAAGCAATTGATTTGTTGTATAGCCTTGTCAAAGACTAAAGGCGGATTTTCTTATAAGTGCCCGTTGCGTTCTTTGGTTGCGTTGTGGCTTTAAATAGAATTGAGAAAGTTGTTTATGAATGCATGCAACACAATTTTCCGTTGGCTGCACACCGAAATCGCAACCAAAGAACGCAATGGAAGCTTGTGTAAACATCCGCCCTAATAAGAAATTTACATTTTACCCAAATTCAATTAATTTAAGGAAACAATAAATTATGTGAGTCTATTAAATAATTAAATAAATCAGTAATCGTTTCTTGGTAACATTAAATTTTATATAAAAGTGCATGGTTATAGTAAGAACAAGTTCAAACATTGCCTCCCGAAATAACTTTACAAAGCACCGCAACTCAGTTTCTTCAAAAAAAAAAAAGAAAAAGAAAGAAAAAAGAAAAGAAAAGAAAAGAAAGAAAGAAAGAAAGAAAGAAAGAAAGAAATGACTTCTGATCCTCATAGTACTTTTGACGCAACGCAAATCTGCAAAATGATAACAGCCAATAACGATCTTACACTTCAGTTAGAAATACTCAAACGAATAAGGAAGTTGCTTGAACAGAAAGAATATTCCATTGATGCCATTATAACATGTGGAATTGCTCAACAATGTATTAAACTAATGACAACTGCAAGGATTTCCACTCTGCAACTGGAAGCAGCACGTGTTTTAAGCAGTGTAACAGGTGGTACTAAGGAACAAGCTAATGCGGTTATCAATCTTGGAGCAATACCAGTTCTTGTAGAATTGATCGATTCTCCAAATACACGTATAACCAAAACTGCTGTATGGATTTTAGGAAGCATAGCTTCGTTGGGAGAAAATCAGAGAAATTTAGTTCTGGAATCCGATGCATTGACTCAAATGCTGAATGTTATTAGACATAATACATCAGATTCACTTCTGGCAATTATAACATGGGTTATTTCTGTAATTTGCGAAAGTTCCCGTTTGTCTGCAACGTACGAAAAAGTTAAAATATGTTTGCCATTATTATCAAGCTTATTGCATTCTGAAAATAACACGGTGTTATTGTACGTATGTTGGGCTCTGTACAGACTTTCCTGTCACTCTGTTAAGCATTCCCAAAACATCCAGGACATTTTGAATGTTGTCTCGACAGTGCGATTAGTAGAACTCCTTAACTCTAACAATGATAAGATCACGTCATGTGCACTTTGTACTATAGCAGCTATTTTGTGTGGAAAACCTGGCCATAAAAATGCCATAATTGGTAGTGGTTTTATAAATTACCTACCTAAGCTGATAAAACATCCTGATAGGAATATTGTGCAATTTTCTACTATGGCAATCAGAAATATATCAGCTGGAACAGAAGAACACATCCAGGCACTGATGAAAGCAGAAGTTATTCCTTTGTTGTTCGAAGTTTTCCAAAGTGAAGACAACGCTGCAAAACACGAAGCCGTGTGCGCAATTAACAATATCACATATTATGGTTCTATACCTCAAATTCTCATCCTTTGTCAACGTAACGTAGTCAAATTGTTAGTCAGTACCATGACTGCAAAATACTGGAAGACGATTTATTATACTTTACACGCGATTGAAAATCTTCTGTTAACATCTCGTTTAGTGAATGATTGCGATCGAATGGTTTATATGATTGAGCAGTACGGTGGAATAGAAAAACTTAATTCTCTTCAGAATCATAGAAAAGACAATATATATTTGCTATCGTTGCATATTATGGACGAGTATTTTTCACATGTGCTTTCTAGAACGTAGAGTAGTTTTCAATGCAGTATTGAAAAATATTGTTCTAAACATTTAAATAATATTCTTAAATAAAATTACTGTGGATATCTTCAATATTGTGATTTGTGCTATGTGTAGAATTATTTGCTTTTTAGAAGCTGAGAGAAGAGCATTCCCATTATCTTAACGGGGATTTTATTGTTTTCCAAAAACATAGAAAAGATTAGTTTAAATAGCCTAGTGTTTGATCCATCTACGTATATGATAGTAATTGGATTAAAATGATAACATATAGGGTATTTTCTAGCCAAAAATAAGGTTGGTTAAATACAGCATATCAATAATGTTTAATCAATCGTTTGGAAGGGTTAGGCATGATATGCGATCGTACAACGTACCTTCTATTACCATGGTTTAATGTTAGTACCTGTAGAAAATTTAAGGATCTCTCTTGTGACTATATGGTTAGTGTATGCATCTTCGCGATGGAAGACCCGAGTTCGTTTCCCGGTGGAAACCCATGCGATTCGGATCTTACTTTAAAGTGTAGGTTCTCTTGCTGAACGGGATTCTAAACCTCAAATCTTTAAAAAACTTGTTGCACATTACAGTACAGTACATTACAGAAACCATTACAGCGCGTGGTTTCATAATTTCTTGGTTGGCAAAGTTCTTCAACATGTTCACGCTGAAAGGTCTACTTGACGCAGTTACAACTCACGTACCCTCATGCGAAAAAAATGCGAGTATACTGTAATTCACCATTTTTCGCAATTATTCAATTTTCCTTACGTTTATGGGTAAAATTCAGTTATTAGTAAGATGAGATAATAGAAAGCAATCCATCTAAGGAGATATTGCCAAAAAATATAATAAAATAATAAAAATATAAGGAAAAAACAAAATTATGTTCGGTTTTGTGTATACTGGCAATATTGTTTTCGAGAGATTTTTTGCAGTAGCAAAGCACGATTGCTGAGGGAATAACAGGATTGACAAAGGGAGAATTGAGTCAAGGAACTGGAAAGTGGAGTAAGATATTGCATTTTTTGGCTTAAACCTAGTGTGTAAATTGTCTGCCAAATATAAATTAGCTTCTGTAACCAACATGTTGTACGGAAATATAGAAACAAAGAGAAAAAGTGTTGTCTTAAATTTGTACAGTGTAGTCCTGCAACCTGGGCACCCATTGAGGAACTTAAAAGTAGGCGCCTATGGCTGGAATCAAAGAGAAAACTGCAACTATAGACGGTCTCATCCTTAGATTGCAGTACAGGAGTAAATGGCAATCCTTTTCCTTATGCCCATTGTTGCCAAACTTAGTCTGAATTTTAGAAATAGTTTTTTTACTAGATATGGATAGATTATTGTAGAAAATTGTACTCTTTATCAAATAATTTGTTTTTCTCATATCAAGAAGAATTTTCAAGGATTGAAATAAATTGAAATAGTGAAATCTTACTAATGGCAAATTCTAATGTCGCGTTACCTATATAATGTCTGAAGTTCGGAACTATAAGAGATACAAAGTTGAAACTTATGCACGGGTTAAAATCATATTTGCTGTCAATGTTGGAAAAGTTTGCATTCAAAAAATACTTGTCGAATTTTAAAATAACACATAAAATGTAAGAGAAAGATAGTGCACTATTGCAATGCAATATCGAAAAAGTTGACTAGTGAGAAACGTTTTAAATTTTCAGGTTAGATGGGGGTGAAAAGCGAGAAAAGTACTGAGAAAGGATTGAAGTTATTTTTAAAACGAATTGCAGGTCGATATCTTTCTTTATTTAGCTTTTACGACTTTTAGTGTTAAGAGTCAACTTTCCAAAGCGCGCGCATCTGAGCAGAAGGAAGGCAATGATAAATCTTGCCGATGTTATTTTCCTTATAATGTTTGTTTTAAAGTTACTGATGTAAAGTGTTGTGCTATACCAATAAGTATTCCCACTTAATGCTATACGAGCACGAATCTACTGCTTAACGGACGCATGATCGCAAAATCGAATCGTGGACTACACTTGCGAGAAACATTGAGTCAATTCCACTCAATCTTACTTATTTTGTTCGTTTCCATTGATATACGTTTTCCTTACTTAGCTCGTATATATATCAAGACTACCATTCAGACGTATAATTTTTATTTTCTTTCTTCCAAGAAAGACAAATTTCAATCGCGGGTGAATAGTAAGTACAGTGGACACTTGAATCAGGATAGTAATTCAGTTAGCAATAATATAAATCACAAAAATGCAGTTGGCACTCAAAGAAAACCAACTGTTCCTTCAGAAGATCAATATCTATGGAGGAGGAAAAAGCAGGCCAATATCTGTTAATAACACTGGGTAACAAATTTTGACCAACTTTATCTTTATCTGGTTTCTTTTCTTTTTTAAATATCGTTGGGTCGTACTAATAACGTGCATAACATTAGTTTTTCCGAAATGTCAAAAAATGCCTTAAAATTCGTCTTTAACCCTTAGAAATTGGGTACTTAGTCGAATTTTTCCTCCATTTTTCTTTAAAGCGTAATAACTAAGAAACCGTTTGCCCTAACACAATCAGTTATGCCTTGCTTTTTAAGCAAAGGAACAGGCTTTTAAATTGTGTAAGTTTATTTTGCAACATTACATGCGAAAGAAAATTTATTCAACAAATTTTGAGAAAATTCTTAATTTTTCTTCAAAATTAAGTATTTTTTCTTCTAAAGTTGGCAACACTGTTTCTACAGTTAGTCAAATTACATCAGATATTTTTTGATCAGAAATTGATTCAGTAAATTTTATATTGGTATTCACAAGACGACACAAAATGTTGGGGACAAAATTAGAAATTTGGTTACGAACTCAACTGGAACTTGACAAGGAAAAGAGTCATTTTTCATTTCCCTGTAATAGTTCCTAACCTCTATTTTCAACTAAAATATATTACATTTCTAACACTTTTCATAAGCAGAAGAAGTGAATATTAAATGGCTAGTCTATATAAGCAGCAGCTTTGGCCCGGTTTTGATTTTTATCGAGAATTTTAGAGCTAATTGTTGTCTTACAATATGCTTCATTGAAGAAATTACGCGGAATTAACTTAGTCACTATGGAGTATGAACACAGTTTACAACAAAAGCAAAAATATATCCACTTTTACTACAAGCACATAATGCAGAACATTTTTAAAATGAGCACGCTTGCTTTTTCGCTTGTGCGAAGCTGATTTGTCATCAGAAATCGATGTCCAAATGTAATCTCCCATCATCGAGGTGTCCCAGCGGCCTTGGTATCTTCTTTCCATTTGTTCAATGTCTTGATGAAAGAGTTCACCATGTTCTTCAGTCACATCTACTAAATTTGGACGGAAAAACTCAAGATGGAAAAACAAAAAATGCAATTTCACCAACATTCTACAACCCAAATTGCGATATAGGTCAATCAAAGAATTTATTAACTTCCTATAATTTACACTCCTATTTTTACCAAGAAAACCTTGCACTACCGCCCTAAAAGCTCCTTTCCTTTCGAGTCATTCTATTCTGAAGTTCTTCAGACTGAAGCATCACACGTATCTGTGGGGCAGTAAATACACCAGCTGTGATTTTAGAGTCAGTTAACTGTGGAAACGTTTGTTTTATGTAAGAAAGAGCTGTAGAATGTGAATCTAATGTTCTAACAAACTGTTTTACAAGTCCTAATTTTATGTGGAGTGGGGACAGTAAGATTTTTTGTCTTTCAACTAAAGGTTCATGTATGACATTGTAAGTACCAGGAAGTAAATGTTTCCTTTATGGCCACACCTTGAGTGTATAATGACGGTCAGTGGCTCTGCTATACCAAAGGCAAAGAAACACGAATATTTAGTATAGACACTCTGCAAACCTAGAAGAAAACCGATCATCTTAAAATCTCCACAAATATCCCATTTATATTTTGGGTTATTTTTTTCAAATGGCTATTTTTCTCCTATTCTTTCTGTTTTTATAGTGTGTCACGTCAACTGAACAGAAGTAGCAGTCATTACGGTGATTAGTAGGCTCTCCCCAAATTCGAGGAATAGCAAATGGCATACACTTTCTGGTTCCCCGTAACGAACCTTCTAATATAGAGCGGGAACTACCGCAACACACATGCGGAGCCCAATGTTTGTCTTGATCACCTACGGGCACTCGAAAGTAAGCTTCATATGCAACACATAACTTTGTTCCAAGCACAATGTTACGTTTAAGTTGTTTGGGTTTATGTAATATCCACAAAAATCACAAAATGAGTGCTGACATTTAACAACGCCTACTTGTAGACATTTTATCTTCCACACAGCACCTAGTGAAATTAAATCAAATGCCACTAATATAATATAGTTTAAAATACAGTTACTCAATAATGTATGCAGCTGACTATCCGAGTGGTCATATAGAAATTTTCTTACTTTACTTAAGTAAATGTTAATATTTTTTGTAAAAGTAAGGGAAACAAATAAGAAATTACATTTTTTAAACAGCTATTTTTACTCAAAATAAATGCCGTATTCAAAATTTCTAATAATAGAGCGCATATGTTACGAAACGGAACTTACTAATTAATCCACAAGAGTTGGTTCTGAGTTGTCATCTATGGACAGCCGAAGTAAAGGCTGAAATTCTTCTTCTAAAATGGCGTTCTTGAACAAAGACGATTTTGTAAACTTCCTTCCAAACAATCGACATTTGAGGAAAACTAATACCAGATTCGTAATTAGCACGTCAAAATCATTCGGTAAATGTAAAACATTAAGATAAACAATTTCTTGTTGAGCAGTGTAATAAAATTCCTCACTCATTGGTGATAAGAAGTTATTAGCTTTTGTAATTGATTCGTTTACAGTTCGCACGTGGTCTCTAATGTCCTTTTTGAATGCTGACAATTTTGACAGTAAAAGTTGGTTTCGTTTGTAATTCCACTTTTCTTATTTACTGTGGATACGCAGATGAAAATAAAAAAAAGCGTTCATAACAAATAACTTCATGAGCTCACAAAGCAGAATGAAAAGGCTCTTTGTTCTTTCC
Source organism: Thermobia domestica (assembly GCF_964235325.1). Classification (NCBI taxonomy): domain Eukaryota; kingdom Metazoa; phylum Arthropoda; class Insecta; order Zygentoma; family Lepismatidae; genus Thermobia; species Thermobia domestica. The sequence goes on from NC_137456.1 coordinate 303,618,050, forward strand.
CCCATGTTTCTTTAGGAAGCATGAAAGAAACAAAATATATTTTCGAAGAGTTTGATTATGATTATCCTGTGTAGTTTTGTTTCTTCGCCCAACTATCTGTACTTTGTTGGCTGTCAGCCTGTCACTAAACGTGATTTAAAGTCACAACTTGTGCGTTAGTTTTAGAACAGATATAATAGGGTATCTTTTCATTCTTCTTCTATTTCCAGATTGATATTGTGTGTCTGAGGTGTCAGAAGTGAGTATAGAAACCAGGGCGATTCAGTTCCTATTCACCATTAGATTTGTAGATTGTTGAAATATTTAAAATATTTGATGTGTCGTGTACAATATTCTATTTACTGTATTGTTCGTCATTTAGAGTGAAGTGCGGAAAAGACGTTCATTTGGTAGTCTGCGTCGGAGAGAGGGTCAAATAGTGCCGATAGTGTTTAAGTGGAAGCAGTGAAAGTGATTAAAAGGTATTTAGGATGTGTCCTTTCTCCTTTAATTTTATAATTACAAATCTTTCGTTAATATTCACAAATGCATTTATAATTTCTATTATAGTGCGATGTTTCATTTAGACCCCCTGGTATTTGTTAAATATCATACTGTTGTTCCGTGGATAAAATCGAATTTAAACCATCGGAAGTGGCGAGCAGCCGCCTTCACAGTATTCTTTACGATGTAACTTTTATTTGACAAACGGAATTGGACTTGCGGATTTTTTGCGTTTTCGCAATACAGACGAATGAGCGTTTTCGTACGTCATATTTTGTCAACACGCATCACTATCACATTACTCCAGTTTTCACTCTTATCCAACTTCAGTAGCAGTATTTTACCCATTGCTATTCCTTAGTTTGTCGCACAATTGTTACAGAAATTTCTGTCTGAAACTCATTAGTCTATCATTTATTTCAATCAGGGGCAGATCCAGGACAGACGTCTGGGGGGCGGTTGTAATACTGCTACTTAGAGCTACTTTTAAGAGCTCCAAGCTCTGGGATGGGTTTTATTTGTATATAAAATAAGAAAGTTTCTCTTGTGGGGGGCTATTACCCCGATCGCCCCCTTGATCCGCCCCTGATTCCAACCATATGTTTTCTATTCGTTTCATATGCTCTTTTGATTTCATATTGCTGTTATCGAAATTTTATTGCAACGATTTATAAACCATCATAAAAGGAAATCTCTAGCACGCAATTATTAGATTGATGTTTCATACCCACCAATTAGCCGTTTCAAGTGAATTTGACTGAATGAAATGACAAAAAGGTTCAAAAGATTTGAATTTAAGGAAAGCTTTATTTACAGACTCTGTCACTCTTTTTGTCTTTCTTGTTCTTTCTTCAGAGGAAGACATACGGTTGAAGAAATGTGGCAACAGCGCACTTCATTTACTCTGTACTGCAATCTAAGAGTGCGACGCTCTATAGCAGTTGTTTACTTACCATAATTATGCGTGTCTTACGATATCTTCGTCGTTTTATGGATCCTCTTAGAATTTCTAGTGGAAAAACCACCTACGGAGATATTTGTACAATAATCTCTGTCTGGAAAACTAGGTATTACACCTTCTTAAATAGATCTATTATGTATTATTTAGATTACTATTTCTCTCCTTTGGAGATATTGAAACCTAATAGGTGGCTTAAATCCGATACCTTCAATATAATATTATGAAAACATAAAATTATCTGAAACACAAACAAACTATTTGCTGAGCAAAACAATATATTCACATAAAAAACTACATGCGTGTTACAGTTTCGCCAACTAACATTTTGGCTTCATCAGACACTATCTGATGAAGCCAAAATGTTAGTTGGCGAAACTGTAACAAGCATGTAGTTTTTTATGTGAATATATTGTTTTGCTCAGCAAATAGTTTGTTTGTGTTTCAGTATATACAAAGCAAAGCTTCTACTTATGGAAAATAAAATTATCATATTACGATGTGTACTATATACAAAAATTGCTCGTGTCCCGAAAGACGTTACTTGAGCGTTTTAAGCCCTTTCTGTACGAATTTGTGCGTATGGCACTCCTTCAGAGCATTGCAGCTTGTTAACTACCATCATCAGAAGTGCCTAAACTCAACAGTATTCAACCTGTACCACAGAAGAGTAGTTTGGGTTGTCTACATTGTAGGGCTTCTAAGATACTAAATTCTTTTTGAGCCTCTAGGAAACGTACCCCCACAAATCCTCTCTCGAGTCGAAAATTCATAAAAAAAACAGGTTTCGTACGAAATTAGATCTAGTGAAAATCTGTGTGTGAACAGAACTTAGTGACTCTAGATGTCTCCTTTATATTTGAAAATTTAATGACACACACGTTCTTTCATATTTTATTAAGAAATTACCTATTAAATAAGTCTGTGATTTGGCCACATTACTCATCCAGAACAAACAAATGTGGAACAAGCGTTGCTCCCTTAACTTGTGAGGCTTCCATCAAGTGTCCTTAAGGATGAAATAAAAGTAGATTATTTGCCATGTTGGTTGTCATTTGTTTGCTGTAAGATATTGAGTGACACCAGCAAAACCTATTAACCAAGGATCTTATAAAATAGAGGATCTGCCCTTACAACAGAATCTTGAAGCCATACGTCACTGTTTCTCCACCCTTACTCTTCCCACTCCGCCCAATGGGATCGCAATGTTTTGAGCCAACAATCATGGCGGAAAGGCAATCAGACGATGGCGGAAACGAGAGAAGCCAATCAGACGTGCCTAAGCTGTTTTTTGGGTTCATCGATTTAATAGGATTAAGATACATATGGGCAGATCCTCTATTTATAATATCCTTGCTATTAACAGTGACCCTGAGAGATTGACAGAAATATTATTAATTTGCTCAATTCCCAATGGCAGGGCTTTTATAATTTGAACAGAATGTAAATTAGAGTCCATTAATCTGATTGGTTTCTTTGTTCGTGTTGCTTCAATTGTTATTTAGATTGTCAATTGAGGTATTGATTATTTACACTCGCTTCAATGATCTCTCATGTATTAAACTACAAAATTTGAAAGATTTTACTTGCAATATTTTTATGCCCCCTTTATGTTCCCTGCTCAAAAAATGCATACAAAGGATCCTTCTTTTCCTATCAAGAGAGGAATTCATAATTACCTAGAGCTTATGTTGTTTTACATCAGGGATAAAGAAGGAAGGTACATAAGGCAGTATTATTATACACTCCGAGACTAGAAACTAGCTGAGTTAATTGGGTTACGATGCAGTTTCATATAGGTGACCAGAATAGATTTTAAATAACTTAATTTAATAAAGATGTCAATGGTCTGATCGCATGTCACATTTTATATTCCAAACACCTTCCTACAATGGTAAAGATTGAACTACAAAACTGAAGATTGGAGGCTATTAGTAGATTCCTCTAGGATAAATCTCAAGGCAGTGTCACTACTCAATGGCAATGAAAAGCCAGTCATTCCTATTGCTCATGCTGTACATATGAAAGAAGCATACGAGAATATGCGAAACCTATTGCAGAAAATAAAGTAAGAACAGTTCCAGTGGTCTGTATGTGGTGACCTTAAGGTTATTCCATCCTCACCGATTTACAAGGAGGTTACACAAAGTACTGCTCTTCTTGTGTCATTGGGATAGTCGAGCCAAAGATCAGTACACCATCACAAAATGGCCGCCAAGGAAGCAACTAGTCCCAGGGGAGATGAACGTGGCAAATGGACGTCTTGTGGATCCGGAGAAAATATTCTTACCACCCCTTCATATCATGAAGGTCTTCGTCAAGGCCATCAACCGGGATGGTGAAGCATTTAATCATCTCAAAAAACCTTTCCCAAGACTCAGCGAGGCCAAGGTGAAAGAAGGTGTTTTTACGGGATCTCAAATCAGAGAGGTTTTTAAGGATACTACATTTTCTTCTAAGCTTAATAAAGTGGAAATTGAGGCTTGAGGGGCCTTTCGAGAACTGTGCAGTAACTTTCTAGGGAATCATAAGTCACATGAATACAAAGACATTGCGGGCAGGTTAATTGCTTCATTTCGTAATATGGGATGTAATATGTCCCTAAAGTTACACTTCCTGCATTGCCACCTGTACAGCTTGGGAGAGGTCTCTCACGAACACGGGGAAAGGTTTCACCAGCAAATAGCTACCATGGAGAGGCGCTACAGTGGTAAATGGAGTGTGAATATGTTGACCCTGTAGTAATTACAAGAGGAGTAGGAAAACCAAGTGACACGTAAGTGTTAAACTTTAATTTTTTATGCAATTTTATCTGCATAATTTATATTGATATTTAAATTGTAACGTGCAAATTATTATGGGTGCAGAATAGCATCTTTGGGCGGATATTGAAAGACCCCCTCCTCCCTGAAAACTGGTACGTCCTGGAGAAAAACGGGTTACGGATTCGAACTCAGGAGCTCGAAACCTATAGGAATCACCTATTTTCGTTCGTAGGAGCGAAAAAAAGTTTCATTTTGCCAACCAGTGTAATCGGTAAGTTGTAAGTGTAGTTATAGAAATTAAAAATTTTCAAGTAATAACTTTTTTGTGAACTCTAAAAATGTCCTCTTGTTTCTTTGGAAAAAGTCTATCGCAAATAATCCTAACTGTGATTGACGTTGACACCGTTAATACTAGATTCGTATAGTTTTCTGTTAATATAATCGAATAAAAACGAAGATAAAACGTATCCATGGGATTCTGAATCTTTAACAGAAAAATCGTCTCTTGTTAATTTTTTTTATCTTTCTTCCTCTGATACACATCGACAGGTGATGGACGAATTGTGTAAAATTTTTCATACGTATTTATACGAAATTAAGTAGAAAGAGTCTACACATACCATAGTTTAAAAGTCTGAAACAAAAGTAAACAGATTAGAAAATGGTCACCAATGGAGACATAATTACTATGTTTTCATTAGCTTAAAAATTTACTTAAAATAATTACAGAGCCAAACAATAAATAAAAGTTTTGCGCACCGAATCCCAGGGTATCGATTTGATGTGTTCTATTACAGAGAATCGAAATTTTGAAACTCCAGAACAATCGATAGTATCAACTTTTTATGAGCGAAAAACTTTAGCGATTTTAGATATGGAGAATACACGTGACACAGCCATACAAAAAACAAAATTTCTGAGCAGCGTGCCTCAGAGTATAGATTCAATGTATAATTGTACACAGAATCAAAATTTCGAAACCCCAATACGATTGACCATGTCAATTTTGTTTTATTGGCGAAAAATCTATGTGATGTCTTACGTACCAAAATTCGCTGAAGCTTTTCGCCCATAAAAAGAATTAACACGGTCGTCTTAGGATTTCGAAATGTAGATTCTATGCACCAAAATACATCACATCCACACCCTGGGGTCCCACTTCACAGAACTTTTTTTGTATGGATGTCTCGTGTCTATTCTCCCTATGCAAAATCGCTAAAAAAAAATTCGCCCATAATAAATATTGACACGGTCGATCGTCTTGGGGTTTCGAAATTTGGATTGTGAGTAACAAAATATTGGGTCGATGCATAAGTTCGTGCAATATTCTTTTGGGTTGGCTACAGTGGGCCGTGAAGCGATTGTTTATCGTTATTTCATTGTAGTTTCGAGCTTTTGTGCTGTGAAAGACAGATTTTCGTGATTGTCAACATATTATTGTACATATTTCAGAAAAAAACTAATATGGAATGCGATCATTTCTGTCACATTTTACTCTTCGAGTTTAACTGAGGATCCAGTGCATCAGAAGTTGCGAGAACAATTTGTGCAGTGTACGGGAATGAAGCAATTGCTGAAAGAACACCACAGAAGTGGTTTTCCCGCTTTTGAGCTGGACAGTTTGACTTGTCTGATAATCCACGTTCTGGAAGATTTTCAGATTTTGACGAAAATCGTTTGAATGAGTTCCTTCATGAGAATCCTCGGGAAATGACGCAAGTTTTTAGATGTGATCAGCCAACTATGGTACGCCATTTGCATTCGATGGGTAAGGTACAGAAATTGGGTACATGGGTAGCACATGTGTTAAGTGGCAGTAACAAAAAATCAACGTGGATATACATAACCGTACGAACTTATGCATCGACGCACTACATCCAATCCATACCTGGGGTCAGATGAACAGAAATTTTAATTTTTTGTGTGTGGCTGTCATATTGCAAAAGATGAGTAGCGACTTCCCATTTTTATTTCCCAATGCTAGCAGAGACAAAGACTCGTTGCTATTGACTATTGAAAGTATTGAAAAAGACTATTGACTACTCTTTTCTAAAGATCATCATTATTACTCGTCTTCTTCGTTTTCATTTTAATACGTATGTTTGTATGAGAAAGTGGAAAGAAGCGAGCACCACAGTTTTAAAACTGTAATTTGTTTTCAAGTTATAACTATATAACTAACTAATTCTATGGCCTATGGAATCCGGAGGTTCAATGCCGCGTTCACAAAAGCTCTCCGCTGACTTCTATCCTTAGCCAATTGGATCCAGTTTCTACTTTGTATTCCTATTTCTGCGAGACCCATCTTAATGTTGTCCTCCCATCTGAACCTAGGTCTTCCTAATGGTCGTTTTCCGATGGATCTTCCAGTTAAGATTTTGAAAGTGTTCCTACTTTCTTTCATTATGGCTACATTACCTGCCCACCTGAGCCTCCTAGACTTGATGACCCTAACAATGATGAATAAATCGTATAAATTATGTAGTTCCTCGTTATGAAGTTTCCGCCATTCCCCATTCACGTTTTGCTTGGGTACGAATATTCGTCTAAGTGTCTTGTTCTCAAATACTTGCAATTTATGTTCTTCCCTCAGATTAAGCGCACCATGCTTTACAACCATACACAACAAAAGGCATGATTATCGTTTTATATATTTTAAGCTTCAAATTCCTCGACAATATTCAAGACGACTAGAGATTTTGAACTGAATAATAGCACGATTTCCCTGCTTTTAGTTGACATTTAATTTCTTCGTGAATCTGTTCTTTTGTCTGTCAATATTGATCGCAGATATTTGAAACTATCCACTTTATGAAAAGTATATTGCAAATCCTGTAATTTATATCGCACCCGACGAAGTTATAACGATATTATATAAATAATTCCTCGGATATTACTCTTTCATTGTAATGTAAAGTATTTCACCCAAATATTTTCAAACCTCAGCAGCCCAACTCTTAATCTGCTCGAGAACAAGATTGTAATTTTGTGTAATGTACAAAAAATGTCTCTCTCTGAATACGGAATGTACGTTGCTTTGTAATATTGATTTGGGCGACACCTGTTGTTAGTAATATATAGCCTACTGTTCATGCACTTATTCGATTACCATACGATTGATCTAATAAGGGTGATTGTGGATGCAGGGACGTTGTGAAGTGGATCTCAATTTTGATTAAAAAATTTTAGTACTTTTTGTCTATTATTATTATGGAGTATGTTTAGTACAAGGGGTCCAGAAGCACGTAAAAACACAAAATTTACAGGAGAAATGAATGATGCAAGTACTTAGACGTAACATAACGTAACCAAATCTAACCTAACCTAACACAAACTAACCTAAGCTAACCTGAACTAACCTAAACTAACTAATATTAGTAGAAATAAACGAAATTCTATCATTTTTTTGAAAATTATGCGGGACCCCTACACTAATATAACATTAACTAAACTAACCTAACCTAACCTAAACTAGCCTAACCTAACCTAAATTAACCTAACCTACGCTAAACTAACCGGATGTGAACAGAAATTGCCAAAATTGTAACATTTTTTAGAGGAAAGAGCTGGACCCCTTCTGCTAAACATAAGCCATTATTATTATTATTATTATTATTATTATTATTATTATTATTATTATTATTATTATTATTATTATTATTATTATGAGTAGAACATTTGCTTCTAGAGTAGGGTACATATGTATGTTCTACCCCACTTTCCCCCTTAGCCCCTAACTATCAAAAAAAATTATGAAGCCACCACTAACCATTGTACTTTAACACAGAGGGATTACCCCAAAGTGAGATTGAATATGCTTTTATGACATTTAAAAATCAAACAAAAATGAACTAAGTATTTTGAATATTTTATATTTAATAAATCATGAAAAAGTGTGTAATTTGTGGAGAATTAAAACTATTCCAAGAGTTCGCTAGAAATGGAAACAAGAGGTCTGATAATTGTAAAAGATGTTATAGAGCAGAGAATCTCAATAAAGAAGCTGAACAGGGTTTAAAATATTCTGGACCGTTGATAGATTATTCACTCTCATCAATAGAACGAGTGATGGAAATACAGAATAAAATGTTAGAGCATGACTTTATAAAAATAATGTATCAATTCTTTAAGGATGTAGATACACCATTTATGATTCTAAGACCTGCTACATTATCAGAATGTAAGTTTGTAGATCCAACATATAACCCCGTAGGTTTTACATTACCAGCACCACAAGTTATTTTATTTAAAGATATAATACGTGTTGGTTTCCCGCCACATCTTTCTAGAAGGAGCTATACTACATCTTGTTATGACTTAACTAATGAAGGAAATATTAATAATAAGTGTGTTGTATGTGGAATTCCTGCATATTATAATGAGAACTTTTGTTCCATATCCCATATAAAACTTCATGATTGGATACAAAAAAGATTGCCAGAATTTAAAGAAAAGGGATATAATATCACTAACTATAAATCACCACTAGATGACTAGCATAATTACTAAGCACTTTCTTTGAATATTTTTTTTCTAACATTAGTTGACTAGCACATAAGAGCTCAAGAAACTAATGTAAAGTATTCCCATAACTACAATGTTAAAGTGAGATTGAATATGCTTTTATGACATTTAAAATCATAAAAACTTACATCTAAAACTTATAACTTATAGTGCAGTCTTTGATTGAAAAAATACTTTTTGTTTGATTAAAATCGGCCTACTAATAGCTGAGTATTGAATAAACACACAGCCACAGTATATATATTCAACCAACTCACTGATACATGCATACACAATCCAGTTTGCTCTGTGAGAAAAAACATAAGTTGCATTAAAGCCAAGGCTATCTACTTCCATTGTATATAAGGAAGATTTTGAATGCAAGCTGCGTACGTGACTTCCATATGAACATATGTAAAGGAGAACTTGTTTCTTTTTAAGTCACAAGTTGCATTCCCTAAGGCGGTCATTCTTTTCTTTCTTCTGAGTATGTAGTAATAACAACACCAAAACTGTCACGTCACGTTAGATAGTCACGTTATGCAGTCACAATTTTCTCTCTCTTCGCAGTCGAAAAATTTTTAAACTTTTTTAAACTTCTTAGTTGTAACGTGATGATTTTTACTTTCACGTGACAAACAGGGTTGGAAACTAATTCTTTTTATCATGTTTTTCCAGAATTGTTAAAATTATGAATTAAGCTATGAAACTTACAAATGAACTAGTACTAAATAAGGTAAACATGATAATTTTTTTGGAAACCCTAACATCAATGGCGTACTCGAGGGATGTTATTTTTTTAAGTCGTTATAACTTTGTTGTTTATTAAACGATTTTCAAAATTCAAACGACAATCGATAAAGAAAAAAAATTGCCATTTTCTGAATGTGTTGTGGGTTGCATACCTCTAAGGATACTATTCCGAACTTGTTATATCTCCGTTGTTTATTAACCGATTTTCAAAATTCAAAGGGCAATCAATAGACAAATAAATTTCCTATCTATTGAATGTCTTATAAATTGCATAACTCTAAGGATATAATTACAAAAAACTCAAATAAATCCCTTATTTATACATGTATCTTTAAAATTTAAATGACATTGTGTTCTATATATCCAAAGGTCTTAGTTTTTATAGTATCAGACTATAAAAACACTTAAAATTACAAGTTCAGATATTGATAATTAAATCATAAAAACACTTATATACTTAAAATTACAAGTTTTATTTTTTGGATTCATTTCTAAAGTAAAACTGATGTATTTTATAACCATTATCTAAATCTTTCAAACCTTCATGCTTAACAAACAGCTTATACTTTTTCAAATCTTTCAATACTTGCTCAGTTTCATCATTATATCTTTGTGGTAATAACGTCTTATATTTCTCATCTAAATGTACTAAAACTCTTTGACCATAACGCTGTGTTTGAATCAATTTCCATAATGTTATCTCGTACGCTTTACCTTTTTCTAACTCATCTATGCGAAGGAATCTCAATGCTTTAACATCATTTTTTTATTCAAATAATTAGCCATAGTTTATTTATTATAAGGAAAATGCTCGTTTTATGAGAAATTCATAAAACCAATCCTAATTTACATACAGAAAAAAATTACATAAGAATTTTATATACAGAACTCAACAGTTGGATAATTATCTTTTAAACCAGTGTATTTGATTTTTATTCCATCTTTAACGATCTCATCAATCATTTTATCTGTTAAGTGTTTTGTAAATCTAGGTGGAAGAAATACCTTAAACTCTTCACATTCAACTAAAATGCTCTTCCCAAACTTAGTTTTAATCTTTTCCATTTTCACAATCTTATATTCTGTATTTAATTCTAATTCTCTTAATCCAATAACTTGTTTTTGTTCAAGACTTCCAAGTTTATTTAAAAGCTCAATATGACTTGACATCGTATTTATTATATAGAAAATCAATGAACACTCTTCAATTTTTATCTTCACCAAAAATATTTATTCATTTTTTATCAATTTTGTTTATGGAAAAACTCTAATACATTTAACTATCTAAATGTATTACTCTCATTCTCTACTACTTTCTCATTCTTAGGGTCATATGTAAAGTTCTTTTGTCCAATTAAAATCGCATAACATATAGTATTAGCAGCCACAGCTTCTGCAAAGTCTACTACAATCTTTATGTTTGTTCTCTCATTTACCGATACATTCTTCCTCTTACTACAATTAATCACATACATTGGTCTGTTATCTATAAACTCTTTAGGATCATAGTACATTTCGATATTGCCACATGTTATTCTCTTAAATGAAGTATAATCTTCATACATCTTAAAATAATCCTTGTTAGCAATATCTAAGTTTCTTGATTCTTTTGGAAATACCTCATTCCTTCCATTCTTAAGATAGATATTCTTTACCTTACAATGATCAAACTTACTTGCATCTGCTGTTTGTTTGCCACTTCTATCAGTTTGGAACATTACAATTACAAAATCAGGCATATCAAATTGTCTAGAATTAAATTGAGTAGTAACATCAAACTCCAAGAAAGAACCTACAACAGTCTTTTGAACACATTAATAAGTATGGAATGAAAACATGATTTTAGGTTCTTTAAGAATATTCAACTTTAACTTGTTTTCATAATTAGATTCGTATTCAACAATAGGCATTCTTATCTCCATACTTTTTATTGTTATTTTTCCATCATGAGGAGCTGCTGCACCTGCTCCTGATCCAGTCCATTTATACAAGACATCGTTATTGTTGTTAGCTTTTGTAAATGTTATTCTCAATCCACCTTTCCACATAACCTCTTTATAATCACTTAAAAAGCCAGGAATTAATCTTAATGGATATAAAACAATAAAGTCCTTTCTTAGACCAAGTTTATCATCTGTTTCAAATCCTGCTTGTTTTAGATATTTAACTTCTGGTTTGGAAATCTTTAATGTTCCGATAGCTGTAGATGTTATTCCTGGTAGCTCAACCTTGTCTATAACAACACCATGCTTTCTAACCTCAATTTGAGAAAAGAAGAATGGTAAGAAGTTATCTACAAGTTTTATAGTATCATTTGCACCAAATGTTCCTCCGACTGATGCACCAACAACTTCAAAAGTCATATGACAATCTGCTTTGTGTGGATGTATAAAGCCATCCCCCACATCGAAATCAAACTCAATATCTTTGTTAGCTTCATTCAAATTATTAAATGTTCTTGTGTTAGCTTTAAAGCTTTGTAACTCGTAACTCTCAACACTATCCATTTATTATAAAGAAAATCTTGAAACAACGCTTTTATGGGATATACCCATAAAAGAATCATACATAATAACAATTAAAAACTTATAATCCCCATCCTAACTTAACCTTAGCATTCATAGCAGTACAAACCCCAAAAGCAGCTAATCGTTCACCAATTGACGCATCACTACTAAATGCTCTTTTCCATGCTTTAGTTTTTAGTTCCTTATCTGCAATATGTCTTGACTCTGTATCTTTATTATCTCTGTAGTATATATCGTGTTCTTTTAAGCCTCATCTAATGGGTTAATACCTTTATCACCTCTTTCTAATCTTTCTTGTAGCTTAGTTCCCGGACCACAATACGAAAATCCTGGAATATGTAATTCAAATGGGAGTTTATTAATCAAATCATTTACTAATCCTTTCCCAAGCTTCTTATCATTCCAGAATCGTGGTGGTAATGTATTTAAGATCTTAATCAAATAACCTATACCTTTTGGATCATTAGGAATAAATTGTGAAAGTTTATTATTAATCATACTCACTATACCTACTTTCTCATTATAAAAGTTATTATTACCAGCCTTATTCTATTATTATTTCCTTGTGCTGTTCAAAATAATCATCATCATAATCTTCAATGGTTTTATTAGTATTCATCGTTAACAATTCCCATAGACCTTCTGTTCCCTTATAAGTTTTACCATTAATTATCAAATCATCACCATTCACTTTAACTTCAGAATTTCCTATCTTATTTATTATTTTTCCATCTTCTTCTACAGTTCTTATTCCAAACACACTATCATTTCTTTTACTATAATATTTCGTTGCAATCTTACCAAATGATTGCGCTGTTGTTAAAGGCTCTACTCCTTCAACTTTGTGTTTAATTTGTTTTCTCATTTGTTTTATTTCTCCCGTTATAGGCGTATCACTACTACTTGGAGAACTATCATAAGTTATCTTTTTAGGTGTTTCTAATAGACTAGGATCTATTGAAACCGTCTTATGTACAACTGGAACAAGTTCAGTTATTAGATTTTTATTTTGTTCTGCTACTTCTTTGATCTCACTTCCTAAGTTTTGAATAGCATCAATTACAGGTTGTTCTTGTGTTTTAAATTTATCATATATACCTGCTCTTTCTTTCTTCCAAGATTTGAAGCCCTTTATCAAGAACTCCTTTAACTTGATATTCTTATTAATATCTTTCTCATCCATTTATTATATAGAAAACGAACAAACGTCAATAAACGTCAATGAACATAAATAAACGTCAATAAACGTCAGAGAACATAAACAAACGTGAAAAAAGTCAAACGTTTAAGAAGTGTTTTATCTTGTTCCTATACTTACCATTGTTTACCTTCCTTGTCATATCAATTACTATAAAACCATAATCTTCTTGCCAACATTTTGAACATATCTCTTTAAATTTATCATAAGACATATCTCCTCCAACAAACTCATTATACACATGTTTAAGATTAGTATCATCTTGTCTGAATATGCATAGGAAGTTAACGTTATCTCTTATAAGCTGTTTAGGTACTTTTGAATATGTTTGTGCAAGATAGAAACAGTCTAAATGTCTATGCCTACCTCTTGTAAAGTAATTTCTAACAGTATCTTGATTTTCCAAAATGTAATCGTCAAACACTACCACAGAGTATTTTTCACATTCATCAATAAGTACAATAGAATCATTACCGCTTAAGAACGTTGCTATTTGTTTCTTAAACTTTAGTTCTGCCTTTTCAAATCGATCTTTTAACTGCTCATACTTTGACTGATTCATGCTTTTAGAATATATATAGAAGTAATTATTGTTTAACCAACCTGGCTGTAATAAAAAATTAAATAATAAAAACGTCTTACCACACCCCGACGAACCTACGATAAGACAACGAATATCATCAGGTATAAGCTCTCCATTTCTTTTCTTAGCTGTTGTTTCTTTTATCATCTCTTTTACATCCCAATTAATAGTTTTCTTACTCATTTATTATAGAGAAAATCGACTTTTTATGATCTTATATCTTTAAGTTGTTCTCTGATCTTAAGCAACGTATCTTTTATATATTCGTTATCCATTTCACCATTTAATGTTATTATCATCTCTAACTGTTCTTTAAATGAGTTAATACAAGTGACAATGCTTTTATATTCGTCTTTTCTTTTGCTTATGTTTAACTTAGAAGACAAACCTGTTATTATAGCACTTCCAGTTGCAAGAGACGTTGTTAATATTGAGTAAATTGTTACAGGTATAAAAATATTAATAAATCCAGTTGTTGCAGAAAGTATGACTGATAACGTGATCAAAGTGTAGTATGCATATTTAACAATTCGTAGTTTTCTCTTTTTCTTCTTTAAACTGTATTCTAACTTTTGAATAACATCTTCTATTAACTTGATTACTTTCTCTCTTGGAATATCTCTAGGTAAATCAAACTCATTCATTTATTATATAATAAATGGCTAAGGTATTTAAGTTAACGAGTGATACTTCTGTTTTAAAGAAGAAACTCCATTACGAATTAGACAACAGTAGCAACTATTTAAGTATAGGACTAGTTGGGTTTTACAGTACATATTTAACTCCAAACATAACAAAAGAAAAAACAGTTTCTCATATGGTAATAGACAAGTTTTTATACCAGAAGGTCAATATAATTTAAAATCACTTAATGAATATTTAAAATCTCAATCCATCAACATAACATTATCAGAAGATCATTTAAGAAATAGAGTTAAAATTGAAACTGATAGTAATGATGTTACAATTGGGAGTATAGGTACTGTCCTAGGGTTTAATGTTTTTGAAGTTTTAGAAAAGAACAAAACACATATTGGAAGTAAGTTGCCAAAGTTTCATCCGTTTGATACTATAAATGTTCACTGTAATATAGCAGATGGCATGTTTGTTAAAGATACAGAATATACACATAGGGAAACAGGAATTTTAGCATCATTCAAAACAGATGCTGAGTTCAAACATAATATTATTTACGAGCCTACTTATCCATTATTTTTCCCTATATCCAAAGACAAGGTTGACAATTTTGAGATAAGGATAAAAGATGAGAATGATTCCTTAATTGATTTTGGTGGAGCAACAACAACTGTATTTTTACAAACTGAGATTTTCTCTTAAATAAATAGGAAGATGTGTTCTATTAAAGGTTGTATGTTTAGTGTTCCTTATAACGAACTAAAGGATTTAAATATTGATCATGTATTAACAAAGAAACAACTTAACGATAAATCTAAGAAAATTAAAGAAGGTAGAGGAATGGATTTAACTTTAACTACTGCACAAATGAAAAAGATTAAGAAAGAGCATATGGGTGGTTTTATCTTTACAATTCCAGCCATTTTAGCAGCTTTAGGAGCAGTCGGTTCATTAGCAGGTGGTGCAGCAGCGATTACTAAAACTGTACTGGATGCTAAGAAGAATAAACAAGAACTTGAAGAACAAAAAAGACACAATATGGCTATGGAAGAAAAGCAAGGAGCAGGTAAACCAAAGAAATCAAAAAACTAAAACCATTGACCAACTTCGATATAGAGAGGTTGGTTAAAGTATTAAAGATAAAACAATTTAGAGGCGTATTTATGAGTGATGAACTTCCACAAAAACCCTATATAAATGAATGTGGTGTTGTTAACTTTGATAAATCAGAAAACATTGGTACTCATTGGATATGCTATTGGAAAGATAACAACATAAAGTACGTGTTCGATTCTTATGGAGGTGTTCCTCCTAAACAACTAGTACAATATCTTGGTACCGAAAACTTATTTTACAATGACGAACGAATACAAGACTTTAGTTCAGTTATATGTGGTCATCTTTGTGTTAAGGTTTTAAATCTTCTAAATCAAGGGTATTCTTTTAGTGATGTTATGTATATGATTAAAAATGATTAAATATTATTAAGTTTAAGTACTTTTATGGTTTATATTCATAAAAGTTTTGTTTTAAGATAAATATGGAAGCTATACACAATAGATTTTTAGATTATTTTGAGAAGCATGAGGATGAACTAGATGCACTAGTTAGATTTTATTTTAATTGGTATTTTCGGGATGTTAGTAAGATAGACTTAAAAGATGGAAACAACGCATATACAGTTGTTCAGTTATGGAAAATGTTAATACCTAAATTTTTGTATACGGAAGAAGAGTTGGTAAAGTTATATCCAATAATTACCTTAAAGGAGTTGTTGAAAAATTATAGTTCTAGACCATTAAAATGCAGTAATTGTGGTAGTAAGTCATTAACAAAAGGTAGGGGTACATATATTTGTGATAATTGATCTGTAGCGAATGGTTTTGTTTACAGTACTTGTGAAGGAATGAGAGCTTGCGTAAGAAAACCATGGTATGATACTATAAAAAGATTTAAGTTACAGTTATCTCGTTTACAAGCTTTACAGTATAGAATTATTCCTGAAGAGGTGTTCAAGGTGTTAAATGATGAATTTAGAAATATATCAAAACATTTAATATCAACAAAAGATGTTCTAAAAGTATTAAAGAAAAACAAATACACAAAATATTATGATGATGTTTATTTAATACACTATCACCTTACCGATCAAAAACCATTAAACTTACGACATATGGAAGAAACACTTATAAACGACTTCGAAAACTTATACAAAACCTTTAAAGAACAGTATCCAAAAAGAGTATTGTTTATTAACTTAAAATGTGTATTGTACTATGTGTTGAAAAAGCACGATGTTCATGTTGATATTGATTTTAAACATTCATCTAAACAAATAGAGATGTTAAAGAAATGTTTTGAAAAATTAGGATGGACATTTTCTGTATAATAAATGAGTATGGATATTTTTGGTAATATTAAAAGTAAGGTAAGTGATATTAGTGAAGAGCAGTTAAGGAATTTAGATAATGTTGTTAAGAATGAAGAATTTGAAAAATATAAAAGAGACACACATGAAAATTTAATGAGTCGTACAAATTTTAAATCTTAACTGAATAAAATTTTCACAACAAATTATAGATCGTGGATTGATTTTACACAAAAAAGATTAGTTAATATTACTAATGGTATTGATCAACAAGTTGCTATTACGTTAAACCAGCTCGAGTTAGTGAAAAGCGATATTAACAACCAATTAGAGAACGATAGAAAACGATTTGAAGATGCATTAGAAACGTTACAAGACACGTACATAAAAGAAGAAGATCTTCAAAAGGTTAGGATGGATACTACTAAATTGATTATGCAGAAAGAAACTGTATTTCTACTATATCGATTAAGAGCTAAAAACGTTAAGGAGCCAATCTTTAGAATATTTAATCTCTCTAACGGTTACAAATTTCTCTATAATGGGAAAATAATGCATATGGAATTAAGTTTGGATAAATACTTTTTAGACATATATTTAGGTGATACTTTGATTGAAAATATACCTTTTGGTTTTAAGAAGAATGATATAATAACGATTAAACCAACTAAAAATTCGGCTATGGAAGAAGGTCAATTATTGTTTGTTGTGATGTACATAGAAAGAGAGCTTTCCTAAAGACGTTTGCTATATAATAAATACGGATATTTTTGGTAATGTATCTAATGCTATTGATAAACAAGATCTTGTAACATTAGAGCAGCTTGAATTAGTGAAAAAAGAGTTTAATTTACTTACAAGAAAAGAAATTGTTGAAGTTCCATGTCGATTGGCAGAAGATGATATTGGGAAACTAGTCTTTTTTGTACATAATTTAGCTGCTGCCTACAAATTTCTTTATAGAGGTAGGTTAATGCATATAGAATCGAGTTTTAATAAACATCTTATAGACTTGTTTTTAAATGACGTTTTAGTTGAAAGTTTTCCATTACACTTTGATATAAATGATCAGTTAGCAATTAGACCATCTAAAGATTCTGAATTGAAAGAAGGTAAGTTATTATTGATTATTATGTATGTAGAAATAGAAGATGAAAACGAATCAAGTGATGATGATGATGATAATGTTAAAAGTATAGTATTAGGTAATGATAAATTTTAATTTTTTTTGTTGATTTTCTATACAATAAATAATGATGATGTATTGTGTTAAGTGTAAGAAGTTAACAGATACGGAGAAAGATACTATTAGAATTGAACAAACAAAGAATGGAAGATATCTAAAGAAAGGTATTTGTTCTGTATGTGGTGTTACTAAAACTCAATTCGTTAAAAAGCCCGATTGACTAGAAGAAGGTAAAGGTGTTAGAGAAGACATTATAGAAGAAATTCACAAACCATCTAGAAAAAACTTTGACAGATTAAGTGTAGTTATAAAAGGTATTGATGGTCTTTGGCAAGCTGATCTTGTTGAAATGGATAGTGGAGTATTAAAAAGTATTTCCAAATTAAATAAAGGCTATAAGTATCTGCTAACGATTATAGACGTGTTCTCGAAATATGCGTTTGCTGTTCCTGTTAAAGATAAGAGTGGTAAGAATGTTATAGAAGCATTCGAATCCATATTAAGAATGAGAAAGCCGAGTAACTTACAAACTGATCAAGGTAAAGAGTTTTACAATAAAGAGTTTAAGAAGTTAATGGAGGAAAATAAGATTAATCACTACTCAACCTATAGTGGTAAGAAGGCTTCTGTTGTTGAGAGATTTAATCGAACACTTAAACAGAACATGTGGAAAAGGTTCACAACACAAGGGAATTACAAATGGATAGAGATATTACCAACACTAGTTAAAGAGTATAATCATCAAATTCATAGCACAATTGGTTTAAAGCCTATAGAAGTTAATAAGAAGAATGAGCAAACAATATTGGAGAAAGTGTATCAAAAAGAATATAAGCGCGTTAAGTCCAAATACAAATTAGGCGATCATGTTCGTATAAGTAAATCGAAAGGGTAATTTGAGAAAGTATATACACCTAATTGGTCAACAGAAGTATTTGTTATTAGTGAAGTTATTCCATCTAATCCACCTACATATAGAATTAAAGATTTAGAAGAAGAGGATGTGCAAGGTATATTTTACGAACCAGAACTATTAAAGACGAAACATAAGGATGAATACTTGGTGGAAAAGGTGTTGAGAAGGAAAGGTGATAAGGTATATGTTAAATGGTTAGGTTTTGGGGATTCGCATAATAGTTGGATAGATAAGAGTAATGTTGTAGTGTAAATATAAATGTTTGTCTTTTATGGTTATTATTCCATAAAAGGCTAGCGAACTGTTACTCTCTGTGTTAGATGATTATGTAAGGGTGTAACGATTTCGAAAGAGTTAATACTTGATATGACAAGATGGTGAATGAGAATTTATTTGTGTGGGTAAAAACTCTGAAAATGATTAAATTAACATTTTCTATATAATAAATATAAGTACTATGGATAATTCGTATAGCTTAATTGATATTTGCTATGAACAGATTAAATATGATTACTGGTACGGTCTGTTTAGTGATTTTAAGTTGATTATAGATAAAAAACTGGCTACTTCAATGCTACTAAACTATGTACTGTTGGTGGAAAAAGGTTTGATAACTGGTTAAGGAACAAAGAATCTACAACAATAATTAAACTAGAAGAAAAGTATCAGTCTAAAAAAATATATTACGTGATTTTAGTGGGAAGACAAATGATAATCACGGGTACATATGTTCATCCAGACTTGTTCCAAGAAATAAAAAGATGGTCTCGATTAAAAAAAGATAATGATAAGTCAGGTTTTGTTTATATAGCAACTACCAAACAGCACCAAGAGAAGAATATATATAAAGTGGGTTATACAAAAAACCTTGAACAACGCCTAGGTCAGTTTAATGAGTTTAGACTTGACTTCGAGCTATTTCATTATGAAGAAACGTATAAGACAAATGATGCTAAAAAGTTAGAGTCACTTGTACATAAACAATTAGATGAATTTAAATATAAAGGTGAATTTTTCAAGTGTGAACTCAACACGATCAAAGAAGTTATAGAAGAAATTCAAGATGATGAAGTAATCGAAAAATTAAAAGGATTGGAGTTAAAAGATGAATAGGTGTAAAAAGGTAAAGGCAATGAGTTTTGGACGCCACTATCAGAAGAATTGATTAAAGAAATTGATTGTTTATATGATAGGTTATTATCTGATAATTAAGGTTAATATTAAATAATTAAAGTTACAACTTTTATGATATAATCATAAAAGATAATTAAGGTTAATATTAGATAATTAAGGTTACAACTTTTATGATATAATAGTCATAAAAGGTAATTAGTTAAACATTAAACAAACCATCTTCTGTAACATTGAACGCTAAATTCAATATACTACCTAAATCGGGATTATTATGATATTTTCTTATTATAACTCTCCAATTTACGTAATGTCTAAATAAATATATAAACTCTATAGAGAGGCGTTGAAAAATTGAAATGTTATGCCAATGAACTCTGTCTTTAAACTCTGCAATAAATCCTTCTGTTAAATTTTGAAACAATGAAATTATTTCCCAATCTACTTTGTCAGCGTAATCTCTTATAAGGTTTTCTGATAATTGTTGAGTTCCAGATAAGCGCCACCAAGAAACTTTATCTACATGTTTTCGTATAAAGGCTTCAGAGAGTTTGCTTCCATAAGATATATCATCAAAATCAACTTTATCTATAAACTCATTAATAAATTCTTCAGATAGCTTTTGGTTATACGATACTTCTTTCCAATCAACTCTATCTGCAAATTCTCTTATAAAATGTCTTCTGATAAGTTTTGGCTTCCTGAAATAATCTCCCAATCAACTTTATCAGCTAATTCTCTTATAAACTCTTCCGATAACTTTTTCCATAAACATATTTCGCTCAAATTAACTTTCTGCAGATATTTGCGTATGAAATCTTCTGTAATGTGATCATAGTTATATTCCTCCTCATAATCATCATAACCTATAGATAACCATTGTTCATTAGTCAGTGAATCTAATATCTCATCAGACAAATTCATAACATTTGCATAGAGAATGTTTTGTATAAGAAATGAGTTGTTTTCTTTAGTGGTTTTCTTGAACAAATGATCTAACATACCTATGGATACGCTAAAATTTATTTTGTCTTCATCATTATAACCACCAATATCTAAATATTTACATACACAATCAAATATAGGTTTGTAAGATAATATTTCCTTAGCACTAGTCATGTTTGTTTTTTATTCTTAGATTTTTAAATTTATTTCATTTTTGTTGGTTTTCTATATAACAAATATGGAGAAAGAATTTGATTTATTACATGATGGACTTAAACTTATTCATCATGATCTCAAACTCTTAGCAACACTACTAGAGAAGCAAATACTGTTAAAGGAAAAAGAGTTATTAGTAATGCAACAAAACATCTGATTTGAATAGTGATGATGAATATAAATATGGTAGTGATGATTATGATGATGATGATGATGAGTAAGTTTACAAAAATGATTTAATTTTAATATGTGTATATGTGACTTTGATGGGTTATTCTCATCAAAGTCGTGTTCTAATACAATGCGTGATATGTAGACAATGGCAGGAGTGTACAATGTTAAGCGTTGTATTAGGATATATGGAACTAAAATAGTACAAAAATGAAATAAAAAATTTTGGTGTAAGTAAAAATTGAATAGTAGAATTTTCTATATAATAAATAAGATGAGTGATTATAATAGATTTACTGTAGTAGAGTTAAGACGACAATGTAAAGAAAAGGGAATCAAAAGATATTCCCGATTAAGAAAAGCAGAACTAATAAACCTTCTTAAACAATATGATGATGAGCAAAGCAGAAGACAGATTAGAGATATATTCCCATTTAAAGAAGAAGTAATTGAAGAACCGAAGCCAACACGTATACCCATAAAAGTAGAATTAGAAGAAACAGCATTCAAGAAGCGTTTACAAACTACTAAAGTTGAAAACATAGGTGGATATAAAGACCCAATAACATTTTTAGATACAAGTGGAAGAGTTGCTATTAACAAAATCAAAGAGGAATTAAAATTTCATCCAGTTAAAGTAAACCTTGTTCTCATTTGTGATTATATAAAAGATAAAGAAATACAAGAACGCAATTTCAAAACATCAAACGAGAGAATATTAGAATCAACTGACTTAAGCGAATATATATCTTATGCAAAACAAAAACTTAGAAGAGAAATGGAAGAATTTCAAGTCCGAGGATCAGGATGGACATTACATCAAATTAAACACCTAGAAATCAGATTAAACAAGTATGTACCATTAAGAGCTTCTTCATATATTGAACTTCCTAAACCAATTAAAGATAAGAAAGCGGTAATGAATATTCAAAATAAAGATAATAAATGTTTCTTATATTCTATTGCAAGTTATTTAAAACCTATTGATAAAACCGTTTCAAAAAATCCTCAAAGACCCTCTCATTATAAACAACTTGTTAATGAATTACAAAAGAAATATTGTGATGGTATTGAGTTTCCTGTACAGTTAAAAGATATAGTTAAATTTGAAAAAAGAAGTAATATCTCCATCAATGTTTACAGCTATGACAAGAACTATAATGTATATCCACTTCAAATCACAGAAAATAAGCAGGAAACTCATATCAATTTATTATATGTAAAAGTTGAAAAAAACAGTAATTTTTGTTGGATAAAAGACCTATCACGATTAATAAGAAGTCAAGTGACAAAACATACTGAGAAGTTATACTTTTGTGATAGATGTTTAACAAGACACTTTAGAAATGAGAAGCAGTTGCAAAAACATGAATTAGATTGTAAAGAGCATGAGGCTGTTAGAATAGAACTTCCTAACCCATATGACAATCAAATAAAGTTTCAAAACTATAATCGATCATTAAGAGTTCCATTTACGATAATAGCTGACTTTGAATGTATCTTATGTAAGTTAAAAATAGAGCATAATTGTAGTAAAACAGTAAAATATCAAAAGCATAAGCCAATGAGTTTTTGTTACTATGTCAAATATTCAAATGGGGACTATAAAGCTCCTGTTAGTTATATAGGTCCAGATGCTGCGAAAGTATTTATTGAAATGTTACAAAAAGAAGCAATAGAAATTATGGAAATATATAAAAGGGTAGTTGATATGATCCCGCTTAGTGACGAGGAAATAGAAGTTTATAACAGTTCAGATACTTGCCATATATGTGAGAAAAACTTGAATGACTTACCACCAGCTGTTGAGAAAAAAATAAATATACTGAAGAAGAAAATACAGTTCTACAAGGATAAAGATGATATGAGTGAAAAAATAGAAGAATGGAAGCATGACTTAAAAAAGTGTTTGTATAAGATAAATAAAAATAAAGCAAAAGTAAGAGATCATGATCATTTAACTGGAAAGTTTAGAGGTGCAGCTCACAGTTATTGCAATTTAAACTATAAAAATCCCAACTTTGTTCCTGTATTTCTTCACAACTTAACTGGTTATGATACGCATTTGTTTATTAGGGAGTTAGCTTATGATACACAGAAAATTAAACTGATCGCTAATAATGAGGAAAGGTACATAACATACGAAAAATATGTAAAAGCAGGACCAAAAAAAGATGGAATAAATTTAAGATTTGTTGATTCATTTAGATTTATGTCAAAGAGTTTAGCAGAGTTAACAAAGAATCTAAAGCCAGAGCAATTTCGAGAAACATTGAAGTTTTTTCCAATTGATAAGCTTGATCTAGTTACTACAAAAGGCGATTATCCATATGACTTTTATGATTCATTTGAAAAATTGAAAGAACCTGTTCCATTATCTCCAGATAAATTTACAAACAGATTAACAGGAGAAAAAATGAGTCCTGAACGTCATAAGCTTCATGTACGAGTTTGTAAAGAATTCGATCTGAAAATAGGGGAAGATTTAACTGAACATTATAACAAAACAGATGTCCTTCAATTAACAGATATATTTGAAGACTTTAGAGATGTGTGTTTAAAGGCATATGGATTAGATCCTGCTTGGTATTATACAGCACCAGGTCTATCGTGGGATGCAATGTTAAAGATGACTAAAATTAACTTAGAAATGTTAACTGATTATGATAAAATACTAATGTTAGAAAAGGGTATACGAGGAGGAATCTCACAATGCAGTAAAAGATATGTAAAAGCTAACAACAAATATATGTAAGATTATAATAAGGATGAGTGTTCAACATACCTAGCATATTTAGACGCAAACAACTTATATGGATGGGCTATGAGTCAATACATGCCTTATAAAGACTTTAAGTGGGTTAAACCTTACATAGATATAAAGAACATTCCAGATGATTCAGAAACTGGCTACATATTAGAAGTAGATTTAGAATATCCAAAGCATTTACATAACAAGCATTCTGATTTACCATTAGCTCCAGAGAACATGTGTCCACCCGGCTCAAAACAATCGAAATTATTAACAACGCTTTACAATAAGGAAAGATATGTAATTCACTATAGAAACTTAAAACTTTATATGTCACTTGGAATGAGATTGAAGAAAGTGCATAGAATATTAGAATTCAAACAATCAGACTGGTTAAAGAAATACATTGATTTAAATACAAATATGAGAACGCAAGCTAAAAACAAGTTTGAAGAAGATTTTTATAAACTCATGAATAACTCGGTATTTGGAAAAACAATGGAAAATATTAGAAAGAGGCAGCCCATACAATTAGAATGTGATCCTAAGAGGGTAGAAGCATTAATTGCTAAACCTAACTTTGATTACAGAACAATATTTAGTGAGAACTTGTGTGCTATACATATGAAAAAAGAGCGATTAACATTTAATAAGCCAATATATGTTGGTATGAGTGTGTTAGAACTATCGAAGCTATTAATGTATGATTTTCACTATAATACGATGAAGCCGAAATATGGAAACAATATAGATTTATGTTATATGGATACTGATAGCTTTATATATGAGATTGAGACTGAAGACTTTTATAAAGATATAGCAGAAATAATTGACCAGTTTGATACGAGTGAATACAAGGAAAATAATATATATGGACTACCACTAATAAACAAAAAAGTAATAGGTAAGATGAAAGATGAAAATAAAGGTAAGATAATGATAGAGTTTATTGGATTGAGATCAAAGATGTATGCTTATAGAGTAGAAAATAAAGAAGAGAAAAAAGCTAAAGGAGTAACTAAATGCGTAGTTGCCAAGGAGTTGCAGTTTGATGACTATAAAGAAAGCTTATTTAAAAATGTTAAAACGTATAAAGACATAAACCTCATTAGAAGTTATAAGCACGATATATATAGTATAACCGTTCATAAGCTAGCATTAGATTCTTCAGATGATAAAAGATATATACTACGAGATGGTGTAAATACGTTAGCTTTGGGGCATTATGGGATGGAAGAGGAATAGTTGTAGTTTTAGTTATAAGTTTTAGATGTAAGTTAGTTATAAGTTTTTATGATTTTAAATGTCATAAAAGCCTATGCGATCTCACTTTGGGGTATCCTTCTGTGTTAAAGTACAATGGTTAGTGGTGGGTTCATAAAATTTTGATAGTTAGGGGCTAAGGGGGAAAGTGGGGTAGAACATACATATGTACCCTACTTTCTAGCTTCAAGATACCACACTCAGTTATGATTTCAGGGATAGCCGTAGGGCTAAATCCTCCTGGACTGTGGCGGATCTAGAAGGTGAAAACTGAGGGGGCCAGCCAGAATCCAGATATATGATACGTACATCATGAATTACTATAAACTTTAAAAGTAGATATATATAAATAATAGTTTAAATTATTTTGTCCTCAACAACTGAGGGGCCTAGGCCCCTCGGCCCCGGGCTAGTTTCATCACTGCTCCTGGAGCTACGAATAATTCCCCCTGGTTCTTTCACTATCGAGTTCAGCAGTAGCCAGTGGAGGATCTAGCCCAGAGCCGGGGGACCTAGGCCCCCCAGTTTTCACAGTTACGAAAATAATTTAAGCTATTATTTATATATTTTTGAAAGTTTATACTAAACTCATGATATAACTATCATAATCTGGGTTCTTGCCGCCCCCAGTTCTTACCTTCTAGATTCGCCACTGACAGTAGGCAGTAATTTTGATGTACTATTATCCTTCACCTATTTATGCAAAGTTCCTCTTGAAAGAAATCTTCTGAATTCATCACATTACCCTCCTCTGTTCTTCAAACCTGGGTTATTTAACTATTGCTTTTTTAAAATTTCTATAAACATTATGACTATGGTACGTTCTGCAAATACAATACTCGAAACAAAATTTATAAAAAACACTGAAGGACAGTGTCATTGTGATTGTGACAACCAGAAAAAAATATGTTAGCAATTGAAACTGAATATCTCTCGTCTCCCTAACAACCAATTAATGATGATTTTTCTTTTTAATATCAGTCTCTAAAATGGTTCCATATCAGCTCAAGCTAACTCATAAGAGAAATTAGTTCAATCGAATAATGCCTAGATATTAAATGGTACACCAAGTGACTTAGTTTTTAATGTGTTTATAGTAAACAGTATGAGGCAAAGATGCCTTGTAAGTTTGGAAAGACAATTGCAACTTAGTAAACATACATTGTGATTGTAAAGATATTAAATGATTATAGATAACTTGGAAATGGCATCACGTGTGTTTGTGGTAAACCCCAAAACTATATGTCGAATAACCTATTCGTATTAAAAATGTTGAACTTCAATCCAAGATGGTATTCAAGGTGGCCGCTGTGATGATACTACGCAGTAATAAATGTGGTCATATCTCGATCATCCCCATCCAAGATATGGTGTCACTCTCTTTAGGCGTTCCATAGTTAACAACGCACTTTGTGTCACATATATTGAAATCTGTAAATAGATTTAAAACTTGACTTCGCTTGGGGCATCATTTAATATGATTCACTTTAGCTCATGAGATTCTATGCCTCTGATATGGAACCATTTTTGTGGGTGAGATTCAAAAAAGTAGAAAAATAAGAACCATCGTTATACATAATTATATTAAAGACAGCCTGCACTTGCTATACGATAGGAAAATGGGTATTATAGAGCTTTAGAGCTATCGGTGCTGCTATCAAACATGGGCAAAATTTGACAGCTGTTGCTGAAAGGCGACAACAGGGTGCATCAGATAAAACGAAGTACTCCGATATATGGAAAAGTGACATAAAGATAACAAATATGAAGGGAGAAATTAATCATAATTGTGTCAAGTCGGCTCGGGCATCTGACACATGCGTTACGCATGGTTTCTCGAGGGAGAGCCTTATATGCCACCCGAATCCTTTTCATCGGGTGTATCTTTGTGATACAAATGCTGCTGTTGGTTACTCGTTCAGTGACGCCCCAAACCCAATAATCCATAGGATTGCAAACAAAAGAGTTAGGATATCAAAGAAATCTGAACAAAATATTGCAAACCATGTTATATTTGTTGACAATCGCCGATCAACATACGATTTCCATACGTCTTTTACAGGCCTTACAAATACAACGAGCGTGTTTTTTTTTTTTTTTTTAGGGAATATGGGTTATTGTTTTCCAATATATGTAATATTGTTAGAATAACACCCGACGATCATGCACCAAGGCCAAGGAAGTCGGTAATGAAGTAGGACGGAATAACGAAAGCGGGAGAAAACAGAAAAATCAGGAGAAAGCTCACGCACATAATGTTTGCCCACTTGGCGGGAACTGAGATCAAACTATGGGCTTCATGCACCAGAAGGTGCTCTACCATTGAGCCACCGCAGCCCTATAATAGTATTGAACTTGAAAAATTTTATTTACAAATTTGTACATTAAAACAGCATAAAATATTTAAACAAGTTTCTAATATGAAGTTGTTTACGTATACTACAGTTTAAGAATTAAAGTTATGAGAATGATAAAAAATGCACAACACAGAAATTTAGTATGTTAGGTGATGAAATATTACAGATAATTATAAATTCTAGTTGAACAATGTATGATACGTGTTCACCTGAAACACCACATTAAGATAAACATAACCAAGAAAGTTCTGTCGTTTTGTGGAGATCTGTGTTCCATTGGCCTTCACACCGTGAATTGAATGATAATGGAGACAAGGTGAAGACCACTTGTTGGTGTGGGTATATAATACATACTACCTGGTTGTGGCAGTTCAGTTACACCATGAACTTGGGTAAGGACAGAGTGAATATGGGACCTCAACAGAGTATCATAAGGGCGTGTATAATGTACGACTTCAAACTGGGGTCAAACGACGCTGCAGCAGAGCGAAAGATATGCCAGGCCTTTGGTGAGGGTGTTGCGACTACGTGGACAATGCAGCGATGATTTAACAAGTTTAAGGACGCTGAGGAGACACTCGAAGACGCACCACGTAGGAGACCAACACATGTACAAAATGAAGATCTTCAGGCAGCAATTGAGGGAACACTGGCCAGACATGTGAGGAAATGGGACTATAATTCAGTATGAGTGGGAAAACCATTCGGCGGCACCTCCACCAATTTGGGAAGCACTACAAATTGTGTTGATGGGTCTCACGTGATTTGACTTCAAGCCAGAAGGTAACGCGAGCAGACACTTGTGTTTCTTTGCTGTCTCTTCTGAGGAAGGAGCCATTTCTGGACAGGGTGTTGACATGTGATGAGAAGTGGGTCCTGTACGAAGCTCCACGGCGCTGTCGTCATTGGTTAGCATCCCATGAACCGGTTCCAAAACAGCTGAAACCAGCACTGCAGTCTTGTTCAAGAAAAGCTCAAAACACTGGAGCCAACACTTCTAGATCGCAAAGGAATCCTCCTGTTACATGACAACGCTAAGCTCCACGTGGATGACCCGGGAGCTCCACCATTGTACGTCTTAGATGGGAAAAAGTATTGTATCCGCCATACTCCCCGGACATTCCACCGTTCGATTATCATCTGTTCCATTCCTTGGACACAATTCCTTTGGTTGCGGACAGATACTAGTAGTGAACAAGGGAGGCACGATAGTGACGTGTCCCGTCAATCTTGAGTCAACTCACAAACTAACGTCAGTGTTGTTGGAGATGGGGTGAGTTCGAGTATGAACTTGATGTGCAGCGTATGCCCGGAGATCACATTAAGCATGTGTGCACTGACAACTTACTTTATCCTCAATAATTTTGTATCTTGTGTCGAATTTGTATTAATTCTTAAACACTATCTAGGTACACGTTTAAATACAATTGTATATGGATACGTATCTGCATGTAATATGTACATATAAATTTGCCCTCCCCTCCTCCAAAATGTAGGGTATTTCGTTCAAATACGATTAGCAATTTTCAAGCTATAACACTTGGCAATTGGATGAAAATTTTAGAGATATCCTTATTTCGAGTAAATTAACTTTTTACATACAGATATGTCGTACCAAAATTCGAAGCGTTTTTGTCGTATGTTTGGCATAACTACATGAAAATTAGCTTTCTAATTATAATGTTATTAGATAGGATATTAACATCTGTAAAAATGTCCGTGGTGCACTTACATATATAGTCAGAGATTTCGGGAAATTAATGGAAGTGTAAAATAACGCCTAAAATGTATGTAAACTGAGCAAACATCTAGCTTTATTTGCAAAAGTAAATAAATAAATTCCTACTACTAAGATAAATACCGTAATTATATAACTATGAAGTACTATATATATCCTACCTTTGTGAAAAATATGCCAAAAGTATTACAAAAATAGAAACAAGAAAATTGCAGTCCACCTCTCTAGTTCAAACTGTTGACGAAAAGAATTTTCGTTGTTCGTGCAGAACAATAAGGCAATAAATGAGAAACATGAAATAGAAGTTACTACCTCTGATCTAAAGTAACAAATAACTGCGATGAGAATCCCTGTGCTAACAAAGAAGTGTTTAACCACAACGAACAATGGAGTACAGCCACATTCCGAGTTTGTGGGATTAACGAAATGCTCACACTAATTATCCAAATTTCAAGATTATAAATATAAATGCAGACTGTAAGCTTCTAAACATACTAAATTAGCTACTAGTAGAGCATTACGGCTATCATTTCTAACGCAATGGTCTGTGACGTCATAGTCTGCTAGTCCGTTTGTCACTAAAACATACGTCGAGAGCAAGGAGCTAAAAGATTACTTGCCTTTAACGAAAAAGATTGTTGTGGTAGGCTAACAAGAACATTGCTAGCGTAGTCAATAGTTTTAATGAAACACTACTTATTGACTAATGACTACGAACACACTGCCAACCTTTGTATTCTATTCTCCTATTTAATATCCTCCTTTGTTTTCCAATTGTGTTTCATCTTTTTTAAACTGCTACGTTACACTGTTTACGATGTCGTATTAGAGGCCATACATGTTCCATGATACATTGGAAAACCCAGTTGTCATCAAAGAAAAAAAAATAATTCAACTACACACAAAATAACTTCTCAATAATTTCTGTAAGTAATGGAATAAATAAGAGATAAGCTCCCATTTACCAGATTCCTGACATGCGTGACTGTGTCTTACTACCTTATAGCACAGTAACCAACTCCATTATGGTCAGCGTTACACTGAATTTCCGGGTTAATGAAAAACATACCAGTAGGAAGCAATGGCTCGCGGAGAATTTTGACTTTAATGTTATGTATGTTCGAGAAGCGAGTATCCCTTGGCAAAAGGAGAAGCCCAGGCCAAGGAAAAGGACTGTCAAGTTCATCGAGGCACATAAGGGACCAAATGTGGGCGTAAAGAAGAATCAAGAAACCAAGACCTGACCGAGTGAACCTTCGCTTTATTGCGCCACTCCTTTCTGCAGAAGAAGAACCGCAGAAATTTACTGATATCTAGATTGAGAGAGTAGTCCGAGCTGTACGTCCTTCCTGAATCTTCAAACCTGTCACCAATCAGACATTCTACTTTCTTGTCTGATTATTCCCCAAGAAAGTATCGTACATATTACCTTTTTAAAAGGTAATAGGGAACCTGCTCAAACCGTAAAGGTAGGTGGAAGTGATTTCCCTTCTATGTTGAGAACAGAACCAAACGAACCCCTGCAGGGCTTCTAATCCGTTCCTACTACTACTACTGCTGCTGCTACTACTCCTAATACTACCCCTACTACAACTGCTAATACTACTACTACTACTACTTATACTATGGATCCTAATTTAACGTATAAAACCACAAAACTACCTAATCGGAGTAGAATATAGCAAAAAAAAGTAGGTGAAAAAGTTGGTCCCCCAAAACTAAACAATAGCCGTTACAGAAATCGTTGAGCATTAACTTCTAAAACTTTCTGCTCAAAATTTTTGAAAGAACATCTTCAGGTATTGTTCATTTATTTGAGAAAGTATTCTTGCATTCTTTAGTTTTAATTCTTTTTAACCTTCCCACACAATCTCAAAGAAATATCTTTATATTTAAGACAAAAATATCACGAATTTCATTAGTCTTGCAAAGACTAAAAGTATTATTGCATCTCTATCTTCAATGTATCAGATGCTTATTTATTGATTCAGTAATGCTTATAGAATTAAAGGAGTCTCTGATTAAAGGAAAGATGTCACCATTCATTAAAAGTAGTTATTTGTATCATTGTGTAGGTTTGAGTGATCGAGAAGTGAGGCATAGAGTAAGAAAAATAATACATCAATCATTGTAATAACTTAAAGATAACTAATTCTACTAGCAATTTTTCTGTTCAAAAAAGAATAAGATTTAATTGCAACCACTCCCATACATCTAGTGTAGACAATGATTTATATTTCAACCACTCATCAGATGGATAAAGAACGTAATTGAAAAAGTGCTTAATTCTCAACTAATGAATATTTACCCATGTTTGGAAATTTTAATCCAACAAATAATGTTTCAGGTGGATGTTGAACAGCGAAAACGTTTTCAAATTTCTGTATTCGAGGCTGTTTTCGCAAGCACACAAAATGTGAATAAAACCATGAGGTATAAAAAATTCCGTAAGTCAAAATAGGCATATAGTACAGCAATAGCGAAAAAGTGAACTTGTATTATTAATACAGTACGGTAACTAAAAACACCAATATAATCTCAACCTGAAAAGAAGACAAAATACGGAAGAAAAATAAGATCATGAAAAATTGAACTGATTTACAACTTGGATACCACTTCTCTCGGTTTTGTTAGGACAAGAACAATTTCGATGAAAAGGTCTGAAAAGGTCTCGCGTTCCGACGTGATTATAAAATGTCTCGATCTTAATGTTTACGGTAACTATTTCTATTTTTGATTTTGCTTTTATCTAGGTATGTAACGTACTAACAATCTACAAAAAGTACATACAAAACTTGGCCATACTTTTATTACATTGTATACTACTTATATTACTTAACCCTAGAATACTAGACTGGATGAAAATTCATTAAGAGTTTGCTTTCGTACCTTGTTGCCAGAGGATATCATCACCTAGTTTGATGTAGCACCTAGTATTCTCCTCTCTTTCTGTGTGGTATGTGACCGAGTCTTGAGAATAGTGTTATGAGATTTAGTTCAGCATCAAATACAGGTGGGTTGGTGATTTTTCACCCAGTCTAGCGTAGGGGCGGATCCAGGGAAGGCGATCGAGGCGATCGCCCCTAGAAGCAAGTTAATTATTTTATATATAAATAAACCCCATCCCAGAGTTTCGAACTCTTAAAAGTAGCTCTAAGTAGCAATATTACTACCCACCGCCTCCCAGACAGCGTTGCCAGATCTAGCATAATGATGCTAGATCTAGCATAATTTGCATGTCTTTAGCATCTAGCATCTTGCTTTTTTTTTGTGACTCCACCCAGGGTTTTCTAATTCTTTAACTGCGAGGCATGAGCAGAGCTATGAGGGCCATTCTCCTCCCAACTTTTTGACAACTTCACCATCCTTATTTCCGACTTCATGACCATCTTTATTCCTGAAATGAAAGGTCCGAGACCAACTAAAAATCTGCTTCTCCTTCCCCCCTTCCCAAGCAGACAATTCCCAACTCCGCTTATGCTGCGAGGTAATTTTCTTCCAAAATATGTAAACAAACACTTTGCATTCATTTATACGATATATACGCCATTGAGTCTGGCAACGACTGCACTAGTTTAGTTGAGTGAAAATTTGGTGCGTGAAGTATTGAGTTCTATCCACGCATTCTTGCGCTCTGCGTATTTTAAGTTACGTTATCGTATCTCATCCTCGTTTTTTTTTCTTCTTTTAAAACTCCTGAATTAGTAATTATGAGGATCTAGCATAATTTGACCAAATCTAGCATAATTTCAATCAGATTTTGGAATAATTCCGAGCTGTGAGTCTGGCAACGCTGCTCCCAGAAGTCCGTCCTGGATCCGCCCCTGGTCTAGTGTTTGCGTTATTTTTGATTAATCAACTCTGACTAATAAAAATTGAATTCATCACACATTTCAATACATAACACTTAGTTACAAATCGTATACTGTAATAGTAACAATTACTCAAGAATGAATACGTATTTCATTAATATACACTTTACATTTTTAAAGGTAAAAAATGGATGAATTTTCACCTACTCTTGTGTTGAATGTAAAGGTAAACTCTCACAGTTTTCTCAAACGCGCCTTTTCTCGTATTGTCAAAAAAATTTATGTCGAAAGAAAATTGAATATATGTCGAAAGAAAAAATATACACAATGAAAACTTACTGAAATATTTGTTTCAGTTTTATAAACATTTTGGGTAAAGCATAAAAGTCTTAATATTAGTGGTAAGACAAATGCTGACTAATGTTTTTGTGGTGAAGGTGGGGATATTTTTTTTTCATGTATGTTTTAAACAGGTTCCCTTTGATATTAATTACCAAAAAATTGTCTGTGAATAGTACAAATATATCCATTTTAAAATATAATTATTAGCTTCAAATAAAATAAATGATACCTAGAGAAAAAGATAAACAAAAAAATCTAGGTGATCTAAGGTTAAATTACTGATCTCTATAATTTACCAAATAAATAAATATGACTCTGTCTTCAATAGAAAGACTGTATATCATTACGAAAAATGACCCGTGGTGAATCCTCTCCCCCACCGCTTATTTATTGCATGAAATGTGTATACATTTTTCTTTGGAAAGGTGACAATCCTATTTGAAACTGACTTAGATGGGAATATTTAGGGAACTTAATGTTAAGTTTCCAAATAAACAAGGATCCCCTGAAATCAGTTTAGTTCCTGGTTCACGAGTAAGCAATTGAAGCTGGGATGGGAACGACACACGTACATTAAAGAACAATCTATCTTCACATCTGGGAAAATAGTTGTATTAAGGACACTATTTATTTTGCAATTGATAATCAGGGAAAATAACGAATTTCTCAAAATGATAATGTACATCAGTAATCATTTAAAAAATCTTATCCTTTTAGATATAAAAACAAGAAAACAAAACCGAAATATTTGCGTATCGACGACAATATTCGGAAACTTCTTCCGACTTCAGGTACAACACATTAAAGTACTAACGTTAGTCGATTTTTAAACATGCACAAAAATTAAGTCCAAAAAGGAAAATAATAATAATACTCATACCCTTTTACTCAAGCTTCTGGAGCTAAAGCAGCTTCTTATCGGTAATGCGAATTTACTTGTGTCGCTAGACAAATACCCAAGAGTTAGTAATTCACAATACGGAGTCCATAAATCCTGAAAAACCTGGCTTAAACCCTTTTTCGCGTAAAACGAAGTGAAATCTTGAGTTTTTCTAAACTGTAGTGGTACATTGGAACTGATACAAGACAGAATGACTCAATTACAAAATTTTATTTTGAAAATGTTTGTACGTCAATAAGTTTTCTTTCTTGGGGGACGATCGCCCCTCCGCATGAATCCGCCCCTGCTTGCGGATAACTTTATGGGTCTTGCAATGAACAGCAGCACAACTTCCTGAGATTGTAGAATTCTTTCAGTTCTATGATTCAGGAGAGCTTGAAAAGAGAGAGTTCAGCTACACGGTCTGTAACATTACTCGTACATTCAGAATAGCACTATTCTCTGCACTAAGAACATGGTTATAGGCTGGATAAAAGTGGTAAATTCTTGGTGCCGCTTCTCAGCATCTGGTACTGGTAACGTATCCGATTTGTTTCTAGAGCAAAGCTAGGGCGTTTTCGTCTACATAAAATCTTGCGTTCATTTCCTCTTAGGAATCTGCTCAGGACTTCCAAATTCTCGTAGTCCTGGTAGGTTAATTTTCTAATTCCTTAATAAGTGTTGATTTGCCAAGCTGTCCCTTCTCTCTTGATTCCATAGCAGCAGCATACACTAGGGAACAACCACTCTATGATGATTGTAATGTCTGTACGTCTCCTTTTTGAGCAGTTGCTACTGTGCGCGAACACTTCTTGAGGTTGTCCGTCCTTACGTGCGACGTCGGTGTTCGTCGCCCATTGTGCTCATTAGGACTTCTTCACGGCCTAACAAATCCACATTTCATTTTTCTTTTGTAATTAGTCATAATTTCTATTGTATTTGTTCCATTTCTGATACTGTTCGCAGCAGAACGCATTCGTTCTCTGTTGTGCTTCTCTTCGCAACTTGGCTGAAATTTGTTACTGAAGAAATGTGATTAGATGTGTATGTTTTTGATCACTTCCCTGTTACTTCCCGGAACACTTGCAAGAAGTCGGAGGGGTTAGGAACCGACAGCTCCATGTTTTTTTGTGTTCGCAATAATGTGTGATACGTTGTATTTAGTCACGGTATGTTTCGCATTTTCTTCACTTATAAGCGTGAAAGAAAACGCTGCAGCATGCGTTTTCCCGAGTACGAGGAACCGTGCTGCTAACAATCCTTAACATTTCCGACATACCGACAAAGGATTCTGTGTTCACTGCTATCATGGCTTATCGTTTGCCTACTTTGGACCAATCATAAAGTCAGATCATATCTCAAAATTCGGTTGATGTCATGTCTGGGAATTTCACCCTGTCTGGAATACTCTGTCTACCTACTGAAAATTAATGAGATATGCATTCTTGGATTGCGTATACGTGACTTCCTTACGCTGGTAAGGACCTCCATCCTCAGTTTCTGGAATTTGAAATAGGGACTGTTGAAATTTTTGATTTTTGCTATTTTGGACAGCCCTAGCTCTGAAAATATGCACTATTACCCACCGGTATATTTGAACTTTTTCTCTTATTTTGATGTAAGGAATCATCTCTTAAAGTTTTTCGGTATAGTTCATTAACACCCTATAAATATATAGTACATTAAGGGGGCAGACTACTAAATACACTATGTGATCAAACGTATCTGGACACCTGGCAGCAAATGACTTGAAAGTTCGTGGCACCCTCCATCGGTACTGCTGGAATTCAATATGGTGTTGGCCCACCCTTAGTCTTGACTACAGCTTCCACTCTCACAGGCATACTTTCAATCAGGTGCTGGAAGGTTGCTTGGGGAATGACAGCACATTCTTCACGGAGTGCTGAACTGAGAGGAGGTATCGATGTAGGTCGGTCAGGCCTGGGAAGAAGTCGGCCTTCCAAAACATCCCGAAGGTGTTCTATAGGATTTCAGTCAGGACTCTGTGCAGGCCAGTCCATTACAGGGATGTTATGGTCCGCCACAGGCCTTGCAGTAGGAACAGGTGTTCAATCGTGTTGAAAGATGCAATCGACATCTCCGAATTGCTCTTCAACAATGGGAAGCAAGAAGGTGCTTAAAACATCAATGTAGGCCTGCGCTGTGAGAGTGCCACGCAAAACAACAAGGGGTGCAAGCCCCCTCCAAGAAAAACACGACCACGCCTTAACACTACCACCTCCGAATTTTACTGTTGGCACTACACATGCTGACAGATGAAGTTCACCGGGCATTTGCCATACCCACACTCTGCCATCGGATCGGCACATTGTGTACCGTGATTCGTCACTCCACACAACGTTTTTCCACTGTTCAATCGTTCAATGTTTACCTTCCTTATACCAAGCGAGGCGTTGTTTGGCATTTACCTGCGTGATGTGTGGCTTATGAGCAACCGCTCGACCATAAAATCCAAGTTTTCTCACCTCACACCTAACTGTCATAGTACTTGGAGTGGCTCCTGATGCAGTTTGGAATTCCTGTGTGATGGTCTGGATAGAGGTCTGCCTATTACACTTTACGACCCTCTTCAACTATCGGCTTTCTTTGTCAGTCAACAGACGAGGTCGGTCTATATGCTTTTGTGCTGTACGTGCCCCTTCACGTTTCCACTTCCCTATCACATCAGACGGAGTGGACCTAGGGATGTTTAGGAGTGTGGAAATCTCGCGTACAGATTTGTGACACAAGTGACACCCAATCACCTGACCACGTTCGAAGTCCGTGAGTTCCGCGCAGTGCTCCATTCTACTTTCTCACGCTGTCTAATGACTACTGAGGTCGCTGATAATGAGAACCTGGTAGTAGGTGGCAGCACAATGCACATAATATAAAATATGTATGTTTTGGGGGTGTCATGATACTTTTGATCACATAGTGTATATATATACAGGGGGTAGAAAAAGTCTAAAAGCACTTCATACATAATACGTAAGTTTGGCCCCCCACTGTACAAACGCGTTGCGGTTGCCGATCGTTTTTTGTTTTCAATGTGTCATGTGGACCTACCTCTTCCGTCAGCAGTAACCCGTTCACCTGTGAGTGTCGTTGTGTGAAAGTGGTGCGCTAAATTGGGCAACTTTTTAGAATTCAGAAGAGGCATGATCGTTGGTTTCCGTCTCGTTGGAGCTTCAGTGGCAACAGTGGCGAACAATGTGGGGGTATCGAAACGCACTGTGACCAATGTCACGAGGGCATACACAATTCATTGGCAAACGACGTCTGCAAAGCACAACATTGGTCGAAAGACAATCGTGTCAGATAGGAACCGGAGGGTATTAAAACTGATTGTAGTTGCTAAAAAGAATACCACTGCAATGAAAATTACGTCTGAACTCAATTCCGGCCTACAGAACCAGGTTTCATTTAAAACAGTGAAACATGTACTTCATAAAATGAAAATTCATGGCAGGGCCCCTATCGCTAAACGCCTGGTCACAGCAGTAAATGCGAAGAGGCGTATCCAATGGTGCAAGGACCACAAGGCATGGATTCATGAGCAGTGGAAACATGTAATATGGTCTCCTTGTTTCCAACAACCGGTCGTGTTTACGTATTAAGAACACCGTCGCATGCCTATGATACAGACTGTCTGCTCTCAACTATAAAGAATGAGGTGGTTCTGTTACAGTATGGCAATGACATCGTAGTTTTCAGCACGTCCCATCATAGCCATGCATGGAATGATGAATGCTAAGGCGTATGAGGCCATTTTGGGGCACCAGACTCTATTGTTCTCTGATGGTGACAGCAGCTACCAATATGATTTGGCACCCTGTCACGCAGCAAAAACGGTGAAATCATGGTTTGAGGAGCATGACCAGGAGCTACCACACCTTCCCTGGGTCCCACAATCACCAGATCTGCACATCATTGAGCCATTGTGGTCTGAGTTTCGGTCTGCGGTCTGCGTGTTCGGTCTCATTACCCTCCACCAGCATCCCTTAAGGAACTGGAGCATGTGTTGAAGGAACAATGGTACAAAATGCCACATACCACGATTCAGGAGCTGTATACGTCGATTCCACGTCGGATCCAAGCTGGTTTGGACTTAAAAGGAGACCCCACACAATATTAGGTATGATTTTCACACTTTTGCAAACGTTTTAGATTTTTTGCAACTCCTATATATTAATATATATATCTTATAGGGAAGAACACTTGTTACATTCCTTCAATGTTATCTCCTCCTCCCATCTCTATGAATTTCTGCCAACAAGTGTGGAAGCTGTCGTACACCGTTAACGCATCAATCTTTATTGATGTTTCGCAGGGATCGACATATCATACGGATGAGAGCTTCTTTTGTCTCGCATTTCCTCCTACGAAGTTGTTCATTCATTTTGGAGAAAAGTCATCGCGAAGTCCCTGGAAACGATGTGTACTGCGTCCACGTGCCAATTCAACCTTGATTCACAGCAAGGTGAATTCACAGCACTCAATTTAACTTCGTCCTATTCAAGTGGGTTATTCGAAATAGGAGACGAAGAGAAAGCAGGAGTAGGTATGGCTTGTAGGTATTAGTCCTTTAATATGCGTCATAAACACTTTTCATTATATGTATGGGAGAACTCGTTGGCTCAGTGGATGATCGCTTATTTATGGGGTTTGTAGTCCTTAGTTCGACCCTCGGCCAAGTAAGTTTGTGGTGGTCAACATCGTGTCCCTAGGGTTTATCCGGATACACCCTTTCATCCCACATTCCCATTCCACCAATTCTTTCATGATCATTCACATGTCTTAACCCTTAAACGCCCAAGGACGCAATTTCTGCGTCAACGCTTTAAACCTCAATAGCTCAGCCTCTAATTAAAGTAGAAAGATAATTTTGATATGAATGTGTTCCCGAAGGGTGAAGCTTGCCGCCGATGTTTATTTTGTATATGTGAGGGTATCGCTGCGGAGAGAGTGGGGGTAAATTTCATATCTTTTTTCTTTTCTTGCATCAGTTTTTGGGGTACAATCATAAAAATTGGTATGTGAAGCAATGAAGTAGTCCACTACACGCTAATACCATGCAAAAACACTTGTTGTTTATATGAAGTAATAAGGGAGGGGCAAAATTGGCCAATTATTTCACTCTAAGTTTTATTACGTAAATTACATTTATTTTTAGGACGGTTCTATATAAGACATACCTCGTTGGAATCTGTCATCCATAAGCTTTCCAGCAATGTATGAATCATGACTCTGTGGTAATTAGGGAGGTCACCAGATCGGACAATGTGAAGGTCTGCAACAACCATCGAAAATAATATATAAGGCGTTTATATAGGAATGTTGTGCTGAAATTTTATCTCACTTTGTATTGCAGCAGTAGCTACTATTTTTTAATACGATTGTGACAAGTATATTGCGTACACATTAGCTTCATTTTGTTAGCATACAGGGACTGTAAGTGTTGCCAGGGCCCCCAAAACCCTGATATATTTTTCATATTTTTAGGATTTTTTGTTTCTTCTTCTACGAGTAGGACGCGAATTGCAGAAATGTTACCTCATTAAAATTAGTGTTCCGTGAGTTTTCCAACAAATTATTAATCATTACCCTGTGATAATTAGGGAGATCACCGGAGTCCCCAACGTGAGAGTCCATAATTTCGTTGAAATCCCCGCCCTTGTGTAAAGGTTAATCATC
The DNA here is from genome assembly GCF_964235325.1 of Thermobia domestica. NCBI lineage: Eukaryota > Metazoa > Arthropoda > Insecta > Zygentoma > Lepismatidae > Thermobia > Thermobia domestica. The sequence goes on from NC_137456.1 coordinate 303,658,231, forward strand.
CGTCTCCCTTACCCTAAAGAACATCATCTTAGAACGTTAAACTGAATATTATCAATGATTTCCTATAGGATTATAGAGTAGTATAGGAAAGTAGCATTAGAGTTTAAGATGATCAAGATATACATTAATCCAGCCATATCTATCCCAATTTCATGTTTATAATATTGAAATTGTAATTTATTATATTCATCAGGTGGTGTATGCAATCTTCGCACGGAAAGAATAGGGTACGAAAAGTATTTAAACCCCTGAACCCCGTAAGATACGAATTTCAATCAAAGTGTGACGTTAAATATCTGTAAAATATTCAATTTTTGGCATAAAAAGTTTTGAATTCTTTTACCCATTTAAAAAACACCTTCTATAATGAAAGTAACATGATAGAAGACCAGCTTGATGTAAGAACTACGTTCCATTTTTTTTAAAAAAAAATGGTTCCGCCGTTTTTCCGTACCTTGATCACCTTCAAGATGAATTTTTATTTTTGAGCGTATCAAAAGTCTGGGACAATAGGTCAAATTCATTTTGAGTAAAAATAGATAAAAGTTGGAAAGAGTGGTTTTCAAGCTAAAATTGTTAATTTTTTTCAATCGCACCCGACACGAGACTACCTTGGTAAGGCACCTTAACGTTGACAATTCAACAAGCTGTTCTTCTTCTTCTCGCTATTGACCAGAAATGGACTCAGATCCTACCGACTTGAATCATGCACCGGTAGAACTGGAATCACAAGCTCTAGAAATCATTATATTAGAGTTATATTCGCAAAATAATATCTTCATGGAGAAATTAGAATATTTTCATTTTTGCATCCATTTTAGTTCACACTGTTCCATTTCAACACAATGGACTCGCAAATCAGAATATCTAAGAAAATTTAATTTCGGACATTTTAAAAGAACTGCAGAAGAACAAGAAAAATATGAACAGCAAATAAGAGGGACACATATATTTAGAGTTTTCATATTATTCTAACACTTTTCTTATTTATTTACAAGTAAATATTTTTTTTTAAAAAAATAGAAGTGATATTACATTGTTTTTAGGAAGTACACTAGTAACGGACAAACTTCTGCAGATCGCTTGGTTCCGGTGTAATACCTATTATCATGCTTTATTCGAGGAAAAAGAACATCAGTTATTCCCAGACAACTGAGCATCGCATGCACATAAGGTTGTACAAGGGAGAGAATGCTTTACACACTTGCAATTTGATGAACACTGTTTCTTACAACCGCACGATATGAATTCTTGACAGGAGAGTGATGCCTCAGTAATAGTAGACCATAGGGAGTGATATCCAGAACTCTTCTTCTGCCAGCATACTAAACAGGATATATTAATTTAGGGTTTCAGACTTTCCACTATCTCCATATATTTGCTTGTAAAGCTGCTCTTTTTGTGTGCTGAATCAGAGCAGCTTCGGTTGGTGGAATATGCTCTTCGTAAACAACACTCGTAGCAAATTGTTTTGGCAAGCAAGTCGTTCGTCGCACTAAAATTTTTTGACCCGAACCACGTATCTCACGAGCTGTTTGTGAAATATCTATCAAACACAGGATCTAGCCTTGACATATGTCTTAATGGTGGCTGAATACAAATACTCCAGAAGCATAATCAGCAAATATTTTAATGACTGGTGACAGCATGCGTACTACGCCTGCCGCATCAAGCATTTCTTGAGATGCCTTGGATAGTCCATCAGTGAGGGTGTCGGTTGCAGATGTTTTCTTCTTCATGCATTCGATTGTATCTGATTTACTGGATATTTTCTTAATCGTCCAAACTCAAATATGGATTGTAGATAGGCATGATACTCGTGTGCGAAGAAGGCGTCGATGTCACCATTACGCTGCTGACAGGCAACACAGAGCTTGCAAAGAGTGTTCGAGGCATGCCACAGAAAAGATATTTTTTCTTCTACTGGAAAAAAATTGAGCTTCGTTTCAACTTGAAGAGCAGCAGATTGTTTCACTTTATGACATAATGTATGGGTTTGTTGAGCTTGGTAAGTCTTTCACTTACATATGTATCATAATTCTATTTACCCACTGTTGCTTCTTCAGTTGACACAATTACATGGGTAAAGCTGTCATAAGACTATTTTCCTCAAACGAATTTCCTTGTTCACCAAATTGCTCTAGTACATCTGACAAGTGTTTCTGGCACCGCAAATGTAACACGTGTGTGCGTGTGAGTTCTCTGTGCTCTGTATCCACACCTTTCTTATCAATTAAACCAGCCCCTTGTTCTTAGTTATAAATAATACTTGCGATTGCTGGAACAGCCACCATCCAGTTTAGAAGGGAAGAAGGTTTATCCAACATATATCTAGCAACACCATCGGTTTCCACGATTTTATCATTTTGCTCATGTAGATGATCACTGTGATATGCGAAAAAGCCCTCCCACTTTTCTACTTCAGAAATCATTTCTCTTAACCTCGGGGTACATTTGTAGATGTCTAGTTGGAAATTCAAGAAGATTCTGCTTGAATACTAGAATTCACCTGGTATAACAACTTGGGCACACTCAAAGTACCACAGACAAACCTGAAGAAGGGTGTCAAAGAATAGACTGAAATTTGCCAGGCATACACCCTTCACAAGCTGAAGCAGCAAAATTTCAAATTCTAGGTCAAAAGTATAGTCGTAATTATCTACGATTTAATAACAAAAAATAATAGATTTTGAAGAGAGATTCCATGGAAGTTTAATAAAATTGAATTTTGCAGTTCAATTTTTTTTCTCAATTACAAATGTTTGACAATTGATAAACGTTTTAAATCAGAAACACATATTATTACACTCAATTCTTGACTGCTACAATTGCAACAATACAAACGTTTGTATTATTTCATTTCTATGGAAACGTTATCTAGATGTTATTAATATAATAGAATAGAATTCAGTATATGTTCTGCATACTGTACTATGATGATATTGATAATCAAAACTTAGCATTCTGGCTTTATGATGATTTTATTTATTAGATTTTGATATAGCATATTTTTAATCAGCAAAGCTATATGAGAAGTAGATTTCCAGGTTAATTTGAATTCAGAACCTGTTAAACATTCACAGGAAGAATCAAATCAGGGTCTCCTACTACAAAAGTGCGTAATATAATCTTTTAGCCTTGAATTAACTCAATTCCCCATTATTTGCATACCGATAACGGAATAAATGCCAGAAAACCTTGTAGAGATAGTAACGAAAAATCCAGCGAATTAATTTCAGTTTTATTTTGTTCTTTAGAAGTCAACCGTAGAACAATCTTTGTTCAGCGTCCTGGAAATTGTTCTGTAAATTCACCTGGCCCATTACACATATTATTTTTATCGATTCAAGACCATACTGTATGCTCCAAATAGGTTCGAATTAAGTCCGTAACTTAGTTACTGACTTAGAATTAAAGAAAGTAAGAATATATCTCAACATTGCTGAATGCTAAGATACTACTAAGAAAAAAAATATCTTTGCGAAACATCAACACAACACCTGTACAAGGAGTACACGAAATAATCAAGAATCATGTCGATTTTTATTTGCAGAAGTATTAAAGCATTTTAAATAGAAAACTATATCCTAACATATAAAAATTTGCCAGATTTATATGTACTAAGCGTACTACAAATTCTTTGGTACTAACACGTTATACTGGACTTATTATCCACATGTTTCTAAAATTATTTTTATATGTCACCTGAAAACGCCTCTTACTTCTGTAATGATGGCCATAAAAGATAATTAGGGTAACTTAGAAAAAGAAGAATTTGCAGCGTTGAGTGGTTTGAAACTCTACTCTATTAATGTTATATAGAGCACATATATTATCTCCAACGTTTTCTCTACTTACATTATAAATACCCGTAAATATACAAATTCTTATGACTTCTTATGACAGATGTTTCTTAATGTTAGAATTCTCTTGGAAAAATTTCGTTATTTTAAAATATATATAGGATAGTAAACATATTCGGGTATTTAAAGGCAATAAAAATTCAGTGGCATTCATTTTATGGCATTCAAAAATATAATATCGTAATATATATATCTGCCTGTTATATATTGTAAGCTTTAACTATGTTAAGTCTTACAAAAATATTTCTCTAGTACAATAAAATATTGAGATTATTTCTTATACATGTTTCGTTAATTATGGTATGCCCCTTGCTACTGTCTCATTAACTTTGTTCCATTTAGTTAGATGAAAATTCAGAGAACTCAGATAAAAGAAGGTATTATTCACCACCCTCGTATAATTGTTGAGAGAAAAAATTCTTCAATCAATTAAATAATTCGTGATATTCTATTGGGTATCTGCTGTACTGAGTGTTTAGGAAACCCTTCTATATACGCGTTATTATATATTTTAAGTCTTATACGATTTCAAATATAATATAGATCTGTATCTAGTACAATCCAATACTGGTTTTATTTATACTACATTTTTTGGAAAATTATGATATTCATTTCATTTTGCAACTGTCTCCTTAAGCTTTCTTCTATGGACTTACAGGTAAATTCAGGAAACTCTCATAAGAGAAGGAATTATTCACCACCCACGGGCGACTATCGTATAAATTTACGGAAAAATAATTATTCGAAAAAATTACGATCTCGTGATGTTCTATGGGACACCTGCTGCACTGAGTGTTTAGGAAACCCTTCTCTATGCGCGTTATTATATAATTTAAGTCTTATGCTATTTCAAGTATAATATATATATCTCTATCTAGTACAATCCAATACGGATTTTATTTATATTACATCTTTCGGTAAATTATGAAATTCGTTTTTCAACTTTCTCTTTAAGCTTTATTCGATCTAGTTAACGTAAAAATTAAGGAAACTCTCATAAGAGAAGGAATTATTCACCACCCACGGGCGACTATCGTATAATTGTACGGAAAAATAATTATTCGAAAAAATTACCACCTCGTGATGTTCTATGGGACACCTGCTGCACTGAGTGTTTAGGAAACAATTCTCCATATGCGTTATTATATATTTTAAGTCTTATGCTATTTCAAGTATAATACAGAACTGTATCTAGTAAAATCCCATACGGATTTTATTTATATTACATCTTTCGGTAAATTATGAAATTCGTTTTTCAAGTTCTTTCTTTAAGCTTTATTCGATCTAGTTAACGTAAAAATTAAGGAAACTCTCATAAGAGAAGGAATTATTCACCACCCACGGGCAACTATCGTATAATTGTACGGAAAAATAATTATTCGAAAAAATTACAATCTCGTGATGTTCTATGGGACACCTGCTGCACTGAGTGTTTAGGAAACCATTCTCCATATGCGTTATTATATATTTTAAGTCTTATGCTATTTCAAGTATAATACAGATCTGTATCTACTACAATCCAATACGGATTTTATTTATATTACATCTTTCGGTAAATTATGAAATTCGTTTTTGAACTTCTTTCTTTAAGCTTTATTCGATCTAGTTAACGTAAAAATTAAGGAAACTCTCATAAGAGAAGAAATTATTCACCACCCACGGGCGACTATCGTATAATTGTACGGAAAAATAATTATTCGAAAAAATTACGATCTCCTGATGTTCTATGGGACACCTGCTGCACTGAGTGTTTAGGAAACCATTCTCCATATGCGTTATTATATATTTTAAGTCTTATGCTATTTCAAGTATAATACAGATCTGTATCTAGTACAATCCAATACGGATTTTATTTATATTACATATTTCCGTATATTATGAAATTCGTTTTTTAACTTTTTCTTTAAGCTTTATTCGATCTAGTTAAAGTAAAAATTAAGGAAACTCTCATAAGAGAAGGAATTATTCACCACCCACGGGCGACTATCGTATAATTGTACGGAAAAATAATTATTCGAAAAAATTACGATCTCGTGATGTTCTATGGGACACCTGCTGCACTGAGTGTTTAGGAAATCCTTCTCTATGTGCGTTATTAAATATGTTAAGTCTTATGCTATTTCAAGTATAATACAGATCTGTATCTAGTACAATCCAATACGGATTTTATTTATATTACATCTTTCGGTAAATTATGAAATTCGTTTTTCAACTTTCTCTTTAAGCTTTATTCGATCTAGTTAACGTAAAAATTAAGGAAACTCTCATAAGAGAAGGAATTATTCACCACCCACGGGCGACTATCGTATAATTGTAGGGAAAAATAATTATTCAAAAAAATTACGATCTCGTGATGTTCTATGGGACACCTGCTGCACTGAGTGTTTAGGAAACAATTCTCCATATGCGTTATTATATATCTTAAGTCTTATGCTATTTCAAGTATAATACAGATCTGTATCTACTACAATCCAATACGGATTTTATTTATATTACATCTTTCGGTAAATTATGAAATTCGTTTTTCAACTTTTTCTTTAAGCTTTATTCGATCTACTTAACGTAAAAATTAAGGAAACTCTCATAAGAGAAGGAATTATTCACCACCCACGGGCGACTATCGTATAATTGTACGGAAAAATAATTATTCGAAAAAATTACGATCTCGTGATGTTCTATGGGACACCTGCTGCACTGAGTGTTTAGGAAATCCTTCTCTATGTGCGTTATTAAATATGTTAAGTCTTATGCTATTTCAAGTATAATACAGATCTGTATCTAGTACAATCCAATACGGATTTTATTTATATTACATCTTTCGGTAAATTATGAAATTCGTTTTTCAACTTTCTCTTTAAGCTTTATTCGATCTAGTTAACATAAATATTAAGGAAACTCTCATAAGAGAAAGAATTATTCACCACCCACGGGCGACTATCGTATAATTGTACGGAAAAATAATTATTCGAAAAAATTACGATCTCGTGATGTTCTATGGGACACCTGCTGCACTGAGTGTTTAGGAAATCCTTCTCTATGTGCGTTATTAAATATGTTAAGTCTTATGCCATTTCAAGTATAATACAGATCTGTATCTAGTACAATCCAATACGGATTTTATTTATATTACATCTTTCGGTAAATTATGAAATTCGTTTTTCAACTTCTTTCTTTAAGCTTTATTCGATCTAGTTAACATAAAAATTAAGGAAACTCTCATAAGAGAAAGAATTATTCACCACCCACGGGCGACTATCGTATAATTGTACGGAAAAATAATTATTCGAAAAAATTACAATCTCGTGATGTTCTATGGGACACCTGCTGCACTGAGTGTTTAGGAAACAATTCTCCATATGCGTTATTATATATTTTAAGTCTTATGCTATTTCAAGTATAATACAGATCTGTATCTACTACAATCCAATACGGATTTTATTTATATTACATCTTTCGGTAAATTATGAAATTCGTTTTTCAACTTCTTTCTTTAAGCTTTATTCGATCTACTTAACGTAAAAATTAAGGAAACTCTCATAAGGGAAGGAATTATTCACCACCCACGGGCGACTATCGTATAATTGTACGGAATAATAATTATTCGAAAAAATTACGATCTCGTGATGTTCTATGGGACACCTGCTGCACTGAGTGTTTAGGAAACCCTTCTCTATGCGCGTTATTATATAATTTAGGTCTTATGCTATTTCAAGTATAATATATATATATCTATCTAGTACAATCCAATACGGATTTTATTTATATTACATCTTTCGGTAAATTATGAAATTCGTTTTTCAACTTTCTCTTTAAGCTCTATTCGATCTAGTTAACGTAAAAATTAAGGAAACTCTCATAAGAGAAGGAATTATTCACCACCCACGGGCGACTATCGTATAATTGTACGGAAAAATAATTATTCGAAAAAATTACGATCTCGTGATGTTCTATGGGACACCTGCTGCACTGAGTGTTCAGGAAATCCTTCTCTATGTGCGTTATTAAATATGTTAAGTCTTATGCTATTTCAAGTATAATACAGATCTGTATCTACTACAATCCAATACGGATTTTATTTATATTACATCTTTCGGTAAATTATGAAATTCGTTTTTCAACTTCTTTCTTTAAGCTTTATTCGATCTAGTTAACGTAAAAATTAAGGAAACTCTCATAAGAGAAGGAATTATTCACCACCCACGGGCGACTATCGTATAATTGTACGGAAAAATAATTATTCGAAAAAATTACGATCTCGTGATGTTCTATGGGACACCTGCTACACTGAGTGTTTAGGAAACAATTCTCCATATGTGTTATTATATATTTTAAGTCTTATGCTATTTCAAGTATAATACAGATCTGTATCTAGTACAATCCAATACGGATTTTATTTATATTACATCTATCGGTAAATTATGAAATTCGTTTTTCAACTTCTTTCTTGAAGCTTTATTCGATCTAGTTAACGTAAAAATTAAGGAAACTCTCATAAGAGAAGGAATTATTCACCACCCACGGGCGACTATCGTATAATTGTACGGAAAAATAATTATTCGAAAAAATTACGATCTCGTGATGTTCTATGGGACACCTGCTGCACTGAGTGTTTAGGAAACCATTCTCCATATGCGTTATTATATATTTTAAGTCTTATGCTATTTCAAATATAATACAGATCTGTATCTAGTACAATCCAATACGGATTTTATTTATATTACATCTTTCGGTAAATTATGAAATTCGTTTTTCAACTTTTTCTTTAAGCTTTATTCGATCTAGTTAACGTAAAAATTAAGGAAACTCTCATAAGAGAAGGAATTATTCACCACCCACGGGCGACTATCATATAATTGTACGGAAAAATAATTATTCCAAAAAGTTACGATCTCGTGATGTTCTATAGGACACCTGCTGCACTGAGTGTTTAGAAAACAATTCTCCATATGCGTTATTATATATTTTAAGTCTTATGCTATTTCAAGTATAATACAGATCTGTATCTACTACAATCCAATACGGATTTTATTTATATTACATCTTTCGGTAAATTATGAAATTCGTTTTTCAACTTCTTTCTTTAAGCTTTATTCGATCTAGTTAACGTAAAAATTAAGAAAACTCTCACAAGAGAAGGAATTATTCACCACCCACGGGCGACTATCGTATAATTGTACGGAATAATAATTATTCGAAAAAATTACGATCTCGTGATGTTCTATGGGACACCTGCTGCACTGAGTGTTTAGAAAATCCTTCTCTATGTGCGTTATTAAATATGTTAAGTCTTATGCTATTTCAAGTATAATACAGATCTGTATCTAGTACAATCCAATACTGATTTTATTTATACTACATTTTTTGGTAAATTGTGATATTCATTTTGCAACTTTCCCCTTAAGCTTTGTTCTATAGAGTTAAAGGTAAATTCAGGAAACTTTCATAGCAGCGGGAATTATTCACCACCCACGGGCGACTATCGTATAATTGTACGGAAAAATAATTATTCGAAAAAATTACGATCTCGTGATGTTCTATGGGACACCTGCTGCACTGAGTGTTTAGGAAACAATTCTCCATATGCGTTATTATATATTTTAAGTCTTATGCTATTTCAAGTATAATACAGATCTGTATCTAGTACAATCCAATACGGATTTTATTTATATTACATCTTTCGGTAAATTATGAAATTCGTTTTTCAACTTTCTCTTTAAACTTTATTCGATCTATTTAACATAAAAATTAAGGAAACTCTCATAAGAGAAGGAATTATTCACCACCCACGGGCGACTATCGTATAATTGTACGGAAAAATAATTATTCGAAAAAATTACGATCTCGTGATGTTCCATGGGACACCTGCTGCACTGAGTGTTTAGGAAACCATTCTCCATATGCGTTATTAAATATGTTCAGTCTGATGCTATTTCAATTATAATGGAGATCTGTATCTAGTACAATCCAATACTGATTTTATTTATACTACATCTTTCGGTAAATTATGAAATTCGTTTTTCAACTGTTTCTTTAAGCTTTATTCGATCTAGTTAACATAAAAATTAAGGAAACTCTCATAAGGGAAGGAATTATTCACCACCCACGGGCGACTATCGTATAATTGTACGGAAAAATAATTATTCGAAAAAATTACGATCTCGTGATGTTCTATGGGACACCTGCTGCACTGAGTGTTTAGGAAATCCTTCTCTATGTGCGTTATTAAATATGTTAAGTCTTATGCCATTTCAAGTATAATACAGATCTGTATCTAGTACAATCCAATACGGATTTTATTTATATTACATCTTTCGGTAAATTATGAAATTCGTTTTTCAACTTCTTTCTTTAAGCTTTATTCGATCTAGTTAACATAAAAATTAAGGAAACTCTCATAAGAGAAAGAATTATTCACCACCCACGGGCGACTATCGTATAATTGTACGGAAAAATAATTATTCGAAAAAATTACGATCTCGTGATGTTCTATGGGACACCTGCTGCACTGAGTGTTTAGGAAACAATTCTCCATATGCGTTATTATATATTTTAAGTCTTATGCTATTTCAAGTATAATACAGATCTGTATCTACTACAATCCAATACGGATTTTATTTATATTACATCTTTCGGTAAATTATGAAATTCGTTTTTCAACTTCTTTCTTTAAGCTTTATTCGATCTACTTAACGTAAAAATTAAGGAAACTCTCATAAGGGAAGGAATTATTCACCACCCACGGGCGACTATCGTATAATTGTACGGAATAATAATTATTCGAAAAAATTACGATCTCGTGATGTTCTATGGGACACCTGCTGCACTGAGTGTTTAGGAAACCCTTCTCTATGCGCGTTATTATATAATTTAGGTCTTATGCTATTTCAAGTATAATATATATATCTCTATCTAGTACAATCCAATACGGATTTTATTTATATTACATCTTTCGGTAAATTATGAAATTCGTTTTTCAACTTTCTCTTTAAGCTTTATTCGATCTAGTTAACGTAAAAATTAAGGAAACTCTCATAAGAGAAGGAATTATTCACCACCCACGGGCGACTATCGTATAATTGTACGGAAAAATAATTATTCGAAAAAATTACGATCTCGTGATGTTCTATGGGACACCTGCTGCACTGAGTGTTTAGGAAACAATTCTCCATATGCGTTATTATATATTTTAAGTCTTATGCTATTTCAAGTATAATACAGATCTGTATCTAGTACAATCCAATACGGATTTTATTTATATTACATCTTTCGGTAAATTATGAAATTCGTTTTTCAACTTCTTTCTTTAAGCTTTATTCGATCTACTTAACGTAAAAATTAAGGAAACTCTCATAAGGGAAGGAATTATTCACCACCCACGGGCGACTATCGTATAATTGTACGGAAAAATAATTATTCGAAAAAATTACGATCTCGTGATGTTCTATGGGACACCTGCTGCACTGAGTGTTTAGGAAACAATTCTCCATATGCGTTATTATATATTTTAAGTCTTATGCTATTTCAAGTATAATACAGATCTGTATCTAGTACAATCCAATACGGATTTTATTTATATTACATCTTTCGGTAAATTATGAAATTCGTTTTTCAACTTTCTCTTTAAACTTTATTCGATCTATTTAACATAAAAATTAAGGAAACTCTCATAAGAGAAGGAATTATTCACCACCCACGGGCGACTATCGTATAATTGTACGGAAAAATAATTATTCGAAAAAATTACGATCTCGTGATGTTCCATGGGACACCTGCTGCACTGAGTGTTTAGGAAACCATTCTCCATATGCGTTATTAAATATGTTCAGTCTGATGCTATTTCAATTATAATGGAGATCTGTATCTAGTACAATCCAATACTGATTTTATTTATACTACATCTTTCGGTAAATTATGAAATTCGTTTTTCAACTGTTTCTTTAAGCTTTATTCGATCTAGTTAACATAACAATTAAGGAAACTCTCATAAGGGAAGGAATTATTCACCACCCACGGGCGACTATCGTATAATTGTACGGAAAAATAATTATTCCAAAAAATTACGATCTCGTGATGTTCTATGGGACACCTGCTGCACTGAGTGTTTAGGAAACAATTCTCCATATGCGTTATTATATATCTTAAGTCTTATGCTATTTCAAGTATAATACAGATCTGTATCTACTACAATCCAATACGGATTTTATTTATATTACATCTTTCGGTAAATTATGAAATTCGTTTTTCAACTTTTTCTTTAAGCTTTATTCGATCTACTTAACGTAAAAATTAAGGAAACTCTCATAAGAGAAGGAATTATTCACCACCCACGGGCGACTATCGTATAATTGTACGGAAAAATAATTATTCGAAAAAATTACGATCTCGTGATGTTCTATGGGACACCTGCTGCACTGAGTGTTTAGGAAATCCTTCTCTATGTGCGTTATTAAATATGTTAAGTCTTATGCTATTTCAAGTATAATACAGATCTGTATCTAGTACAATCCAATACGGATTTTATTTATATTACATCTTTCGGTAAATTATGAAATTCGTTTTTCAACTTTCTCTTTAAGCTTTATTCGATCTAGTTAACATAAAAATTAAGGAAACTCTCATAAGAGAAAGAATTATTCACCACCCACGGGCGACTATCGTATAATTGTACGGAAAAATAATTATTCGAAAAAATTACGATCTCGTGATGTTCTATGGGACACCTGCTGCACTGAGTGTTTAGGAAATCCTTCTCTATGTGCGTTATTAAATATGTTAAGTCTTATGCCATTTCAAGTATAATACAGATCTGTATCTAGTACAATCCAATACGGATTTTATTTATACTACATCTTTCGGTAAATTATGAAATTCGTTTTTCAACTTCTTTCTTTAAGCTTTATTCGATCTAGTTAACATAAAAATTAAGGAAACTCTCATAAGAGAAAGAATTATTCACCACCCACGGGCGACTATCGTATAATTGTACGGAAAAATAATTATTCGAAAAAATTACGATCTCGTGATGTTCTATGGGACACCTGCTGCACTGAGTGTTTAGGAAACAATTCTCCATATGCGTTATTATATATTTTAAGTCTTATGCTATTTCAAGTATAATACAGATCTGTATCTACTACAATCCAATACGGATTTTATTTATATTACATCTTTCGGTAAATTATGAAATTCGTTTTTCAACTTCTTTCTTTAAGCTTTATTCGATCTACTTAACGTAAAAATTAAGGAAACTCTCATAAGGGAAGGAATTATTCACCACCCACGGGCGACTATCGTATAATTGTACGGAAAAATAATTATTCGAAAAAATTACGATCTCGTGATGTTCTATGGGACACCTGCTGCACTGAGTGTTTAGGAAACCCTTCTCTATGCGCGTTATTATATAATTTAAGTCTTATGCTATTTCAAGTATAATATATATATCTCTATCTAGTACAATCCAATACGGATTTTATTTATATTACATCTTTCGGTAAATTATGAAATTCGTTTTTCAACTTTCTCTTTAAGCTTTATTCGATCTAGTTAACGTAAAAATTAAGGAAACTCTCATAAGAGAAGGAATTATTCACCACCCACGGGCGACTATCGTATAATTGTACGGAAAAATAATTATTCGAAAAAATTACCACCTCGTGATGTTCTATGGGACACCTGCTGCACTGAGTGTTTAGGAAACAATTCTCCATATGCGTTATTATATATTTTAAGTCTTATGCTATTTCAAGTATAATACAGAACTGTATCTAGTAAAATCCCATACGGATTTTATTTATATTACATCTTTCGGTAAATTATGAAATTCGTTTTTCAACTTCTTTCTTTAAGCTTTATTCGATCTAGTTAACGTAAAAATTAAGGAAACTCTCATAAGAGAAGGAATTATTCACCACCCACGGGCAACTATCGTATAATTGTACGGAAAAATAATTATTCGAAAAAATTACAATCTCGTGATGTTCTATGGGACACCTGCTGCACTGAGTGTTTAGGAAACCATTCTCCATATGCGTTATTATATATTTTAAGTCTTATGCTATTTCAAGTATAATACAGATCTGTATCTACTACAATCCAATACGGATTTTATTTATATTACATTTTTCGGTAAATTATGAAATTCGTTTTTCAACTTCTTTCTTTAAGCTTTATTCGATCTACTTAACGTAAAAATTAAGGAAACTCTCATAAGGGAAGGAATTATTCACCACCCACGGGCGACTATCGTATAATTGTACGGAAAAATAATTATTCGAAAAAATTACGATCTCCTGATGTTCTATGGGACACCTGCTGCACTGAGTGTTTAGGAAACCATTCTCCATATGCGTTATTATATATTTTAAGTCTTATGCTAATTCAAGTATAATACAGATCTGTATCTAGTACAATCCAATACGGATTTTATTTATATTACATCTTTCCGTATATTATGAAATTCGTTTTTTAACTTTTTCTTTAAGCTTTATTCGATCTAGTTAACGTAAAAATTAAGGAAACTCTCATAAGAGAAGGAATTATTCACCACCCACGGGCGACTATCGTATAATTGTACGGAAAAATAATTATTCGAAAAAATTACGATCTCGTGATGTTCTATGGGACACCTGCTGCACTGAGTGTTTAGGAAACAATTCTCCATATGCGTTATTATATATTTTAAGTCTTATGCTATTTCAAGTATAATACAGATCTGTATCTAGTACAATCCAATACGGATTTTATTTATATTACATCTTTCGGTAAATTATGAAATTCGTTTTTCAACTTCTTTCTTTAAGCTTTATTCGATCTACTTAACGTAAAAATTAAGGAAACTCTCATAAGGGAAGGAATTATTCACCACCCACGGGCGACTATCGTATAATTGTACGGAAAAATAATTATTCGAAAAAATTACGATCTCGTGATGTTCTATGGGACACCTGCTGCACTGAGTGTTTAGGAAACAATTCTCCATATGCGTTATTATATATTTTAAGTCTTATGCTATTTCAAGTATAATACAGATCTGTATCTAGTACAATCCAATACGGATTTTATTTATATTACATCTTTCGGTAAATTATGAAATTCGTTTTTCAACTTTCTCTTTAAACTTTATTCGATCTATTTAACATAAAAATTAAGGAAACTCTCATAAGAGAAGGAATTATTCACCACCCACGGGCGACTATCGTATAATTGTACGGAAAAATAATTATTCGAAAAAATTACGATCTCGTGATGTTCCATGGGACACCTGCTGCACTGAGTGTTTAGGAAACCATTCTCCATATGCGTTATTAAATATGTTCAGTCTGATGCTATTTCAATTATAATGGAGATCTGTATCTAGTACAATCCAATACTGATTTTATTTATACTACATCTTTCGGTAAATTATGAAATTCGTTTTTCAACTGTTTCTTTAAGCTTTATTCGATCTAGTTAACATAACAATTAAGGAAACTCTCATAAGGGAAGGAATTATTCACCACCCACGGGCGACTATCGTATAATTGTACGGAAAAATAATTATTCCAAAAAATTACGATCTCGTGATGTTCTATGGGACACCTGCTGCACTGAGTGTTTAGGAAACAATTCTCCATATGCGTTATTATATATCTTAAGTCTTATGCTATTTCAAGTATAATACAGATCTGTATCTACTACAATCCAATACGGATTTTATTTATATTACATCTTTCGGTAAATTATGAAATTCGTTTTTCAACTTTTTCTTTAAGCTTTATTCGATCTACTTAACGTAAAAATTAAGGAAACTCTCATAAGAGAAGGAATTATTCACCACCCACGGGCGACTATCGTATAATTGTACGGAAAAATAATTATTCGAAAAAATTACGATCTCGTGATGTTCTATGGGACACCTGCTGCACTGAGTGTTTAGGAAATCCTTCTCTATGTGCGTTATTAAATATGTTAAGTCTTATGCTATTTCAAGTATAATACAGATCTGTATCTAGTACAATCCAATACGGATTTTATTTATATTACATCTTTCGGTAAATTATGAAATTCGTTTTTCAACTTTCTCTTTAAGCTTTATTCGATCTAGTTAACATAAATATTAAGGAAACTCTCATAAGAGAAAGAATTATTCACCACCCACGGGCGACTATCGTATAATTGTACGGAAAAATAATTATTCGAAAAAATTACGATCTCGTGATGTTCTATGGGACACCTGCTGCACTGAGTGTTTAGGAAATCCTTCTCTATGTGCGTTATTAAATATGTTAAGTCTTATGCCATTTCAAGTATAATACAGATCTGTATCTAGTACAATCCAATACGGATTTTATTTATATTACATCTTTCGGTAAATTATGAAATTCGTTTTTCAACTTCTTTCTTTAAGCTTTATTCGATCTAGTTAACATAAAAATTAAGGAAACTCTCATAAGAGAAAGAATTATTCACCACCCACGGGCGACTATCGTATAATTGTACGGAAAAATAATTATTCGAAAAAATTACGATCTCGTGATGTTCTATGGGACACCTGCTGCACTGAGTGTTTAGGAAACAATTCTCCATATGCGTTATTATATATTTTAAGTCTTATGCTATTTCAAGTATAATACAGATCTGTATCTACTACAATCCAATACGGATTTTATTTATATTACATCTTTCGGTAAATTATGAAATTCGTTTTTCAACTTCTTTCTTTAAGCTTTATTCGATCTACTTAACGTAAAAATTAAGGAAACTCTCATAAGGGAAGGAATTATTCACCACCCACGGGCGACTATCGTATAATTGTACGGAATAATAATTATTCGAAAAAATTACGATCTCGTGATGTTCTATGGGACACCTGCTGCACTGAGTGTTTAGGAAACCCTTCTCTATGCGCGTTATTATATAATTTAGGTCTTATGCTATTTCAAGTATAATATATATATATCTATCTAGTACAATCCAATACGGATTTTATTTATATTACATCTTTCGGTAAATTATGAAATTCGTTTTTCAACTTTCTCTTTAAGCTCTATTCGATCTAGTTAACGTAAAAATTAAGGAAACTCTCATAAGAGAAGGAATTATTCACCACCCACGGGCGACTATCGTATAATTGTACGGAAAAATAATTATTCGAAAAAATTACGATCTCGTGATGTTCTATGGGACACCTGCTGCACTGAGTGTTCAGGAAATCCTTCTCTATGTGCGTTATTAAATATGTTAAGTCTTATGCTATTTCAAGTATAATACAGATCTGTATCTACTACAATCCAATACGGATTTTATTTATATTACATCTTTCGGTAAATTATGAAATTCGTTTTTCAACTTCTTTCTTTAAGCTTTATTCGATCTAGTTAACGTAAAAATTAAGGAAACTCTCATAAGAGAAGGAATTATTCACCACCCACGGGCGACTATCGTATAATTGTACGGAAAAATAATTATTCGAAAAAATTACGATCTCGTGATGTTCTATGGGACACCTGCTACACTGAGTGTTTAGGAAACAATTCTCCATATGTGTTATTATATATTTTAAGTCTTATGCTATTTCAAGTATAATACAGATCTGTATCTAGTACAATCCAATACGGATTTTATTTATATTACATCTTTCGGTAAATTATGAAATTCGTTTTTCAACTTCTTTCTTGAAGCTTTATTCGATCTAGTTAACGTAAAAATTAAGGAAACTCTCATAAGAGAAGGAATTATTCACCACCCACGGGCGACTATCGTATAATTGTACGGAAAAATAATTATTCGAAAAAATTACGATCTCGTGATGTTCTATGGGACACCTGCTGCACTGAGTGTTTAGGAAACCATTCTCCATATGCGTTATTATATATTTTAAGTCTTATGCTTTTTCAAATATAATACAGATCTGTATCTAGTACAATCCAATACGGATTTTATTTATATTACATCTTTCGGTAAATTATGAAATTCGTTTTTCAACTTTTTCTTTAAGCTTTATTCGATCTAGTTAACGTAAAAATTAAGGAAACTCTCATAAGAGAAGGAATTATTCACCACCCACGGGCGACTATCATATAATTGTACGGAAAAATAATTATTCCAAAAAGTTACGATCTCGTGATGTTCTATAGGACACCTGCTGCACTGAGTGTTTAGAAAACAATTCTCCATATGCGTTATTATATATTTTAAGTCTTATGCTATTTCAAGTATAATACAGATCTGTATCTACTACAATCCAATACGGATTTTATTTATATTACATCTTTCGGTAAATTATGAAATTCGTTTTTCAACTTCTTTCTTTAAGCTTTATTCGATCTAGTTAACGTAAAAATTATGAAAACTCTCACAAGAGAAGGAATTATTCACCACCCACGGGCGACTATCGTATAATTGTACGGAAAAATAATTATTCGAAAAAATTACGATCTCGTGATGTTCTATGGGACACCTGCTGCACTGAGTGTTTAGGAAATCCTTCTCTATGTGCGTTATTAAATATGTTAAGTCTTATGCTATTTCAAGTATAATACAGATCTGTATCTAGTACAATCCAATACTGATTTTATTTATACTACATTTTTTGGTAAATTGTGATATTCATTTTGCAACTTTCCCCTTAAGCTTTGTTCTATAGAGTTAAAGGTAAATTCAGGAAACTTTCATAGCAGCGGGAATTATTCACCACCCACGGGCGACTATCGTATAATTGTACGGAAAAATAATTATTCGAAAAAATTACGATCTCGTGATGTTCTATGGGACACCTGCTGCACTGAGTGTTTAGGAAACAATTCTCCATATGCGTTATTATATATTTTAAGTCTTATGCTATTTCAAGTATAATACAGATCTGTATCTAGTACAATCCAATACGGATTTTATTTATATTACATCTTTCGGTAAATTATGAAATTCGTTTTTCAACTTTCTCTTTAAACTTTATTCGATCTATTTAACATAAAAATTAAGGAAACTCTCATAAGAGAAGGAATTATTCACCACCCACGGGCGACTATCGTATAATTGTACGGAAAAATAATTATTCGAAAAAATTACGATCTCGTGATGTTCCATGGGACACCTGCTGCACTGAGTGTTTAGGAAACCATTCTCCATATGCGTTATTAAATATGTTCAGTCTGATGCTATTTCAATTATAATGGAGATCTGTATCTAGTACAATCCAATACTGATTTTATTTATACTACATCTTTCGGTAAATTATGAAATTCGTTTTTCAACTGTTTCTTTAAGCTTTATTCGATCTAGTTAACATAAAAATTAAGGAAACTCTCATAAGGGAAGGAATTATTCACCACCCACGGGCGACTATCGTATAATTGTACGGAAAAATAATTATTCGAAAAAATTACGATCTCGTGATGTTCTATGGGACACCTGCTGCACTGAGTGTTTAGGAAATCCTTCTCTATGTGCGTTATTAAATATGTTAAGTCTTATGCCATTTCAAGTATAATACAGATCTGTATCTAGTACAATCCAATACGGATTTTATTTATATTACATCTTTCGGTAAATTATGAAATTCGTTTTTCAACTTCTTTCTTTAAGCTTTATTCGATCTAGTTAACATAAAAATTAAGGAAACTCTCATAAGAGAAAGAATTATTCACCACCCACGGGCGACTATCGTATAATTGTACGGAAAAATAATTATTCGAAAAAATTACGATCTCGTGATGTTCTATGGGACACCTGCTGCACTGAGTGTTTAGGAAACAATTCTCCATATGCGTTATTATATATTTTAAGTCTTATGCTATTTCAAGTATAATACAGATCTGTATCTACTACAATCCAATACGGATTTTATTTATATTACATCTTTCGGTAAATTATGAAATTCGTTTTTCAACTTCTTTCTTTAAGCTTTATTCGATCTACTTAACGTAAAAATTAAGGAAACTCTCATAAGGGAAGGAATTATTCACCACCCACGGGCGACTATCGTATAATTGTACGGAATAATAATTATTCGAAAAAATTACGATCTCGTGATGTTCTATGGGACACCTGCTGCACTGAGTGTTTAGGAAACCCTTCTCTATGCGCGTTATTATATAATTTAGGTCTTATGCTATTTCAAGTATAATATATATATCTCTATCTAGTACAATCCAATACGGATTTTATTTATATTACATCTTTCGGTAAATTATGAAATTCGTTTTTCAACTTTCTCTTTAAGCTTTATTCGATCTAGTTAACGTAAAAATTAAGGAAACTCTCATAAGAGAAGGAATTATTCACCACCCACGGGCGACTATCGTATAATTGTACGGAAAAATAATTATTCGAAAAAATTACGATCTCGTGATGTTCTATGGGACACCTGCTGCACTGAGTGTTTAGGAAACAATTCTCCATATGCGTTATTATATATTTTAAGTCTTATGCTATTTCAAGTATAATACAGATCTGTATCTACTACAATCCAATACGGATTTTATTTATATTACATCTTTCGGTAAATTATGAAATTCGTTTTTCAACTTCTTTCTTTAAGCTTTATTCGATCTACTTAACGTAAAAATTAAGGAAACTCTCATAAGGGAAGGAATTATTCACCACCCACGGGCGACTATCGTATAATTGTACGGAAAAATAATTATTCGAAAAAATTACGATCTCGTGATGTTCTATGGGACACCTGCTGCACTGAGTGTTTAGGAAACAATTCTCCATATGCGTTATTATATATTTTAAGTCTTATGCTATTTCAAGTATAATACAGATCTGTATCTAGTACAATCCAATACGGACTTTATTTATATTACATCTTTCGGTAAATTATGAAATTCGTTTTTCAACTTTCTCTTTAAACTTTATTCGATCTATTTAACATAAAAATTAAGGAAACTCTCATAAGAGAAGGAATTATTCACCACCCACGGGCGACTATCGTATAATTGTACGGAAAAATAATTATTCGAAAAAATTACGATCTCGTGATGTTCCATGGGACACCTGCTGCACTGAGTGTTTAGGAAACCATTCTCCATATGCGTTATTAAATATGTTCAGTCTGATGCTATTTCAATTATAATGGAGATCTGTATCTAGTACAATCCAATACTGATTTTATTTATACTACATCTTTCGGTAAATTATGAAATTCGTTTTTCAACTGTTTCTTTAAGCTTTATTCGATCTAGTTAACATAAAAATTAAGGAAACTCTCATAAGGGAAGGAATTATTCACCACCCACGGGCGACTATCGTATAATTGTACGGAAAAATAATTATTCGAAAAAATTACGATCTCGTGATGTTCTATGGGACACCTGCTGCACTGAGTGTTTAGGAAACCATTCTCCATATGCGTTATTATATATCTTAAGTCTTATGCTATTTCAAGTATAATACAGATCTGTATCTACTACAATCCAATACGGATTTTATTTATATTACATCTTTCGGTAAATTATGAAATTCGTTTTTCAACTTTCTCTTTAAGCTTTATTCGATCTAGTTAACGTAAAAATTAAGGAAACTCTCATAAGAGAAGGAATTATTCACCACCCACGGGCGACTATCGTATAATTGTACGGAAAAATAATTATTCGAAAAAATTACGATCTCGTGATGTTCTATGGGACACCTGGTGCACTGAGTGTTTAGGAAATCCTTCTCTATGTGCGTTATTAAATATGTTAAGTCTTATGCTATTTCAAGTATAATACAGATCTGTATCTACTACAATCCAATACGGATTTTATTTATATTACATCTTTCGGTAAATTATGAAATTCGTTTTTCAACTTCTTTCTTTAAACTTTATTCGATCTAGTTAACGTAAAAATTAAGGAAACTCTCATAAGAGAAGGAATTATTCACCACCCACGGGCGACTATCGTATAATTGTACGGAAAAATAATTATTCGAAAAAATTACGATCTCGTGATGTTCTATGGGACACCTGCTACACTGAGTGTTTAGGAAACAATTCTCCATATGTGTTATTATATATTTTAAGTCTTATGCTATTTCAAGTATAATACAGATCTGTATCTAGTACAATCCAATACGGATTTTATTTATATTACATCTTTCGGTAAATTATGAAATTCGTTTTTCAACTTCTTTCTTGAAGCTTTATTCGATCTAGTTAACGTAAAAATTAAGGAAACTCTCATAAGAGAAGGAATTATTCACCACCCACGGGCGACTATCGTATAATTGTACGGAAAAATAATTATTCGAAAAAATTACGATCTCGTGATGTTCTATGGGACACCTGCTGCACTGAGTGTTTAGGAAACCATTCTCCATATGCGTTATTATATATTTTAAGTCTTATGCTATTTCAAATATAATACAGATCTGTATCTAGTACAATCCAATACGGATTTTATTTATATTACATCTTTCGGTAAATTATGAAATTCGTTTTTCAACTTTTTCTTTAAGCTTTATTCGATCTAGTTAACGTAAAAATTAAGGAAACTCTCATAAGAGAAGGAATTATTCACCACCCACGGGCGACTATCATATAATTGTACGGAAAAATAATTATTCCAAAAAGTTACGATCTCGTGATGTTCTATAGGACACCTGCTGCACTGAGTGTTTAGAAAACAATTCTCCATATGCGTTATTATATATTTTAAGTCTTATGCTATTTCAAGTATAATACAGATCTGTATCTACTACAATCCAATACGGATTTTATTTATATTACATCTTTCGGTAAATTATGAAATTCGTTTTTCAACTTCTTTCTTTAAGCTTTATTCGATCTAGTTAACGTAAAAATTAAGAAAACTCTCACAAGAGAAGGAATTATTCACCACCCACGGGCGACTATCGTATAATTGTACGGAAAAATAATTATTCGAAAAAATTACGATCTCGTGATGTTCTATGGGACACCTGCTGCACTGAGTGTTTAGAAAATCCTTCTCTATGTGCGTTATTAAATATGTTAAGTCTTATGCTATTTCAAGTATAATACAGATCTGTATCTAGTACAATCCAATACTGATTTTATTTATACTACATTTTTTGGTAAATTGTGATATTCATTTTGCAACTCTCCCCTTAAGCTTTGTTCTATAGAGTTAAAGGTAAATTCAGGAAACTTTCATAGCAGCGGGAATTATTCACCACCCACGGGCGACTATCGTATAATTGTACGGAAAAATAATTATTCGAAAAAATTACGATCTCGTGATGTTCTATGGGACACCTGCTGCACTGAGTGTTTAGGAAACAATTCTCCAAATGCGTTATTATATATTTTAAGACTTATGCTATTTCAAGTATAATACAGATCTGTATCTAGTACAATCCAATACGAATTTTATTTATATTACATCTTTCGGTAAATTATGAAATTCGTTTTTCAACTTTCTCTTTAAACTTTATTCGATCTATTTAACATAAAAATTAAGGAAACTCTCATAAGAGAAGGAATTATTCACCACCCACGGGCGACTATCGTATAATTGTACGGAAAAATAATTATTCGAAAAAATTACGACCTCGTGATGTTCCATGGGACACCTGCTGCACTGAGTGTTTTGGAAACCATTCTCCATATGCGTTATTAAATATGTTCAGTCTGATGCTATTTCAATTATAATGGAGATCTGTATCTAGTACAATCAAATACTGATGTTATTTATACTACATCTTTCGGTAAATTATGAAATTCGTTTTTCAACTGTTTCTTTAAGCTTTATTCGATCTAGTTAACATAAAAATTAAGGAAACTCTCATAAGGGAAGGAATTATTCACCACCCACGGGCGACTATCGTATAATTGTACGGAAAAATAATTATTCCAAAAAATTACGATCTCGTGATGTTCTATGAGACACCTGCTGCACTGAGTGTTTAGGAAACAATTCTCCATATGCGTTATTATATATTTTAAGTCTTATGCTATTTCAAGTATAATACAGATCTGTATCTAGTACAATCCAATACTGATTTTATTTATATTACATCTTTCGGTAAATTATGAAATTCGTTTTTCAACTTTCTCTTTAAGCTTTATTCGATCTAGTTAACATAAAAATTAAGGAAACTCTCATAAGAGAAAGAATTATTCACCACCCACGGGCGACTATCGTATAATTGTACGGAAAAATAATTATTCGAAAAAATTACGATCTCGTGATGTTCTATGGGACACCTGCTGCACTGAGTGTTTAGGAAATCTTTCTCTATGTGCGTTATTAAATATGTTAAGTCTTATGCTATTTCATATATAATACAGATCTGTATCTAGTACAATCCAATACGGATTTTATTTATATTACATCTTTCGCTAAATTATGAAATTCGTTTTTCAACTTTCTCTTTAAGCTTCATTCGATCTAGTTAACATAAAAATTAAGGAAACTCTCATAAGAAAAGAAATTATTCACCACCCACGGGCGACTATCGTATAATTGTACGGAAAAATATTTATTCGAAAAAATTACGATCTCGTGATGTTCTATGGGACACCTACTGCACTGAGTGTTTAGGAAATCCTTCTCTATATGCGTTATTAAATATGTTAAGTCTTATGCTATTTCAAGAATAATACAGATCTGTATCTAGTACAATCCAATACGGATTTTATTTATACTACATTCTTTGGGAAATTGTGATATTCAGTTTGCAACTGTCTCCATAAGCTTTGTTCTATAGAGTTAAAAGTAAATTCAGGAAACTTTAATAGCAGCGGGAATTATTCACCACCCACGGGTGACTATCGTATAATTGTACAGTAAAAAATTATTCAAAAAAATTACGATCCCGTGATGTTCTATGCGACACCTGTTGTACTGAGTGTTTAGGAAACCTCTCTCTATGTGCGTTATTAAATATGTTCAGTCTTATGCTATTTCAATTATAATTGAGATTTGTATCTAGTACAATCCAATACTGATTTTATTTATACTACATATTTCGGTAAATTATGAAATTCGTTTTTCAACTTTTTCTTTAAGCTTTATTCGATCTAGTAAACATAAAAATTAAGGAAACTATCATAAGAGAAGGAATTATTCACCACCCACGGCCGACTATCGTATAATTGTACGGAAAAATAATTATTCGAGAAAATTACGATCTCGTGATGTTCTATGGGACACCTGCTGCACTGAGTGTTTAGGAAACCCTTCTCTATGCGCGTTGTTAAATATGTTAAGTCTTATGCTATTTCAAGTATAATACAGATCTGTATCTAGTACAATCCAATACTGATTTTATTTATACTACATTTTTTGGTAAATTGTGATATTCATTTTGCAACTGTCTCCTTAAGCTTTATTCTATAGAGTTAAAGGTAAATTCAGGAAACTTTCATAGCAGCGGGAATTATTCACCACCCACGGGCGACTATCGTATAATTGTACGGAATAATAATTATTCGAAAAAATTACGATCTCGTGATGTTCTATGGGACACCTGCTGCACTGAGTGTTTAGGAAATCCTTCTCTATGTGCGTTATTAAATATGTTAAGTCTTATGCTATTTCAAGTATAATACAGATCTGTATCTAGTGCAATCCAATACGGATTTTATTTATATTACATCTTTCGGTAAATTATGAAATTCGTTTTTCAACTTTCTCTTTAAACTTTATTCGATCTAGTTAACATAAAAATTAAGGAAACTCTCATAAGAGAAAGAATTATTCACCACCCACGGGCGACTATCGTATAATTGTACGGAAAAATATTTAATCGAAAAAATTACGATCTCGTGATGTTTTATGGGACACCTGCTGCACTGAGTGTTTAGGAAACCATTCTCCATATGCGTTATTATATATTTTAAGTCGTATGCTATTTCAAGTATAATACAGATCTGTATCTAGTAGAATCCAATACGGATTTTATTTATACTACATCTTTCGGTAAATTATGAAATTCGTTTTTCAACTGTTTCTTTAAGCTTTATTCGATCTAGTTAACATAAAAATTAAGGAAACTCTCATAAGGGAAAGAATTATTCTCCACCCACGGGCGACTATCGTATAATTGTACGGAAAAATAATTATTCCAAAAAAATTACGATCTCGTGATGTTCTATGGGACACCTGCTGCACTGAGTGTTTAGGAAACAATTCTTCATATGCGTTATTATATATTTTACGTCTTATGCTATTTCAAGTATAATACAGATCTGTATCAACTACAATCCAATACGGATTTTATTTATATTACATCTTTCGGTAAATTATGAAATTCGTTTTTCAACTTCTTTCTTTAAGCTTTATTCTATCTACTTAACGTAAAAATTATGGAAACTCTCATAAGAGAAGGAATTATTCACCACCCACGGGCGACTATCGTATAATTGTACGGAATAATAATTATTCGAAAAAATTACGATCTCGTGATGTTCTATGGGACACCTGCTGCACTGAGTGTTTAGGAAACCATTCTCGATATGCGTTATTATATATTTTAAGTCTTATGCTATTTTAAGTATAATACAGATCTGTATCTAGTACAATCCAATACGGATTTTATTTATATTTCATCTTTCGGTAAATTATGAAATTCGTTTTTCAACTTTTTCTTTAAGCTTTATTCGATCTAGTTAACACAAAAATTAAGGAAACTCTCATAAGAGAAGGAATTATTCACCACCCACGGGCGACTATCGTATAATTGTACGGAAAAATAATTATTCGAAAAAATTACGATCTCGTGATGTTTTATGGGACACCTGCTGCACTGAGTGTTTAGGAAATCCTTCTCTATGTGCGTTATTAAATATGTTAAGTCTTATGCTATTTTAAGTATAATACAGATCTGTATCTAGTATAATCCAATACGGATTTTATTTATATTACATCTTTCGGTAAATTATGAAATTCGTTTTTCAACTTTCTCTTTAAACTTTATTCGATCTAGTTAACATAAAAATTAAGGAAACTCTCATAAGGGAAGGAATTATTCACCACCCACGGGCGACTATCGTATAATTGTACGGAATAATAATTATTCGAAAAAATTACGATCTCGTGATGTTCTATGGGACACCTGCTGCACTGAGTGTTTAGGAAACCATTCTCCATATGCGTTATTATATATTTTAAGTCTTATGCTATTTTAAGTATAATAAAGATCTGTATCTAGTACAATCCAATACGGATTTTATTTATATTTCATCTTTCGGTAAATTATGAAATTCGTTTTTCAACATTTTCTTTAAGCTTTATTCGATCTAGTTAACACAAAAATTAAGGAAACTCTCATAAGAGAAGGAATTATTCACCACCCACGTGCGACTATCGTATAATTGTACGGAAAAATAATTATTCGAAAAAATTACGATCTCGTGATGTTCTATGGGACACCTGCTGCACTGAGTGTTTAGGAAATCCTTCTCTATGTGCGTTATTAAATATGTTAAGTCTTATGCTATTTCAAGTATAATACAGATCTGTATCTAGTACAATCCAATACTGATTTTATTTATACTACATTTTTTGGTAAATTGTGATATTCATTTTGCAACTGTCTCCTTAAGCTTTGTTTTATAGAGTTAAAGGTAAATTCAGGAAACTTTCATAGCAGCTGGAATTATTCACCACCCACGGGCGACTATCGTGTAATTGTACGGAAAAATAATTATTCGAAAAAATTACGATCTCGTGATGTTCTATGGGACACCTGCTGCACTGAGTGTTTAGGAAATCCTTCTCTATGTGCGTTATTAAATATGTTAAGTCTTATGCTATTTCAAGTATAGTACAGATTTGTATCTAGTACAATCCAATACGGATTTTATTTATATTACATCTTTCGGTAAATTATGAAATTCGTTTTTCAACTTTCTCTTTAAGCTTTATTCGATCTAGTTAACATAAAAATTAAGGAAACTCTCATAAGAGAAAGAATTATTCACCACCCACGGGCGACTATCGTATAATTGTACGGAAAAATAATTATTCGAAAAAATTACGATCTCCTGATGTTCTATGGGATACCTGCTGCACTGAGTGTTTAGGAAACAATTCTCCATATACGTTATTATATATTTTACGTCTTATGCTATTTCAAGTATAATACAGATCTGTATCTACTACAATCCAATACGGATTTTATTTATATTACATCTTTCGGTAAATTATGAAATTCGTTTTTCAACTTCTTTCTTTAAGCTTTATTCGATCTACTTAACGTAAAAATTAAGGAAACTCTCATAAGGGAAGGAATTATTCAACACCCACGGGCGACTATCGTATAATTGTACGGAATAATCATTTTTCGAAAAAATTACGATCTCCTGATGTTCTATGGGATACCTGCTGCACTGAGTGTTTAGGAAACAATTCTCCATATACGTTATTATATATTTTACGTCTTATGCTATTTCAAGTATAATACAGATCTGTATCTACTACAATCCAATACGGATTTTATTTATATTACATCTTTCGGTAAATTATGAAATTCGTTTTTCAACTTCTTTCTTTAAGCTTTATTCGATCTAGTTAACGTAAAAATTAAGGAAACTCTCATAAGAGAAGGAATTATTCACCACCCACGGGCGACTATCGTATAATTGTACGGAAAAATAATTATTCCAAAAAATTACGATCTCGTGATGTTCTATGGGACACCTGCTGCACTGAGTGTTTAGGAAATACTTCTCTATTTGCGTTATTAAATATGTTAAGTCTTATGCTATTTCAAGTATAATACAGATCTCTATCTAGTACAATCCAATACGGATTTTATTTATATTACATCTTTCGGTAAATTATGAAATTCGTTTTTCAACTTTGTCTTTAAGCTTTATTCGATCTAGTTAACGTAAAAATTAAGGAAACTCTCATAAGAGAAGGAATTATTCACCACCCACGGGCGACTATCGTATAATTGTACGGAAAAATAATTATTCGAAAAAATTACGATCTCGTGATGTTCTATGGGACAACTGCTGCACTGAGTGTTTAGGAAATCTTTCTCTATGTGCGTTATTAAATATGTTAAGTCTTATGCTATTTCAAGTATAATACAGATCTGTATCTAGTACAATCCAATACTGATTTTATTTATACTACATTTTTTATTAAATTGTGATATTCATTTTGCAACTCTCCCCTTAAGCTTTGTTCTCTAGAGTTAAAGGTAAATTCAGGAAACTTTCATAGCAGCGGGAATTATTCACCACCCACGGGCGACTATCGTATAATTGTACGGAAAAATAATTATTCGAAAAAATTACGATCTCGTGATGTTCTATGGGACACCTGCTGCACTGAGTGTTTAGGAAACAATTCTCCATATGCGTTATTATATATTTTAAGTCTTATGCTATTTCAAGTATAATACAGATCTGTATCTACTACAATCCAATACGGATTTTATTTATATTACATCTTTCGGTAAATTATGAAATTCGTTTTTCAACTTTCTCTTTAAGCTTTATTCGATCTAGTTAACATAAAAATTAAGGAAACTCTCATAAGAGAAGGAATTATTCACCACCCACGGACGACTATCGTATAATTGTACGGAAAAATAATTATTCGAAAAAATTACGATCTCCTGATGTTCTATGGGATACCTGCTGCAC